>NW_008795252.1:3722986-3838135 GCF_000699145.1 Aptenodytes forsteri
GAACCACCACCAAAAAAAAAAAAAAAAAGGGAAGAAAGGAGTGGGGGGAGATTTTTGGCAAATTTTGCCACAGTAGCACTGGGTGAGCTGTGTGTGAATCTTTGTGAAACCTAGATTGGACGGGTAGAGAAATGGGGAGGAAATGTTAAGTGGTCCACTGGCTTTTTAAGACAGCTAGGAAAAGCATAAGAAACTTTAAAGAAATTTTTCCAGGTTTCTACAGCACATGGAAAAAGGATGAAGCCAGACACTCCACAACTGGCAGAATGCACACAGCCCAGACCTTCTGCTTCCTGCCTCATCTCTGGTGCTCCCAGCGTGCCTCCCTCTGCCTGGCATAGAGCAGCCATTTACCAGGGAGTAGCACCCAGAGTTTTAGGATAATTGAAGTATACACAGAGCTGTAGTCAAACAGTTTGACGCTGGGGAGGGAGGCTAAAAACCTCATCAGCTCTTTCCACTCTCGCCCGAGCTTGTGCAGTCACTTAGGCTTATCCCTGCCACTGCCGCAAAGGTTTGCGCCTCTGTTATCCTCTTGCTGTGGCTCAGTGTAAGCTGTGTTACGGAGAGCAACGTCCACTGGGTTGCTCTGCATGGAGAGGAGGCAGTACACTACGGCGTCCATTTAGAAAAAGACCTTTCACTTGGGGACCATAGACAGGTGAGCACTGCTGCACCCTTGCCGTGAACAGAAGACAGAGCTGGCCTTGGCTGTGCTGGAGAGAGCTGAGTCAGCATTATGGAAAAGGGAGGAGCCCTCAGACGAGTCAGTGAAACCACTTCTCTGCCACTGTGGCATTGCCCATGCATGTACTGCTGAGCACGTTGCCTGTACTTAATTTCTGTGCGTCAAGGGCATGAACGTAAACACTCAAGCTGCAAGTGCCTGAGCTTGCAGTGAATCAAGAAAGAAAAATGTTCCAGCGTTGAAAAGCATCGCTCACAACTCAGGAAACTTCTATGACATGGGATTATGGATAATAGGGTTTTATGTAGCAGTCCTTTTCGGATTGCTCAGTTCTGCTTTTTATAGTTTACGTCTCTTTAGTTCTACTTATAGCATAATGCTGACCACAGAAACTGGGACAGACATGTCATCTTAATGTTTGGCTTTTCCTGATGATTGCTTCTCCACTGCGTACCTGCCTCCAAACACAGATACTAGTGGTGACCTGTGTCTCTGTGATAATAGAGATTTGACACTTAGATCAGACGTAGCCCATGCAGACAAAAAACCAGCAAATTCTGTGTAGTGCAAAAACTCAGATTGAGCTGACTTCGAGAGATGTCTGGAGGAAGGCGTTTATGGAAAGTGCTCCCAAATCACTAATATTTTTAGTGTCTGCATACTGTGGTGGCACAGAAATTGCCCAATTTACATGGGATCATGCTGTGTGTTGGATATATCTTTTCCTTTTATTAGGAATATCAAATAACTTTCCAAATGCGGTTTTGATGATACCATCTCAGCAAATATGGTTATAGCAGATGCCAAAATGGCCATTCTGTGGATCTTTTATTATAGTCTTTGTAATGGTCTTTTGGTTTTGGAGAGGGGAAGGAGTCTTTCCATCTAAAAGGGTGTTGATAGGGATAGGAGAAGGAATACATGGATATAAAGCATCTGAGCTTCAATAAAACATAGCAATGATAATCTGTTAAGGGTGTTGACTCAGCATGTTCTCTATTATTTTAAGCAGAATTCTAATTAATATTTTACTAATTTAAGTCCTTATGACATAAACACGTGCATATAATCCTGTTCATTGCTACCTTCCATTTACATCAGTGACTGAAAATCACCACAGGCACTGCTTGGGATGAGCAGGCTAAGCGTCTGTAATTGGTTTTATGTCTATAACTAAACAAACCCTTAAATTATGAAACCTGGAAGAAGCTGGAACTTTGATTTAGGATTCTCATTAGTTGTTTTTTAAATGTTGCCTTTCCTGCTTTCTGGGCAAAGGTTTTGTATAGTAACAGCTTCATCTTCTGTCCTTCATTCTAGATTGCTTACACTTTGGGAGCATCAAAAACTGGCAAAAGTTGTAATCTCAAAATAAATACAAAAAAATCATGAAGTAGTTTCTTTATATTGGAAATCACTTTTAAAAGTACAAATTGAACTTGAGCAGGCTAAAAAATACGTATGCCAGAGAAAAATATGTGTTCTGAAGCAGTAATCATGTTGGTAAACAGCACCTTTTTGTTTCTTAGGGTTATAATTCACCCCAGGAATACATTGCAACCCAAGGACCACTGCCAGAAACTAGGAATGATTTTTGGAAGATGGTTCTCCAGCAAAAATCTCAAATTATTGTTATGCTCACTCAGTGTAATGAGAAAAGAAGGGTATGTAACAAAATCTTGCACATAGTATAAAAGAAACTACTCTGAAAACGTATTTATTTTCTGGTGAGTGAATTTCTTTGTATTGTTTTCTGATCATGAGGCAGCATCATAACCAGACCTGGAATGGCACTTCATTCACTTATGGGCAGGCATTTCAGGATGATTAAGGGACTGGAGCATCTTTCACATGAGGAGAGGCTGAGAGAACTGGGACGACTCAGCCTGGAAAAGAGAAGGCTCAGGGGATCTTGTCACTATGTATAAATACCTGAGGGGAGGGAACGGTGACAAGGGACACCTCAGTGGTGCCCAGTGACAGGACAAGAGGCAATGGGCAAAAATTAAAACACATTAATTTCCATCTGAAATCAGGCAGTGAGGGTGACTGAGCACTGGCACACGTTCGACTCAGCCTGGAAAAGAGAAGGCTCAGGGGATCTTGTCACTATGTATAAATACCTGAGGGGAGGGAACGGTGACAAGGGACCCCTCAGTGGTGCCCAGTGACAGGACAAGAGGCAATGGGCAAAAATTAAAACACATTAATTTCCATCTGAAATCAGGCAGTGAGGGTGACTGAGCACTGGCACACGTTGCCCAGAGGTTATGGAGCCTCCATCCCTGGAGATATTCAAAAGCCGTCTGGACATGGTCCTGAGCAGCCTGCTCTAGGTGGCCCTGCTTGAGCGGGGGGGGCTGGACAAGATGACCTCCAGAGGTCCTTTCCAACCTCAACCATTCTGTGATCCTGCGTTTTTAGGTTTAAATAATAATAAAATACAAGTATTATGCTTTACATTTCCTTGACATTATAATTGAAATATTTGGAATATATTTTTTTATATGTATATTGTTCCCCATGCTTTGTTCCTTTTAGACCTATTCTATGAGGAAAAGTAACAATCTACAAAGACGCTATGTATTTCCATTCTTTGCTATACTAATGCTACCCTTCAGAAAACCGATTTATAGATTATGTCCACAGTTACACAAATAGGAATGATCAGGCTGAAAGTCACTGCAGGATATATTACCTTTTATTGCGGCATCAAGTAAACAGTGCTGTAGACATTTCTAAAACTGAGATTCAGTATACTTTTGATTGTGCTTTTTTATATATGCATATACATATATTTCTGTAAATACAAATAGGTATGCATTTATTTCCCTCTCAGGTGAAATGTGATCATTACTGGCCTTTTACGGAAGATCCTGTTGCATATGGGGACATCACAGTGGAGATGCTTTCTGAGGAGGAGCACACAGACTGGGTTTATAGGAATTTCCGAATTAGCTATGTAAGTGAAACATTTTGCATGGCCCTACTAAAAGAGTGGGAGTAATTTTGGTCCAGCCTTTTCTTTAACTTTTGTCCATTTCTAGCATTTGGTGAAAAATGCCTAAGAGAAAGATTGATGGCCTTACCTGCACTCCACACAGGCAAATGGCTAGATCACAAAACTTTCCCTTAAAATTGTCGTCTCTGTGAATTTCTCAGCAAAGTGCAAGACTGAAACAAAAGTAGTACCAGACTTCCGGACGTTTCTGTGGTGCCAATAATTAGCGACAACAAATGTGTAAACTTCTTTTCTTTATCTCAGGCACATCTTCTTGCTATAAGCTATTAAAAACTTGAAAATACCAGTGTAGAAATTGAAAATATTTTTCAAAAGGGCAGTTCTGCAATATTCACATATTCCTATAAAGTATTGAAACACACGTGAGAGCATGCGATTTCCAAATTAAAGCTGTTCAGCTTTTCAAGCATTTCTTTCCAGCTTTGTTTTCTGCACCAGCTTGTGAAGGAAAGGTTAGAGATATGGAGGGGACGTGAAAAAGCCGTGCACTGGCACGTCAGCATTGGCCCAGGACCTTAGTCCTACTCAGCCATGCCTCACTGCGTTACAAAGTGTGCACAGGGTGCAGCCTAGGAGTGCAAATGCATAAAACACGATGTGTTGGGTTGCTGGCATCAGTTGAAAATAATGACGAGACTGCAGTTTGCAGTTCAGGTAAACTGTCCTTTACCAAACCCAGGGCAGCTGCTTCAGGGTCTTTTGCACTGATCTTATTTTTTAATATCCTTTGCCTAAGGATCTGCTGTTGCCTGTGACTGGAGAGAGGTTACTGAATTGCATCCCTCCCCGTGTTTTGAGTTCCTTTAAGTCTCAAAGACAAAATTAATTGTGTTGAGGATCCTATTTCACCTAAAGCCACTAGTTTTTAGCATTAGAAACCTTTTTTATAATAACAGGTATTTTTCTAAATATTTCCTTTGCCCCATAATGATTTTTTCTTCCCTTTTGGTATTTTTTTTTCTTTGAAACTTGAAAAGAAAAACTCTCAGGAGTCCAGTCTTGATTGTTTGCCAACAGCGTTGTTCTTTATCTGCGGCAAAACGAGAAAAGGAGAGGGAACGGAATAGAAAGAGGAAGAAAGCCTAAACTTGAAAAATGCAACAATCCTGGATTTAAAAGCAAAATCAAATCAAACCACCACGAGGAAAAAAAGCAAAACACAAATCCCAAACCCAGAAACAAGAGTTCACGCCTTTTTGATAATGATGGCCTGATACCCCCTCCCCTTTTTAATCAAACAGCATGTAAATTCTTTGCCACTTTTTTGGCTGACTTTACTTTCTTAGGCTGTATTTGGGGAAAAAAAAACCCCAACCACAAAATGACAAAAACCCCTCAGTCTGACTGAGCGTGACTGCACTGTTAAAACTCCTGTGAACATGCTGCTGTTCTGCTTTTCCCATTAGGCTGATGAGGTGCAAGACGTGATGCATTTTAACTACACTGCCTGGCCAGATCATGGTGTCCCCACGACCAACGCTGCCGAAAGCATCCTCCAGTTTGTACAGATGGTCAGGCAGAAATCAGCAAAGAGTAAAGGCCCCATGATCATACACTGCAGGTAAATGCTTCAAGGAAATGGGGAACTAAAGGATGTAACTTGTTAAATAGGTTGCAAAACCATTGGAAGGAGAGATTGTGGGGCTCTGCTCACCTGTTAGCTGGAGATTGTTCTCTTTGGTGTTAAGGGTAAAGGATTAGTCCCCCTCTTTGACTATAGCGGGGCTGAGATTTCAGCCTGCAGCCATAGACATGAAGGCACTGCTTTCTGGAGTAGAGTGAGCTCTTTGGATGTTATAAACAGATGGCTTCAGGAGGCGCAGCAGGCGATCCTGATTTACACCAGCTCAGAGCCTGCCCCTGCTCTCTCATTTCCACATCGTCACAATATGGATGGTGTGATCCAGCCAGCAACCTGCCGCAGCATGTTGCTGCCCTGCAGAAGTGTGTCTCTGCGCAGATCCTCCTCCTCTGGTCACTTGGCTTTCGGTATATTTGGGAGGTGACATGAAGAGCGCTATCCTGTGCTAGCAGTAATACCAGTATCCCATGGCAACAGTTATATGGGTTTTTTCTTTTTTTGGGAGGAACATTGTTTTATAATACTATCAGATTATCTCTTGTGCATCATCTGGTCTTTTATTAAATTGCTCACTTACTTGGCCTCTCTGGGGGCAGCTGCCATGTTAGTGATGATATCATACCAGATTGGTTCCTGATACAACCCTCCCAACTGACTTCAAACCTCTTTGTGGCTCCTAGTGTGAGAGCTACTCACAACAGGTTTCTCAGAAATACGTAAATAGATGGGTTGCAATGGGTGCATACATGTGCATTTTGGTGACACACTCCTAATGGAAGCCAAGGCTTGATGAGATTAATCTCAGCCAACCCTACATCCCCCACTCCAGAGGCAGCAGTTATGCTGCTGCACAATAGGTCAGCACCCTCCAGCGCTGTCTTTCCTGGTGTTGATGTGATGGTCAGCACTGACTCTCTCTTGCCACCACTTTGCACGCTTTCTAGAGCTCCTTCCCAGAAAACAGTCTTTTCTAGCAATATCATTGCTAGTTTCCAGATAAGGCACTTAAGTGTTCTACTGGAATGCAAAACAACAGCAGCATTTGTAAAAGCAGCAAATTGTGCAGCTCTCCCCTGTAACTTAATGGAGAAGTTCATAGGGGATATTGTTCGGGGAGTGCTAATATCAAGAAAGGTGCTAGTAAGCCAGGGAAGAGATTTATATGTAGCGCTGTGAAATCAAATCCCTTATATACCACTTAATTGTTCTGGGAAGGAATAGAAGCAAGTATCAGAGAGCTAACAACTGTAGTGTTTTCTTTTTAATTAGGATGCTTCTAGCAGCAGAGATAGATAGATATTTCAGATAGTGTTTTTAGAGTAGACTGTATGTCTTAGACCACATAGATTAAAAGTAGCAATGCTATGAAATTAGTGGAAGGGAGGGAGAAAGAATGTATTGATCAACAGCAATTGTTCTCAATCGTTAAAGAAGGCACAGAATGAATTTATCAATTAATGAATCTGTCAAATAAATAGATCGGAAGTTCCGTTGTATTCATCTCATTTGAGATATTGACACTTTTGTTAAACACAAGCAAAACCAAACCAAACCTGTTTCGTGACAGTTATGTTGAACTGTGTTGGATGAACTGTTAAACTTTATTGCAAATACTTTCAAGGTTTTTCTGAAAAATATGACAGACAGCAGAAGGAACTTCTGCTGAGACACACACTTCTAGCCTTAGTAGTAGGTATGGTGTTGGGATGCTATTTGAAACTCTATAAAACCTCTAAAGCCACACTCATAATGAAATCAGACTAAAATGGTACATGTGAAATCACAATGCAAAGAATCATATGCACATAAGAATCTCTAAATCAAAACAGCGTGTCTTTTTTCTAGTCACTAAGCTTCCCTTTCTGGGGGGATGAAGATTTGTCAGCCGAGTGGTTGCTGACTATTTCTGTCTCATGTTCCCAAGGCAGAAGTCCTGGAGTGTAGACTCTTCTGGGTGGTTCGTCCTTTGAGGATGAACTGCAGTAGTGCAGTGCCTTTGCAAAGCCGAGAGCTTTACAGAGTGGAGAGCTGTGGAGCTGAATTGTGTAGGTTCAACCCCAGCTGCCTCTGTGCAGCAATCACTGCCAAGCAGGTCTCTGCAGTTATGGCTACAGCCCCTGTAGTTAGAGATGTCTCATGAAATCTTTGAGGGGAGCAGTGAAAGCAGGAAGAGCAGACAGCTAAGGGTGGATGAGGGTGTGCATGCACATTCTGCATGTGAGGGCATTAAGAGGAGTATAGGAAGGTGAAATAATTGCAAAGCCATCCACTCCATACGTTCTGCCTAAACAATGGATGAAGGGTTGCATGGCATTAAATCCTACAGATTAACCACCCTGTCTGACCTCAGATTAGCTACATCTGATTATCGCAGCTGCAGGACACCTGCTTTTTGCAGTACCAATGATTTTCCTGTGTCCCCCCATGTCGTGGTTTAACCCCAGCCAGCAACTAAGCACCACACAGCCACTCACTCACTCCCCCCGGGTGGGATGTGGGATAGAATCGGAAGGGTAAAAGTGAGAAAACTCATGAAATAAAGACAGTTTAACAGCTCATGCAAGCAAAGCAAAACAAGGAATTCATTCACCACTTCCCATCGGCAGGCAGGCGTTCAGCCATCTCCAGGAAAGCAGGACTCCATCACGTGTAACGGTTACTTGGGAAGACAAACGCCATCACTCCGAACGTCCCCCCTCATCCTTCTTCTTCCCCCAGCTGTATATGCTGAGCATGACGTCATATGGTATGGAATATCCCTTTGGTCAGTTGGGGTCAGCTGTCCCGGCTGTGTCCCCTCCCAACTTCTTGTGCACCCCCAGCCTACTCGCTGGTGGGGTGGTGTGAGAAGCAGAAAAGGCCTTGACTCTCTGTAAGCACTGCTCAGCAGTAAGGAAAACATCCCTGTGTTACCAACACTGTTTCCAGCACAAATCCAAAACATAGCCCCATACTAGCTACTGTGAAGAAAATTAACTCTATCCCAGCCAAAACCAGCACACCCATCAGAAAAGCCTGAAATGAAATGCATGTCTCTGTGTGTTGCAGTGCCGGAGTGGGACGAACAGGAACCTTCATAGCCCTGGATCGGCTCTTACAGCACATCCGTGATCATGAGTTCGTAGATATATTGGGCCTGGTGTCTGACATGCGGTCCTACAGAATGTCCATGGTGCAGACAGAGGTAAGATCAGTTCACTTCAACATTGTGAATGTATCATCGGATCTATTTCAAACCTCTCTGTAGCGTATTCATGTCCAACGACTGTTGTTCCCCCTGAACACTTGACAAAATAGCTATGAATAGATACAATTAAGTTTTCAGCTTCATTGTAATATTGTCACATTCTTAATCGGCCGCATAGGTGGGTCTGATAATATATCTGCAATCTCACTGATGTCTTCCAGAGGAGATGAGTTATTCTCACCTTCTGTGAAATTAATATGGAAAAAATGCATTAGAAGAGATTAACATATGAAATTTTCAAACCATTTTGAAAAGAATTGGGCTTGCTGAGGGGATTAATTGCTCATGAAATGATATCAGTATTGGACAGCCATTCACGCTTGTTCAAGAAGGTATCATCATCTGGCCAAGCATAGGAACTCAGTCACACAATAGTCATACAAACAACAAGCAAACCAGACAAAAGGATTGTGAGTCTGCCAGGCACCCTCCTTGCCCCTCTCCCTGCCCAAAAATCACTGGGTAGTTCTTTTTCTGTTTTTAAGGCAAATGTCAGAAGAATAGTCATATTGTCAGAATATATAATGGAAAAAAAATCACAAACTCTTTTTCCAAAGCAGATGTTTTTATGCCTCTGAAATCTTCCCAGTTCTTCTGCTAATGAGGGAAAGATTTCACACCTGTTGTACTCTTCACTGGTTAGACACAGTATAAGCTGGCAACCTCCGTACAGTTGGAAGTGCCACCATCACTGTTTGCAGGGTAGGTCTGGCAGAGACTTTGTTGCCAAGGATTGTTGAATCCAGAGCAAAGCAAAGAAGATTAAGCAGGGTGAGGAGAGGAGGAGGAAAACCTGCAGTGACAACAACTAGCGTCTAGAAATGAAAAAAGGTCATTATTCTCAGACCATTCTGGATCATTCCCGTCAAACTACCACTTTTCATCACAATTCACTGTATGCAAAGGCAGATCCTTATGTAAACACCAGAGAAACAAATCCTGATGGTTGATTTCAGCTGCAACTGTGTTACCGCTCCAGAGGTGATGTGATTTTTTTTTTTTTTTTTAATGTTTTTTTTTCATGTACTAACTCATTGCCTGCCTGGAGCTGATGTCAAGGGCTGGGCTTTGGTGGTCGCTGAGTTCCTGCTACTCCAGGCAGTGGCCAAGCCTGGCCGCAGAGGTCACTAGGTGGCACTGGCACCCAGGTGCAGAGGCCACCCAAAGGCTTCCTTGAAAAATCTGAAACCACACACAGCTCACCTGGGTTCATGTTGCCTCGTACACTGGAAACTTGGCAGTGTCTTGCTGAGCAGTTTAAAAAAACAAATGGCACAGGCCCAAAAAGGGGGGTTAGATTGGAGAATACCCTGAATTGAAACAAGTCATTCCAAATTAGTGGGTGTGAGGAAATTCTGTGGTCTGAAACATGCTTCAAATTCATATTGATATCTCCTGGCATCAGCAGACCACTGGGGACAGGGGCTGAAATCTCGGGTTTTGGGACAGTTGTTTTTGCCTGAGATCCACTTGCTCCCTGTGCCTAGTGCACATAAAGCTTAGTGTAAGGACTCATCAGGGTTCGCCTTCTCTCTCTTTGAAATCTAGAAGTCATCAATTAAGGTTATTCCAAATTGAATTACAGTGTTTAATCCGTATTATAATAATGCTTAGAAAAGCCAGTCCATAACCAAAACCAAAACCAAAGATAACCACAGTCTTGTTGCACAAAAACCTGTTCACAAACATAATGGTGCATGTGATTGTCCTGACTTACTTACAGTGTCATTTGCACAGAGGTTGATACCCCCCCAAATAATTAACTGCTCTGTGAACAAAATCAGGTTTCAGCTTTTTATTGGTAAAGAAGTCAAGCACAAAGGAACATGAAGTTCATTAAAATATTTCAGGTGCGTATGTGGCATGGATGCAATTTGTTGTACATAAAGCATTCAGGTATCTTTCTGGGAATTAATCCATTTTCAGGCAATATAAAGTAGACCCACTTTAGCTCAGATCCAGCTGAACTATTCTATTCTATTCTATTCTATTCTATTCTATTCTATTCTATTCTATTCTATTCTATTCTATTCTCATCTCCCATCATCATTCAGGTTCTTAATAAATGATTATGATGCCGGGGCAGCTCAGGTGGATTTCGTGCTTCCCCAGCTGCTATCTATAAGAATTGCAGGCTATTATTTTGGGAGCTGACAACATTGCGAGGGGCTGAGGAGGGAGAGATGGCGAAGCTGTGCAGGCTGTTACTGTGAACTATCAAACTGTTTCACTCTTCAGGTTTTTGTCCTGCTTTCTGAGGTGCAAAAATGCCCACTCATTTGGTCTTTTCTTCCAGGAACAATACATTTTTATTCACCAGTGTGTGCAACTGATGTGGCAAAAGAAGAAGCAGCAGTTCTGCATCAGCGATGTCATATATGAGAACGTCAGCAAGTCCTAGTTCAGAGTCACAGGTGGTAAGTCAGGCAATCCCGGCCCTGCGCCATGCCCACAGCCTCAAATCCCGGCTACTTGGCAGCAACCAGTATCATGGATGTTTGCTCCAGGAGCTTTGCTGGTGGTTTGGAGCTTTCCGGGCCTCATCCCCCTCTGAGGAGATGCGCACATGGAGAGTGCGCGGAAAATCCCTCTAGCCTCTCGCAGTAAATAATCCGCTATACTTTCCATGCGCTGTAAGAGTATATTGGCTCACTCATCGCTCGAAGAAAAAGAGAATCCAGAAATCCTGAGTGAGCCATCTAACCATTCCCCGCCACTTGTCCTAACACTCCTTACAAAGCTTAAAGGAGGGGAGGACTTAATCTTCAGCCATTCTCAAGTCACTTACCAACTGCCAGGTTACCAAGGCCAGCAAAGGTTTGGGGATGCTCTGCCAGCACTGCTGTTGTGGCAACGGAGCCTGCTGGAGGGCGAGATGGTAACCAAAAAGCTCTGACGTGAAACACTGGGGAATTTTTTTCATAAATCTAGAACCAGGGAACAGGCAGGGTCTCAAACTGGAACTATCGCTGTTAGCATAGGCGAAGCACCATCTTGCCTTTCCACTGAGCCCCAGCGCCTGACCTGTTGCACGCAACCAGCCCAGCCCAGTCCCCAGCTGCAGAGTAAAACACATGGCTCTGACCTGCCAAGAGGTTTGCTGGTGGGGACAAGCTGCGAGGACGTACGTCACTCCTGTTTAAGCTAATGAGCTTAGTTCATTAGGTGGCAGTAATAACGCAGCCGTAACCTTAATATTTGCTTTTGGGTGAAGCAGGAAGCTACAAACTGGCTTCTCAAATAGCTGGTGGAGAGCTGGACTGTGGGCACTGACACCAGCCGTCTCCGCTGTGTGTCTGTGGTGTTGCGCATGCGCCTTTATTAGCCTCTGCGTATGTCATTCCCCTGCCCGTGAAACGAACGCCAATTTACCTCACTTCTTTTCCTAATATTCAGGTAGTTTACCGTCCAATCTGAGTCCCAGAGCCCAGCTGCTTGTACTGGTGGGCTGCAGTCCCAGCCTGTATAGAGGGCTGATAAAAATAAATGCCAAGAACTGTATTTATTTCCTTTTTTATTTCTAAAGCATTCTGTTTGTTTGGTTCCAGGTGAGACCATGAAGCACACCCATCTTCCCTTGCTTCTGATTTTTTTTATTTTGATGGCTTGAACGGCCAGTTGTTCTGCCATGAGAGACCACTGCTTTGCAGTACACGGACAATAAAAGAAAGAAACTTTTAACTTTCTGAAGCACTGGGGAGACAAAGCCTTAACGAGCCTGCGGTGTCTTTCGAACTGTTTAATTTCTGGACTTTTTTTAAAATACTGGACCAAATTCAACTAAACAACATGAAGGAAAAGACACTATATGTGCATAAAACAGATTGCTCCAGAGTGTTGGGTTTTTGTTTGGTACTTTTGGTTAATTTTTTAATATCTTTTTTTCTGTGCAGGTTGGGCTTAAGGTTAAAGTAAGTGCAATATTTTTTTAATGGTTGACTGAAGAGCTTTCTTCATGTGTCACTGGTCTGTGCTAACGTCCATAGGAGAGCAGGCATTGTTAGTATCTAATAATACCTCATTAGAGAATAGCGAGGCATGAACATACATGAAGAAATCTGGAGATTGTGAAAAGGGGGGGTGGGGGTTGCTGGGTACATGGATTTGACTGTTTCCTACAGCACTGATGTACGTGGGGTCTGGGGGGAGCACAAGACCCGAGGAACGGACTGACGAGCAGAAATCCAAACCATGAAGCCTGAAGCTGAAGCAGGCAGCCGACACTGAGAGATGGGGTGGTTTCGGTTCTTGACTGCGCTACTACTAATTAAGCAGAAGGATTGCTCTTTTCGCCAACCTTTTCAGTAACGCCACTGATCAGGCTCTTGTTTTAGATGAATCTAATCAAAGGGCAGCTGAGTTTCAAGCTGGGATATCTTAGACTCCATTACTATAGCATTTAACTGTCCGAGCAGTCTATGGTGCCTATACCCCTCATTAGTTTATTATTTTTAATAAGTATTAACCCTGTGTAAAAACATGAAGCTGATTCAGGTTGGCGGGTGGAAAGAAAAAAGAAAAAAAAGTGCTTTAATGGATGTAACTATTTCTCCGAGCCAGGAATTCACGATGTTACAAAAACAAGGTTTTGGCATGTGAAGGGCTGGTTATCGCTTTATTGCTACGAGGCTGCCGAAGCATCAGTATGGATTCCTGCAGGGGCTTCGGGGTCAGGGCGGGGGGCTCTTTTCTTTTTTGCTGTCAGTTTCAGTTCTAGTCAGAATAATTAGCTATATATATATTTTTTTTTGTCTTTGTATAATTCCGGTACATCATTGTGTATTGTGACATGGATGCTGTCAGAATGGATGTTGATAGCATTTTTGTAACCTGTTGCTTTGTGTCACCTCATTGGAAGTTAGCAGCAATGGTACTCAATGTAAACAAAACAAACTTGAACTGAAAGTAAACACACTGGATTGCTTACCTGTGAAGAAGTCACTATCAGCAAAACAGCAAATGCACATGCATAATGCTTTTTATTCATTCACCCCGGGGCCTGCTATCTCCTGTCAGGGTACCAGGGTGTAGTTTGGTAGCTCAGCTACTTGCAGGAGCCTGATAACCTCCTTCAGATGACATTTTGTTTTTTTTTCTTCCAAAGAGTTATTCCACTAGCAGGTAAATAGGTGTATATTCCTTTAACATCTACTGCATCATTGTATTGGTTACAATGGAAAACTTCCTTCAAACTATCCCATATATATTATGCAAAATTGCATAGACTTAACGTAATCTCCCAAATAAAACAGGTCCTTGTGAAGGGTACTGAAGAAACAGGACTCTACCTCTGATTATTAAATGGGTATGATATGAATTGCCCCCCCTTCTCTTTCTATGCATCTAATACTATTTCCAGAGTTTCCACTAAACCCAGTCCTAAAGCAGAGATGCTATTTCTCTAAATCAGATGCATAGAGATGGATGCAAAAGGGCAGAGAGCCCTGTCTTCAGGGAGCAGACTGCTAACAAGAAGGGCTTCAATGGTGCACGTTTCTCTCTTATTTCATCAGTGCGCCTCAGCTGGAGGGCTTGCTGTTTCAGTAGGAACAGCAAAGATTTGTCTGGCCTAATTTGAACAGAAGACAATTATAAATGAACACTTGACCATTCAGACCTTGCCTTCATGCTTTTTTTTTTAATATATTTCAGAGTTTCATTATATGTTTACTCATAAAATATGTTCACATCACTCTAGAGAACTAGCAGGGGCATAAAAAAAACCCCCCCACAAATGTTCTTCCTTTCTCATCTACTGCCTCCTCCCTCCTGCTGGCCATGGCTCATTGAGTCTACAGTTATTCTGTATCATAGACCAGGGTAAGCAGGTTACTTTTAAAACATTCACGTGCACACAAAATATCACAGTGTGAGGTGGCTGTAACAGAAGCTTGGCTGAACGTGACAAGGTACACGATTGCTGCAAAGATGCCAAAATCGCATTGTTACAAATGATAGTGCCTGAATAGCCTGAATTTGCTCGACAGTTGTTGAATGCGTGTCAAAAAATTATTCCATTTGCACAGTAACAGGTGTGTATTTTTCCTTTAATAGCTACTTAATCACAAAATCAATTACAATGAAAACTCCTTCAGAAAAATACCTTTTCCTACCCCATCTGGTATGCAAAACTGCATAACTGGGTGTGTTGGGATGCCAGCGGAAACCATCACTCCCAGAGTTCAAGACATAAGTAAAGCAATGAAAGAGTCTGGGAGACATTGTGGTTCAGAAGGCTCATGCAGAGCCTTTTAGCCTGAACTGACATGTCATACTTTTGGTTTTACCTTGTCACGCTCCTTGAAAGCAAGTCCAAATGAACAATGGTTTGGACTCATGCTGCACATTGATATGGCTCCCAGCATCTATCAAAATAAAACTCTCAAGTCGCCGCAGCTGTAAAGCTGTCTGAAGCTTCAGGTTTTGTAATAGTTTTTTTGAATTATGGGTTTCATGTCTATAGCTCTGCTGATACCATAGATGCTCTATATTGATCTGCTCTCTTACAGTATCTGCTGACCCAGATGCATGTAAAAGCAGCTCTGCACAGTAAGTGACCATTAATCGAAACTAGGGCAGCTTTTCTTCTTGTTGCCTCATGCTGTGCATGCTGCCATGGGAGGAACAAACAAGTAAACCTAAGGACACGTCTTAGAAGAGCTAAGAAGTTTTTAGAGCCATGTGTGAAAGTGCTGTCTCTCCTAGCATGCCCTGTGCAGTGAGCCCTGACATACTTGGGTCTTCAGAACTGTTTCCTTCCATCCTCACACAAGGATTAAGAACAGGTTGGGAAGCCTGACTTGTTCTTTACGTCATTTTACAGGGTTTTTTCCTGCCCCTAAAGAAGACAAAGTTGCCCCTTGTCAAACGTTCAGCATCATAACCTTACGCACAAAAAATGGCCCTTCCCTCCCTCCTCGTTCAGTTCATTAACCACCGAGTCACACCACCTCCCTCCCGCTCCTAACTTTTTGAAGGGCTTGTATGAAAACAGTAGTTTCATTCAGGCAGGCAAAGCTGTTGCTTTCAGCCATTTCTTGTGAGAAGATAAGGTTGTTAGTGCTGTTGAAATGGATGGGAGGGGGAGGGTTTGAGCTTTGCTGCTGCTGTCACAGGCAGCAGCGGTGGCTAGGAAGCATCTAGGAAGTCTCCCCATTTTCTTTTATCGCCTCTTTTAATCTACAAATATTATCAAGAAGCATAGGCTTATATCCTGATACTGGTTTTGGTCTGGATGCTGAGGAAGTAGTAAAGGGCCAAAGTTGCAACCCAAGCACTGAAGGTTCTGTGTTTCTTCAGAAGAAACTGAAGAAAGATACCGAAGAGCCAAAGGCAGCTCAACAGGCACTTAGTAGCTAAAGCTTAACCTAGCGGCAGTAAAAATTCAAGACGGTGGTGCAATATTTAAACACAGAACCCAATGCACGCTTAAAAATTCCCTCGTTTGCACTCCACATACATAATGCTGTTGCTTGTATGTGAAGGCGGGAGGCTGAGCACAGAAATAGTCTCTCAAATACTCTTGATAAGTCAGACTTGATCCTTAGACAGGGCTGCTTGTTTCGTGTTTTAGACACTAGACAGACTTCACAGTTGAGGAAAAACATCACAGAAAAACTGGGCTCCTATAAAATGGTGGCTTGGCCAGAAACATTCCCATTCATAATCACGTTTCCCTTATTCATGAGATGCAGCCCAGAAAAATCAGTGGAGATACCTGCTTGAACAGAGGTCTGGTATTCAAGCTATATCATGCTTCTGTATATGTCCTAAAAACCTGAAAACTCAAAATGCCTTCAATTCTCACAATTAAAAAAAAAAAAAAAAACCGCCTATTAACAGGTTCCCAAATTAAAATGTCCTAAAAACCTGAAAACTCAAAATGCCTTCAATTCTCACAATTAAAAAAAAAAAAAAAAAAAATGCTAGTTACAGGTTTCCTAATTAGAACAACTTAATCCACATCATACTAGTTATTCATGAGTTTCCAATTGTTCCCTTGGATAAATTAGCAAAGTACTGACGTTACTGTCCAGCAAAGCACTTCCAGGGACACCTTCAGAGTTTCACAAACACTGATGAATACACTCAAAGTCACTGGGAGCTCTGCACATTTCAGAATATGCTATCATTTTGGGTATCTACTTCCCCATAAACCATTGATTTCCACACACATCAATAATGCAGAAGTCTGCACTTATTTCCCAGCCCCCCCAAAACCCACCAACTTTTATATAGCACAATGCTTTGGAGCAATAGAAGTATGTATAAAAATCTCATTTATAGATCACAATTTGTCTGAGCAAAGCACTGTTTAACATTTGAATTGCTAGACGGTAAGTAAACCATTCCATGCATCAATATTGGTTAGAAGCGTTCTTTACGAATTAAATGTGAGGTTTCACAGTGGTTTTCTCTCCCCATGGCGTCCCAAGGGAACAAGCAGACTAAAGGCGTGGGAAGAAGTGCCTTGCTGATGTTAAAAGGTATGTGCTTAGAAAGCATAAAACTGCTGAGTGAACATACGCTGCTAAAACTCCCTCCCTCCACCCAGTTAAAAAGGCAGACTCGATGGCAGAAAAATAGTAAAGTAGTTCCTATGTTATCAAACATGACTTTTTCCCGCATCTAATAAGGCACTTTTTGACATTTAAAAAACTTTTGTTTCCTTTTCAAAGACACTATTCGTGTTATCACATCTTTCTAAAATATTAGTGTAAACACCAAAATCCTCACTGCTCAAATCCTAAAGAAAACATTTTGAATGTAACACTGCATTTTACCACTGTTTTCATTTAAGACACTGAAAATTTTGAAGAAAACATTTTATTTTCATTTGATGAACCCCAAATGAGATCTCCTTTTGATTTCTCATAACCGTCAACAAGCTGAAAATTCAAAAACTGCAGCAGAGGGGTGAAGCTCCCTGCAGCACCTTAAACCATCAAGGAAACTCCAGCAAAAAGGGAAATATCTGCCTTAATGCCGCTCAGATTTCACAGACTGTAACGCAGAAATCGTAACGTCTAGTTCAGCAAAGGTAAAGGGTAAAATACAACTCGCGTTGTACTGGGTTAAGTCATTAGTAGTTAATTTAAAAACAATAAAAAACCACAGAAACCAACCAACCAACCCCCACACGCCCAGATTATTCTGCTTATCCCTTAAGTATATGGAAGGGGTTTCCTGTTTTCCTCCCAAGTATCTCCAAAGATGCCTCTGAGCACACTGACGACATTCAAACTTGTCTGGCTCTTTCTATACAGCTTAACAGCTACAGAGAAACCCAGCTTCAAAAAGCCAGTTGTGAAGCCACCTCTTTTCTCTCAAGAGATGAAACACGGGCGCTTCCTCCACAACCTCCGCATGCCAAACTCCACAAAGTCTGAAGAGTCTCAGAGCTGATGCCTCCTTTTGGGCAAAAGCAAACCGTCTGCTGAATGCTAGGATAAGCTTGCAGAGAATATGAATACTGGCTTCGCATTTTGGTAATTAACAGGGGAACAAGGGTGCAGGTAACCACCACAGTGCCTTTTATGGAATCAGACATACTTTCCATGAGAAAATACAGTGAGTCTAATTTTTAAATATGAGTTTCAAAGACCTTTTTAAAAGTTTCCTACTCCTGTACTTACAAGTAACGAAGCATCTATGTAAGAGCAGCTTCAGGTCTTCCTTTATTTTCTTAGTCATTCGCCACCCAGTGTAGGGGACTTTGCTGTACAGTGAACACTCTTCAGGCTAGGTACGGACACTTACTAGAGAGGGTGGGGAAGAGGAAACTGTAAGTGGCAATCAGAGAATACATCAAGCCTTTGGAGGACTGGGCTTGACCTTTAATGATAGGACAGGCAGTGAGACAGACAATTTTCCCCCATAAAGCTATGTATATACGTTGAATGGATGCAGTTATCGTGCAGGTGTGCCGGTTCAAATGTTTCCTATACGGAGAAAGCAATCGAGAATCCTAGTTTCTTTCACTGGATAAGACAAGAATCCATTTCTTAGTGATTGCTATGGCAGTTGGAGGCTTCAGTTTGGGATTCATCACTTCTTGACCCTTTTCTGGATAAGACTACATTTAAATGACAGGTGTAGAACCTACATACTTTTCACAGGCATAAAGAATATATATTAAATGTAAAAAAATCCATAGACACATAATGAACACACAGAAGAAGCATTTGTAAGGACATTTACAATAAATGGCACTAAACACCTTTATTAAGATTTTTAATTTTTCTTTTATGAAAAATGAATAGGATTCTTTTTTCCCTTGTACGCAGAGGAAGAGCAAACTAATGGCAAAAATCAAGAACGCTTTCTTATTTCAATACCATCTTTGTAGCCACAAAGATACAACTGTTTAACAGACAAGACATACTGTTTATTGCAGACTTCAAGCTGATTCATGTGAAAAAGGCACTATGAAACTTAATCAAACTAGACGATTAAATTTGTCTAAATTAAGTGATATTATATATTATATATAATACATATATTATATATAAAATCACACGACCATGTGAAATAACAGAACGTTTTTGTGACAAAAATCATTGCATCTTCAGAAAAAATATTTGCTGGAAGAAATGTTTCCTTTTCTCCCCCCTTTTGCCTCCAGGAATCCACTTTTCCAAAAGATTACATTTATAAAGGAACGGTAGCTTTTTACATAAGGAAAAACTGACATCTGGGATCAACACACAAAGAAGTCTAGATTAGACACTGTTCTTTTGAGGGGTTAAGTTACAAACAAAAAAATGCAAGGATATTAAAAAAAAAAATGTACTGCGAATTGTTTCATGGCTACCTACAGCAGATCTGATCACCTCTTTGAGCTGAGTTGTGTTACTATTTACTAGTTATTCCTTCTTGTGCAATATAGTTCATCACGAGTGAAGTATTGATAAAATCAATGTACAGAGTATTATTTTGCTATAAACAGCATCATTAGTAATAAAACATCTTGGGAGTGATGCAAGAAAGACTCAGTCTATGTCGGGCTGCTGTTCATTCTCTAAACATTTCCTCTCTGATTGCTGGCATCAACGACTTAACTAAACATCCTGCAGCTGAATGCATGACAAGAAAGACTGAGCCAAAAAGACATAATTGCAAACTACAGCAAGAGATGGGATTCAGAATCTTATTATTACTTTTTACTGAATTACTTATTTTTTATTGCTGGCTCAGCTTCCCTCGGATGAATCACAAAGACGTGTTCCAGTCTATCTGTCTATCTGTTTATCTATGGTTAATTCCATAAAGCCAAGGCTCATCTTGGAGTGTAAATGAATCATCTGCCAATATTTTCACCTGTCAGGAACCTCCATTGAATTTCTCATCTGTTCATTTTTAATGATGAGAAGCCAGCAGCAGGTACTTCTGTGGAGACTACTGTAAATTTTCTTTATGGTGGCTAGTTACATTTACAATATTATAAGACATTCCCCTGCACTGCTTCCTAAAGCAAAGCTAGATGGTATAATTCTATGGACAATGGAATTAAAGAAAAGAGGAAAGACATTTAGTGGCTGCTTCCTTCATCAAAGGACTCCACACCTGAATCTGTGGCAGCTGCACTGATTTTTTCTTGTCGTCTTCTCATAATTTCTTGCAGTTCAGAACTACCACTGTTAGCCTATAAACAAATAAAAAAGAAAAAGGGTTTACTTGTGGTTTTGAAACGTGACGAAGATCCTCTGCTAGCATTTTATTAAGACAGATGTTTGAACAAGTTAAACTCACCTTGCAGCTCCAGAACTAAAAATGCACTAAGAATCTGGTTAAATAACATTTGGAATAGGAAAGGATGTACACTATTCTTAAATGTGGACCAGAAAAGAGCCTGCGGACTATTAGAAGTGTCAAGCTTGACTTTTAGCCCTGCTGAGCATCTTTAATTCTCATGCAAACCCCTGGAAGTGTTGGATATTTACGGGGTGAAATATGGCCTCAGTAAAAGCAGGATTAAAGCCCAGCAAGTTTGTTAGGATTCCACCCTTGAGTACTTAAATATCATGGCAACTGTATTTAGAAATTAAAGCACATAAACCCTTGGTGGGTTTAGATTTACGTAAACACAAAATTCATGCATGCACATGGGTTTGCACGGCCAAGGCCTAAATGAGGATTGAGATACCTAATCTTAGTATCCCACGTTACACAATACACCATCATGCATTTGCAGTTCAGAGACACAGGCTTCAAACTTAGAACACAGTAAGAAGAATTGAATCATTTTACTATATTATCAACAGTGTAGTACTGTGAGGACAGGGCCTTATTTCACCCTTCAGGGTGAAAAACAGGTCTGCTGAGCTAGCTGCAAACAGATTGCTTCAACAATGTAAATGAAGTTATCAGCAAGGCCAGGACACATACCCACTAGAGCAGAACTTTCCAGAGTGTGCATGACTTTGAATGAGACTAGAGGATTATAAAGCAAGAACCATAGCTGCTACTGTGTTATTTGGCTATGACATGACCTTTCAAGCTTCAAAACTATCTTCCAAAAGAGCCTCTGAATAAGGAAGCAGAAATTGTTTTTGAAATCTGTAAAACAAATTTCAGGACTGTTAAGAGGAAAAAAAAAAAAAATCCTTCAATTGATTCTGAACTCTGAAAATTTATCCCACTACATAAAATTAATTTAGATTTATCCTATTCTATCCATTACAAATGCATTATCTGATGCCATTACCTGGCAGACACGTTAGATGTCCATAGGGAGGGAGGCTAGGATGCTTCTGCTAGGTAAATTACCATTGCTCTCTCCTCCCAGAGTGGAAGGGCAAAGCAGGGGGCTTATAATTGACTCCCTGAAGGTGAGAGAGCACTTTTATTTGTCTTAATTCATCTTGTCCTTGCCTACTTGGTTTCAGATACAGAACAAGTCCAGCAGTCACCCATTACTAAGTCATGCATAAAAACCATCAGCAGATACCTGACAACATGCTTTATCAGAGGTCACGTGCAAATATTTTTCTGAAAATGACTGAGCAGCCAAGGCTGAAACAGTTTACCTTCCTGATAACATCAATAACAACATGACTGATGAGCTTGAAACACTGCTCAACTAAACCAACTGCAATACATCATGTGGCACAGCACAAGAGGGACATCCTACTCAGAGACGGGGTAGCTAAGTAGCCTAGGACTGTTCTTAGGAATACAATTTTTGGAACAGACTGCTAGATCTTGGCCTTAGTGATTTACCCAGCTCAGTCTCTAACCAGATCATGAGGTATCAGTAAGCTCCATCGTTCAATCCCACTTCTGTGCCTGGGCCACTCCTTTCACTGAGGTGTCAAAGAGAATAAGCTATTCTTCCAGCCAATTTGATACATATATTAGATAGAAACCATTTTTTGTTTTAGAGGGATGTGTGCCCATGCTTCCCATTGATGGAGTAGGAAGACAATGAGAATGTGGACCTGAAGGGTTCCCTTCTGGAGATGACAAAGGTGGTGTTCAGGATATTCTGTCTCTACAATTATCTTCTGTAGCGCTTTTCAACACCAGAGCTTGAAATGCTCAACAAAAGTTAAGGAAATGGACACATAAAACCTCATAATCATGGAGACTATTAATATTTTCACTTTGCAATGAAAAAGTAAATCCATATAGATGACCAGCCAAGTTGCTATAATGCACTGTACTTGGTATACAAGGTGAACTTCAACTCTCTGGCGCAACCCCAGAAAACAGCTCCCGGGGGGGATACTCTGATCAGTACAAAGAGTGTGGTGCATCCTTCCTCCTTCTGAAACACCGCTGCTTGCCACCACCATTTCCTCTGGCAGAAAGCACGTGTTCGGCCCTGGCTATGGCCAGCTCTCTGCTGTCTGAAACACTGGTCTCGCACGGTCTTATCTTTCTGCTTTTGTTTGGCCAGGCCCAGAAAGCTGTTAAACCCCAAACACCTTCCCCACGCTTGCAGTCTGTTTATACAGGGGCCACAAAACTCCATTAGGAGTCTTGCTTCCTTGGATGTTTTAAACTCTGGTGTGATTCAGGGCTGAACGCAGTTACCGTGAAAATGAAGTAAAACAATTGAAATTACGGTACCTATTCATTTTTTTCCTCGTAAGGGTAATATTACTAAATGCCAACAACAACTGGAATTCCAATTACAAAATACTGAATTCCTCTGCCTGAGGTAGAAGGACACTAAAAAGAAAATTGTAGCTGCATAAAAGTGAAGATCTGGTTGTCCGTATTTGGGAATGCAACCCCAAATCTGAGAGGTAGGCCTTTCACTGGCTTGCAGAAATTATATGAATCCAGAAACACTTGTGGAAAATCCTGAGTAGAAATAAAAAATAAAGACGAGGCATGGAGTTCTGTAATGCTAGAGAGTGCATGGGTTTGCTCTGTCTCTGGCTATTATTGCTATTTGTACTTAACACCCAGGTCATTTACTGCAATACGACACCACAAGTACTACATAAAGGATGCCAGAGAACTTCATGAAAATTTATCACTGATTAATCATGTAGGACAATTACGGTGGTCAAACCCATAACCCAGTAACTGCTCATAAAAAGCATTCAATTGTAAAATAGGCCTGACACTGGTACAAGTATGTGTGTGCTTAAATGCTTCTGTTACTAGAAGCGTTTCTAGTTTGAGCAGTAAGAACATAGCCCTGTCTGGAACACACAAGCTCATCTTTGCTAGGTCACATGTAGACATTTTGGCTGTGGTACTCATTCCTATAGCTTCTCTTAAACAAGGACAGCCTTCCTAAACCCTGCGACTTGAAATATTATAGGGACAGAAAGGAAGATGCGACTTAATGTTTTGGGTAGTTCAGTAAACAACAGGCTAAAGCAATCAGGAATCGCATAAATTCTGAAATTAATCAGTTAAACCTCAAACAACTGAGGCAGAAATAAATATGTCAATTACCTTTTCACTAACAAAATCCAATGACCTTGTTAAACTCTCAGTACCTGTTTATTAACACTTGTAGAGCATTTATTAGACAAGTTTTGACTGCTCAGTTTCCTGCAGAGCTAGACCTAACTGAGGCAAGCAGAATAACAGAGGAAAAAAAAGACAGACTTCTACAGTCCAGTGTATCTCTGCTTTTCGAACTGACTTCCACCACAAAGGCACTTCCATCTCAGCACACAGAAGCCTCATGAAACTGAAATAAGATTGTTGACATTCCAGAAAAGTTGAAGAATACACATATATCTTCACTAGGAAATGATGGATTGCTCTGGACTGTA
Source organism: Aptenodytes forsteri (assembly GCF_000699145.1). Classification (NCBI taxonomy): domain Eukaryota; kingdom Metazoa; phylum Chordata; class Aves; order Sphenisciformes; family Spheniscidae; genus Aptenodytes; species Aptenodytes forsteri. The sequence continues at coordinate 3,746,768 of NW_008795252.1, forward strand.
GTGACATATATTCCTAAGAAAAAAAGTGAAATATTTCTCCCTTCCTTTCACAGGAAAACAGGGCTTGAAGAAGGGAATAAAGCAATTTTAAAAGTGTTAGAAAGCAATGCTCTCTGATCCACACTGATCAGGTAAATTGTAAAATAATGCATTATCATAAACTTGTCTTTAACAATATGCCTGGTAGTTAAAACTTAAAATCATTTAACAAGACAGTCCCAGCTTCATGAGGGGATAGAAACACATTTTATACTTCTTCAAGATTTTCTTTTAAACAGCATGTCAAGAATATAGCTTCTCATTTGGGTTAGTCTCACCTCTAGACAGTATCGAGTCCATTTCTCCACTTGCCACAGAAAGTTTTAAAAAAAGAAGTAGATGCACCTGCAATTCTCCTGGTTTAAAATTGGTAAGCATTCTCCCTAGCACAACTCTGTATACAAGCTTTTAAGGTGTTTAAGGAACAATACTACTGTAATTAAACAAGTACAGTATACTACTAAATACTACTTTACAGCATACTGTAAGCAAACTGCCACAGAGCAACGAATACAGAGATACAATACTTTTACCCTTAGCTCAGTAATTGTGCTAGCACAGTGTCAAACGTGTTTTCCCCCACTTAGGAACCCACCAATACAGATGCCCCAGCGTTTGACCTGAAAGGCCTCGAGATTCAACAGCGAGCTCACTCTACCACCTTCTCATGCCTAATAAATTAAATCTCCTCTACAAAGATAAAGCAAAACTAACTCATCACCACCAAAAGTACCAGGAGTACCTGTTTGTCCAAGTACCAGGCAGAGCAAGAAGCAAGAAAAAGGGCATTTCACTCTCTCCTATTGTTTTCCCCAAAGCCCTTTTTGGCTCATTTTGTCTTCTTGCAGCCTGATTACAGCACACAATGTCTTAAACTCGAGCACTACCATGCACTTTTTCTAATGCTTTGTGGACCCCTTTAGAAGTGGGGAGAGATCCCACCTGGTGTTTTGACAGATGCTGTTTCAATGGATTAATACCAAGTAACTAGGGTACAAATAATGCTTATCAGCGTGATGGGAACTGAGGAAAAAACAGCTGCCTCACAGAAAGAGCTATTTACTTCTATAGGTTCAAAAGTGGCGACCCAGCATCAGGTTAGTAAGAAGGGTTATACATACCTCCAAAGCAGACTTCTGTACCGTAATTTGGCTGTAGACTCTAGACCCTTCCGGGCAAACAGTCCTTAGTTCCTCTTTATTGAGGGAGAAAAGCTGAGCACCCGTCAGCACGCCAAGGCTGTTGACAGTCCTGATGTCACACCAAGGGAACAAACAAGAAATAAGCAAAAATACACTAGCCAAGGGAGAGAAGTAGGTTGTCTTCATCCCACATTGTCTCAGGTAGGGCTATGAAATCAAGGCAAAGCTTTATGCAACAGGACTACTCTCGAAGTCAATTCAGTATCTGTTATAACAAGTACCTTTTGGTGGAGGCTAATAAATATAATTTTTTTTCCTAAATATATCTAGATCACTATAGATCTTTAACCACTTGATATATATTGATATATATATTATATACACACATATACATAAAAATATACATGTGTGCATATATGTAAAAACAAATTCTTTTCTCCAAGGGTGCAGCTGACGTGTCTTGATTTTCAGAAGGCTGCTTGATTTTAAAAAGTGGGCAGACCACATCCTAATTTCTGACAGGAAAATAATTTTAAGAATTTTTCTTACATTTGCCCTCAAACTTACACAGGGTTGAATCCTTTGGACTGCAACCATGCTTTCACATCCTCAGGCGAAGAGTCGTAAGTGATGTTAACTACCGGGATGTTTGGTCGTGGCACGTGGAACTTCCTCTGGGCAGCGCTCCGGCCAATGGTGAGCCGGTGAACAAGTTCATCCTGCACCTCCTCCATCTGCGATTTCCTGCCTAGAGAGAGAGAGAGAGATGCCCCACGGGAGTTATTCTCAAGGTTGCTTTATCAAAGCCAGGTCATTTCTTATACTCCGCTTTAAATCTTATTTATTTTTTTTCTTTAAAGATTCATTCACTAGATCTGACTGAATTATTATTCTCCTTTTTCCCCAGGGAAGGTTTCAATATTCCCACTCCTCTCTTTGAAAAACAAAATAAAAGCAAAAAACCCCCCCAAAATTCAACTGAGACCTAGAAAGAGGAGATGAGCTTGATGTCGCACAGAGGCGTAGATCAGTCTGACAGCACCCAAGCTGTAGAAGAAAATGGGCATGGCGGGTTATTCAATTGTCATAGTCTGTGTTTCATCAAATAGAATTATGATGTTTTAAAAATGAAAACAAAAAAGATGAGGAAGAATATAAGATTGCTTACACTGTGGAAAGGCAGCACTTTCCACAAACATTTTTTAATTGAAAGCTCAACTTTCTAGTGCAAATCAACGTAGGCAGAAAAATCTCACTGCTGCTGACATGTATCACCTTACATCTAATAAGCTATCATAATAATCACATTTTTGAAGGGGTTTTAAGAAATTTGAATTCACTCCAAGCCTGGAGTGACTGGTGAGCTGAAACAATGTCATACTTCGTATTAAAAAAAAGAAGAAAAAAAAAGAAGTAGTTGCTCTCACCAGAGACACAGGAACTGGGCAAGACTTTTTTTTTTTTTTTTAGAGGAAAACAGTACAAATTCGCTATCCCACAGAACCCATTTGTCTGAAGCATTTAGTTCAGTTGCTGGTCATTAGCAGGCAATGAAATGATGAAATGCTAATGAAATGCTTTTCATCCATTTCAACAAAATCAATTATAATGACACTGAAAATTGTTTAAAATGCATGTAAAAAGTTCTGTGGATAATTTCACAAAAATAGGTAGAATCCAAAAGGGTGTAAATACCCTTTTGGGCACAGAGAAGATACTGATTTAGCACAGTTAAACTCTCTGTGCAGTAACTCTGGAATAACTATAAAAATCCTTTGACATACAACTTTAAATTATCAAAAATTCTCAGGATTTCCTTACCAAGAGATTTCTAGTCATCTTTATTCAACCTTCTCACTTTGATACACAAACTAACTACAGCACCTTCCCTGATGCACTCAGATGGCAAAAGCTATTCCTTTTCTCCCACTACACTGATAGCAACAGAGGAAAACGACACAACTTTAGTATGAAAAAACTGTAATATAGCAAAAATGTTTCTTCCTCTACTTTCCTTTTATATTCTCCCAAAACCTCTCCAAGGATCAACATCTCTAGCCAGTTAGACAAATGAAAACAAGCTTTACACAGGCTTTTAGGATTATTTTTTTTCAACCACCACAACAAAAAAAGAAAAATCCTTGTTTTAGCCATTTTCCTTTTTCTTTTACAAAATAGCCCCAGGTTGAAAGTGGACGAAATATCTCTAGTAAAATAATTGAGGCATTCAGGCCCTATTGTGTTAGTTTTTTTTCCCCAGAGTGTGAAACAGAAGCCAAAATGACATGTGCTCAGTGATATGTGAAGGTCTGAGATGGGATATACAAGTAAAGCCTTTAGGCAATGTTATCGAAGCATGCACCAGTTATTTTCCCAAACAGGAAGAGAGCGAGAAAATTGCTATCTACCTTCTATTACACAGATTTTGAAAGACTTATGTTTTATCTAGACCAAGACTATATCAAAAGATAAATATTTAGCTGTTAGATAACAGATTCTTACTGTTGTTCAATGCATTATCATAAATAAACAAGATACCCCCCGTGTGAAGCAGGTACTACATCGCGTGTTCTCTGCAGGGTTCAGGTGGGTACTTGGGCAGCAGGTCTACGGGCAGGGTTGCCCATTACCTTTGCAGAGGCAGCTATTCTGCGAGGACTGTGAGGTACCTGAAGCCCATTAACCGGGCTTGAGCGACAGCTCCCGGGAGGGCACAGGAGCTCTCATGTGTGGCCTCAGCAGAGGCTGACAGGGCAAGAGATGTCTTGTAACCACTTAGTCTACAGCAACCCTTCACACCTCACACCCTGTACCTGAACCCAGGTCCACATTTTCCATCTGTAATGGACAGAGAAGGCCATCGTGGATTCAAGGAAGCACACCTGCTACAGCGTGCAAAGCCCTTCTTACACGGCAATAAAATGATCATTTTTGTGTATATGTGCGTGTGAAATTCACCCTCACTTTCCCCATCTTTTATAACTGCTCGGGTTTCTGTTTTTATTTAAGTAACAAACTGCCCAAAATAGGACAAAGGCAGAAGCTGGCCCTACTGTTTCTTTGGGAAACGGCAGTGAAGCCTGTTCCTCCTGCCAGGCTGTTCTCCATTTACAATTTCCAGGCAGTCAGTCTGTTATGTGAAAATACTAAAAAGGTCCCAGAGCCTTCCTGAGTTCAGAGCTTAGGCGAGAGCTTGTCTACCACCAGGCAATCTCAAAGCAGGCTCCATCGACTGAGTGTGGTTATCCAAGCAGGCATACTTCCCATCCACTGGGGACAGGGAGGAAAAGAAGCCCTTCTTGCAGAAAGGATTACGCTCAGTGCCGGTTTTTACCTCAGGTGGAAGTGGGATTTTCTAATAAGGCAGGGAGGCAGAGGATGGGAAAAGCTGTCAACTCTTGAACTGCAAAAAGCTCATTATTTTAACAGCTATTACTTTAAAAGCTATAGCAAATGCCTGCCTACAAGTTTCAGTTATTTTTAAGCCAAGCAATCACATCGCTTAAAGTGCATTTAGGACAGAAATTATTGCCTAACCTACCTTGCTTTTCAGTTGATACAATGCATTTAGGACAGAAATTATTGACTAAATAAGTTCTCCTAACCTACCTTGCTTTTCAGTTGATACAGAGTAGGAGCCTCAGCAGCAGTTAGGCTTTATATTTACAAGGTGGCCTTAATGAGAACTTTTCATGACTGCCACACACTGCTGGATGCAGGTTACCATGTCTTTCCAGCTAAAGGGCTATGGGGTACGTTCTCTCGTCCTCCTAAGACAAGGCCACGAAAGTTTGCTCAGTGGCCTGCCAGTTGCTGTTGCTTTGACCAAGCTAAGGGGAACTGATTATAAGACGAGTCTCCTACAACACTATTACAACGTGGTTCCTATGCATCAGCCAGACCTGTAAGTCTTCTTTCAAGCCTTGGATACATGTTCCAGAATGGTGCAAATGTCCTAGAAATATGGATGACCATGGATAGAAGCGAAAAACAGCCTAACTGATTTTAAAAGCAATTTAGATTGTAATGTGGCAGTGAGTTCAGGTGGAAAACATACATTAGCCAGAATACCAGCATGGGCATTTACAGTGTTGAAAATCACTGTCTGAAGATCCCAAACAGTCATGAAAGGAGAGGATTTAGGACTGGGACAAGTGCAGAAGTGTTTTGTCCCTACTTACCATAGTGATTAACGAGGGTCAGAACACACATACGTGTATATTTTAAACACAGGGTTAAAGCTAAATATTTCATAAATATTTATCTGAAACACAAGGTTTTAAGGAATTTAAGGATTAAGCAAAACACACAGGAATGGGACAAATACTTTTTTTCTTGCTTCTTAGACAAACTTACGATCCACAGGAACTTGCTTCTGCCTCTGGGTGTCTCGTGCAACACTACCACCGCTGTCGCTAGAGGTGCTGCTTTGGCGGCTGATGGTTGCTGGCGCTTTGGGCACGGGAACCGGTATTGGTGCTGGTGCGCTAGGAGGGAGGGGGACAGCCACAGGGACAGGAGCGGGTGTTGGAGGTGGCAAAGGAGTAGCAGGAACTGGATCAGGTTGTTTTGCAACATAGTCTGTCCTTTGTTTCTGAAAAGATGCAGAGAGACCCAGTTAGACAACAGAACTTGGACAAGACATCAGACAAACGCAGGTTTCTGCAGAAAATGCTGGGATGCTTTGCACCAACTGATTTCATTTATCACACAAAGACATCTTACTTGGCAGATATAGTTCCAAAATTTGCCAAAACTTGATTTGGCATCAATTTCCTTCTCTGTCCGACACAAAATTCACAGCAATGGCATCATCTGAAACACATTTCTTTCTTTCAAACGGCTGAGTTCTATAAATGAAATTGTTTTTAAATCCCAAACTTCTATTACCTGGCACTTTTTAACAGCTTCCAAAATCTTTGAATTGTTGGACTTTATCAGTGTAAAAATGTATATTTTAGAGAAGTTGTGTAAAAAATAGTGAAAAATTAACATATCCAGCCACACCTAAGCCTGACTAATGATTTAACTTACAAATGTCACTGAGGTTGGGTAACACATTGTTTCTTGAACTCAGACACCATTTAAGAGGTTCCTGCTCCTCCTACCCATTCAGTTGTGCCTTTTCAGCTATTTGTGTGGTCACTACATGCCATCTCAATGCACTAATCCAATTAAAAAACCCCAAACTCCACAATTCTTGGAATAGGGTTGTTGTTTCTTCCCCTCCCCCCGCTTTACACAATGTTCTAGCAACATGCAAATTATCTTGCTGCTAATAACTAACTAGCAGGTGTCTCAAGAATGATTTTCGGCAATAATTTCTTTTCTCCTTCTTTGCCTTTAGAATGGCACCAGTTACAGGAAGAGGCATGTATTTTCCCAAAGCAATCCCAATGACAGACAAGCCCAGAAGCTCATAAGCAACCTGTGCTACCCTTTTCTTTCAAACAGTTCAAATTCCACATCTCACTGTTTTAACAGTGCTCCCTCTCCACAGTTTTGGACTAACACAGCTTGAAAGTTTAATATTAAAGTTTGTTTGCTCAATAGGGATGCCTCATTTCTTAGTTATGAGAAGTCTGCTTACTTTGGTATGAAAATAGATGAGTACATTCCCCAGATTCATTGCTCCTTCCTGGAATACTCTTCCCTATTTCCTTGGAGGCAGAGGGTTTACGGCAGATCAAGTAGGGAAATACTTGTAGGAGCCATATGTTAGAATCTGAGCAGCACATCACTGCCCTGACAACAATCAAACTTTCATTAAATGTCAGCAACAGCCCTTACACAGGAACCCCCCCAACTCGGGAAGTCTAACTGATGGGCAAGGCATTTTATAGTGAATGTAAACTAGGACCATTACAGCTAAGCTATGCTGAGTTACACCAGCAGAAAATTTATCCCATCAGCTTCTACGGGTGGTGAATTAAGCCTAGGAAAAAAGTCTTTCGTTTCCCTTCCATAATTTTTCACTTAAACTGTAGTAGTCAGCTACTGAAGCAAATGCAGTCTTACAATACATTCCCCATTAAACCCTTTTGTTTTTTTTTCCCTTAGCATTTAGTTGTTCAAAGGCATTCATCTCAATTATTTTGTTTTCACCTTGTGCAGTGCATTGTGGGGAGATTAAAAAAAAAATCGTATGATTGACTTTTCTGTATTCTACTACTTCAATGTTAAGACAATAAATGCTTTTTTAAATGTCAAATGCCAAGAAAAGTGAAATGCATAATATAAAAGAGAACAAGCAGAATAATGTGTATTTAAGAAACCTGTCCTTTGGCGGAAAGAGAGTGCCCTACTAGGTATATAGTAAGTATACCATAATTCATGATATATAGATGGACTGTGGTATATCCAAAATCTTGTTAATGAATTTTAAAATGTCACAGAAATTAAAATGTTTTAATGATATTCAGATTTTTTTTTAATCTTGTTCACAGATTCCAATTGCTAGACTGTTATCCCCACAATGTACCCTCATGTGTGCCCTCATGTGTCCACACGCAAGGAAAAAGCACATCTCTTTTATGGTATAGGGGATTCGTTATAAACCAAGGCATCAACTGCATGCCGCCACAATCATAATCCAGAAAAAGTGTTAGCTAAACACTACACGTAGCTCTCAATGGATGCTACTGATGTAGTTTCAAAACCATGTTGTACTGCAATCATGAGCATCATCAAAACGACTTGCTGGAGTGAAAATAAAAATGAAACTGGAAGCATCACTCAAATTCTAAATTTAAAGATGAAACCACATTGAAATACAATTCAAATTTTGTTGAACAGGGCACAAAAGCCAATTATATATTTGAATCACGTTTAAAATTTCTTTTTTTAAACGTTTCTTTTTTTAACTCCAGATCTTTTGAGGACATCCACACATTCATCCCATCACTTCTATTCATCGCTACAAACAAAACAAGCATGCAATATGGAATTTGTAACTACACAGTCCAAAAGAGTAATTTCTGAAGTTCAATATCAGAAGAGTAATTTTGTTACCTCTGAAAGCTCTCCAAGCAATTTCTGTGAGGAAAATGGAGTAAATCACATCAAATAGTACTGTTAGAAAGGTAAAAAGTAACTGCCTCGCATACCACTCCTGAAATTTCATACACATTAGCAATTTAAAACAAAAGAACACCAGTCCTAATAATTACCTCTTCTTACTCGCTAAGCAACTCACCAAGTGAGTTATTTTCTTCTTCTGAATAATGAGTGGAGTGTTGGCTACAAAACATACATATGTGACACCATATAAGCAACAAGCTCTTTTCAAAGCATCTATCCAGACAGAAACTTAGAAAAAACCAAAAAGCTGACAATGGTCTAAAGATCGTAAGATGAATGTAGAGAACACTTGCAACTGTAGAACACTAAGAATTAAATCACAGCAGATATCAAAAAAAGAAACTTATTTATTTTAGCTTAGAAAATGAGGTAAAGGTCACTGCTGACAGACGTGTACCCACTAATTTGCTGACAGCCATTAGAACAATGAACAATCCCAGTTTGGTTTCTTTTTTTTCTTCTTCCTTCTATTTTTTTCTTTTAAGAATAAGCTTGCAATCCTCAACTCATGTAAATTGGAACAAATCTTTTAAATTATTTGGAATGGTAATGATACTCATTAAAAATATGGATATATCAGAAAAGCTTGCTGGGACTAAATTTCTTTTTTTTTTTTTTCTTTTTTTTGCCAGAAAAACTTTGTTTTCTACAGGAAAAAAATAGAGGTCCCAAAGCTCTTTTTCAACACACTACAGGCTGCATCTTGTTAAAAATCAAGATTCAGTATGATTTGATCTATTTTTAATGTAAGTAAGATAATAAGTTTGAGCAAAAGTGCTAACAGTATCAACCCTAATTTTTGATCATTGTAAAAGAACTGGGAACTACGTATTTTCAAATATGTTTTGGCATCAAAAACGGGGAATATGTGTATTCGAACTATGGCAAATACAGATGTAGCATTAAAGAGGCATTGAATACAACCATAACTAGCATTAGTGCTGGGAAATGCTCTCATTAAGTTAACACAGACGCAGAGCTTCCCATTTACTCTCTTTCCGAACATTTTAGTGCCACATTCCTGTCTGCACAGCGACAGGAGTTCACCAAGAAGGCTGCAGAGCATTCAGCCTCAGTTTTGTCAACAGCATGGTGGTTTGGATGTTTTCTTGAGACTCACATTGGAGACCTCTCATTTTGGGGCACATACCTCCTTCCTTTGGCTATATTTGAAGAGGGAAGAGAGAACCAACTACTTGTCTTACACCCAAAAGGGACAATGAGGTACCCAAGACTGGAGGAGCAAATTTCAAGCAAGGTCTTTCGCCAGAGTTTCCTTTGGTGGGCTCAGCTATTATGCAGAGTCAACCAGCTGCCTATTAAAATCCCATTATAAGGCAACTAGCTCTTTGCGGGGTGTAAGGAATTTATGTTTTTATTGGATTTACAAACCTGCCTTGCTAAAATCTTGCCAGAAAGCAAGAAGTATGTTAGGATGGAAGAAGGAGAAATTTAGACAGAATTTACTCATTCAAATTGGTGTTAGCTAGGATTAGTCCCCATTTCTTTAAAAAAAAAAAAAATTACGGGCAAACTGTGGACTTTTAATTCCTATCATTAACCAAATCCTTTTTACAACTATTCAGTACATTTTTGTGTAATAAGTAGCATCCCATAATTTGGGATTGGATCAATGTTGAATTGGACAGGAGACAACTTTTTTTTTTTTAAAGCCATCAAAAAGTCTTGGTCTGATGGCAACTTCAAAGAGCATTTGATATGAAATGAGGTAAAAGAGATACTGGCTTTTGGTCAAAAATTATGACATCTCTTTGGCCACTGCAAAATGAACACCTGGCAACTGCATCTCTTCATTATCAAACACTTCATGATCTGCAGGAAAGATACCAGTTGGCAAAAGATGAGTATGGCATTAACTTGGAGCACAAATGTTGTGCTTGAGGCGAAACAACTTCCCACAGAGATATTTTAAGTGAGCTGCTAAACAAAGAGACTTGAAAGAAAGGTTTTGATGGTAGATCACCGAGAAATGCAAAGGACACTTGTCCCAAGTGAGGTGGAGACTTTTGTCTCGGTGTTTATATATACATAAACATGCCTCTTACATATACTGTCACACTTCTGTGGACAGTCGTGTTTTTTTAAAACAAGACTATAGGACTGCATTCTGCTTAACATTTACTCTCTGTGCCTCAGGATTTCATACACATCACTGATAATATACCTGTCTCACCTCACAAAGGGTGTCATGAGATTAATTAATATGCCCACCAAGATACACACCTCTATCCCAATTGTTCCTCAAATTTCTTTTTCAAAAGCGTTAAAAAAAGTTAATAAAATGCACAGTAAATAGGAAATATTACGATCAATTATTTTCTAGGTTCACCAGCAATACTTGTACAAAAGAAGAAATCAGAGTGCTTGGGAAACCGTTTATGTTCATATATAATGGGATGGTGAAGTACCACTGTTGGTTCACAATAAAAAGGCAGAATAAACCACCAACACCACAGGAAACTCTGATAATCAATAATTAACATTAGTGGAAAACATAAACAAGCAGCAAAATGCTCTCCCAAATGTACAAAATACGGTTTTCCTGGAACTAATTCAACTGACCAGAGGACAGACAATGTTACAGCCTCTGACTCACAAAGATGATGAAATAACTAGGATATTGCTTTTAATGTTTCTGCAAGTATCATCTTAGACAATTCAGCGCTTTCAAGTAACTATCTGGGACCTGAATCCTGAAAGGGACTGAGAGAAAAATCAGGATTTAATCTAGCGTGTGACTCAGAGGTCACTAGGAAAGGGAACAGAGCGAAAGTAAAATGAACTTTGCAGCTCTGAGAATAATTCTGATAATGAGGTATCCATCTCTCAGAGAAAGGGTGTCTGTCTGTAGAATAACTGAATGAAAAAAACCTATCTCTTTCAATGGAATCCTTAATCCTTCCTAATAATCTAGAAACGTCCTTTGGTCAGCTGTGCTTTGAAGGCCATTAGTCTGTAAAGAAACACGCTAACCTTGTACGTAACACTTGTCTGCGGCACGAAGCGGGCCAGGGTGCTCCGCGCAGCAGACAGACTACTTTGAAAGCAGTCTTTCGAAAACCAGAGACGACTTAGGAGACCGGCAAAAGCTGTGCAGCACCAGGCACTGAGCCTGCTCATGTTCAGGGTCTGGCAAAGGCAATGATAGGAACCGCTTCAGTTTCCTGCTCTACCCACAAGTTCTCCTGTTTGACCTTGGGCAAGGCAGTCATCCCTTCAATGCCTCATTTCTCTCTGAAATAGCAGCAATGTCTCATAGCGCTGTTATGAAAATAAATAGGGTTATGCAAACAGATCCCAAATGAACCATGTATCCATCACAGGGAAAGAGACAAATGAGCATGCTTAGGAGTGCTAAAATTATAATAATCACCGTAAAGTTAAGAACAACATTACTGACACATCTTGGTAAAGACTCCCTTTATCCTATATAATTCATTATATTCCTAAATAATTTCACAGTATTTCAAGCTCATGTCTGAATATGATAAAGCAACAAACAAAACAAACCATGGACTGTAGGGAACAACTTGCCAGAGGGCAAAGAAACAAAATTATCTTAAATGATGTTCTCTGACTGTAATTTTCATAGGTCCGTGGAGATTGCTTTGTGAAAATGATTATTTTATTATTTCCCATGTCATGTCATTATTTCAAACAGAAAACTTCAAAACCTGTAGTGCATTACAAGGATCACTATAAGAACCTCTACTCAAAACTGTGCTCAGTCTGCTCAGGATTTCTTGGCAAATTCCAAACACACAAAATGACATGCACTCGAAGTAAAAAAGTCAGTTCTTTAAATCAGGATTTGAAAAGCACTCCAGATACATGCTTCATTTCACACACAGGCAAAAACCATAATCAATTTAGAATGAGCTCACACATTACTGGCAAAAAATCAGGCATAGGAAAAACTCAGAAATGGTCTGATTCAAGCCCACCAAGCTCAAGATCGGTCTACCACATTATTGTGCCAGAAATAGCATAGCACCCGTTTCTCAAGAGACTTTCCACATCCATGGAAAGACTGGAAATACTGCAAAGACTCCCTATCCTATATAATTCATTATATTCCTAAATAATTTCACAGTATTTCAAGCTCATGTCTGAATATGATAAAGCAACAAACAAAACAAACCATGGACTGTAGGGAACAACTTGCCAGAGGGCAAAGAAACAAAATTATCTTAAATGATGTTCTCTGACTGTAATTTTCATAGGTCCGTGGAGATTGCTTTGTGAAAATGATTATTTTATTATTTCCCATTATATTCCTAAATAATTTCACAGTATTTCAAGCTCATGTCTGAATATGATAAAGCAACAAACAAAACAAACCATGGACTGTAGGGAACAACTTGCCAGAGGGCAAAGAAACAAAATTATCTTAAATGATGTTCTCTGACTGTAATTTTCATAGGTCCGTGGAGATTGCTTTGTGAAAATGATTATTTTATTATTTCCCATGTCATGTCATTATTTCAAACAGAAAACTTCAAAACCTGTAGTGCATTACAAGGATCACTATAAGAACCTCTACTCAAAACTGTGCTCAGTCTGCTCAGGATTTCTTGGCAAATTCCAAACACACAAAATGACATGCACTCGAAGTAAAAAAGTCAGTTCTTTAAATCAGGATTTGAAAAGCACTCCAGATACATGCTTCATTTCACACACAGGCAAAAACCATAATCAATTTAGAATGAGCTCACACATTACTGGCAAAAAATCAGGCATAGGAAAAACTCAGAAATGGTCTGATTCAAGCCCACCAAGCTCAAGATCGGTCTACCACATTATTGTGCCAGAAATAGCATAGCACCCGTTTCTCAAGAGACTTTCCACATCCATGGAAAGACTGGAAATACTGCAAATGCTGCAGCTTTCATGATAGCTGCGCACACAGAATCCGGCACAGCGACACCTTAGACTGGGACTTTTAGATGAGTCTGCAGCAGAGACAGTCAACAGTAACATTATGGCATTTCTCAGTTTTCAGTCATCAGCCAGAGTGTGTAGGCACAAGGAACGACTATTAGATTAAATTAAAATAAATTAAATTAAACTTCAAGCTTCAACAGAAGTTTAGCTTGCATTTGGACTGAAAGTCTGATTCAGAGGCAGGCCTGGAATTTCTGCTTAATCCAAACTTGTTTGCCTAACCTTTCAAAATCATTAGATACAAAAGGGAAGAAACGGGTCTTAGAAAATACAACCTCTTATTTTATGAGCCTTCTGCCCACTTAAATGTTGTCTAAAAATGCACATTACAACTTTATCCTGTATATCCTTACTCAGGTGGACAATTGCACTGACATAAGCTTTATTTTTTTTTTTAATATTTTACCTTCTAATTCTATTCAACATATAAAAGAAATGACAACAACAACAAAAAATCTTAATTCCACACCACAACGTGAAAGAAATAAAACCAAAATTAGGTCAGGAGAATAGAGTGCTATTGATGCACAGGCATAGTAATTGAAAAATACCTGCTTTGTGAATTCAAAAGCAAAGACGCCTATTTTTTATGACGCCAAAATTACATAATTAAATAAATTCAAGACTAAGATAGAGACACTTAAAGACAGAAAATAAAAAGAAAAGCTAGTGTTCACTCTTCTAGGAGAAACAAAGATGACCCTACCTTAAATAATTCAAATTCCTTCTTTGGCATCAACAGCTACCAATCCACAAAGGATATTTGCAATTAAAATAAATGCATACACATCCATTAGGATCGAAATTAACACCTCTAAGCAAATAAGCAGGGGAAAAAAAAAACCCTTAAAGGAAAAGATTTTGCCGTATCTTTATCAACTTTATACTTATGTTAGACTCTACGCGATACAGAAATCAGCCTCAGTCTGTAAAAGAAATACAAATCTTTTGACATATCAGTGGAACATGCAGATATTTTAGCTTTCCTGTGAATCTCTTCCTCCTCCACACACACATGCACACTTCAAAAGAAAGTTTTGCTCCCAAGGAGCGGACGGTACCTGTATGGTGCGGGTATACGCCGGCTCTGACCACCCTAGACCACCTTCTTGATTCCTCAGAGGGTCCAAAATGTTGTTTGGCACAAAGCCTGTGCTGCCACTTTTATTCTGAACCTTCCACCACTGCTTTCTGTCATCCAGAATCTGAAATAACATGGCAATTTAATTACATATTTTTTCTGACTTTCCTCCTGCCTGTACTTAGACTGAGCATCATTTAAAAACAAAACCATAACCTTGCCAGATTCTGTGATTGCCAACAGATCTTACACAGATGTCCCTAAGAAAGCCCTGTAGGCTTCCTTGATTATCAGCATCACTAGTCCTACATGGTAGTACTGCACTTTTCAAAACATGGCTCTCAAGAAAGTATATGGAAGGAAAGTGTGTAACGAACCTCTGTAAATTCAGACATGTGCTAGACAACACAGTGGACTGACAATCAAATACTTGCGCAGAGAGGCTGACATCTCTAAAACCTATATGCTGTTGACAAAAGGAATAAGTAACTACTAATAACCCAAGGAAAAGCACATCGTTCTATGAGAGCACAAATTTGGGGAGAGCGCACTTCGGAGTAAACAGGGAACTAGAGCGGGATGGCCAGAAGTCTGAAATCTGACCACCTGCCGTGCAATCTTATATACAAGATTTTCTCTCTTTGTTGCTCCCTCCCTTCCAAATTTGTCTAGCTTTCAGGGTACCAACTCTTCCAGGAAAGGACAGTCTTTCACTATGCCCTGTGCATAGAGACAGTGTTTGCCGGAGCCAGTTGTTTAAATACTACTAAACGGGGCTTTTAAAAGCAGTACTAGAGAAGATGGAAGAAACACACAAATATACTTCTAGCACAGGTCTCTACAGCATCAGTTCATAAATCAGCACAGAATCTCTGTTTATCATGTCTACAATGCAGATATAAATCGAACACATTGAAGTAATCATTAAGGCCAGCCATAATGCCCACAGGAAAGGTACCCTCAGCTTTGAGTAGTA
Source organism: Aptenodytes forsteri (assembly GCF_000699145.1). NCBI lineage: Eukaryota > Metazoa > Chordata > Aves > Sphenisciformes > Spheniscidae > Aptenodytes > Aptenodytes forsteri. The sequence goes on from NW_008795252.1 coordinate 3,762,051, forward strand.
CAAGAATTTTGTATTTTCTCTTTGCAAAAAAATTACCTCTACAATCTCTTCTTTCATGACAGAAAGCTCACTGTTGTTTCTTGCCATAAATTCATACTTGCATTTGGCATATTTCTTGGTCTGTGCTTTACTGTGTGCTTCATAGTTTCTGCAAAGCAAATATCAGACTATTGCTCAGTGAGACATTCAAGCAAATAAAAACAAAGACTAAATGCCCTCTTCCAACAACCTGCAAAACATTTAAACAAAAAAACCCCATCATAACGTGATGTTGCTGTAGAACCACCTATTCATAAAACACTGATTTAAGTTCCAAAAAAAGAAAAAAAGAAACAAAAGAAAGAAGCAGTTGAGCTACATGGACCTGAAGAACTGCTAATCTTTATCAGCTCACTGCTTACAAGATGTATGATAACAACTAAGATTAGCGGCTGCCATTGTATTAAGATAAACATGTACACTATAGTTAGTCTGTTTTTCTACAGTTGGTTAAACTATCATTTGCCAGATAAACAAATTACTACACTTAGTATATACTTGATATCTTGTGCTTTGTATGAAACTATTTCTACTGTTGATCATAAATTAAGTTTCAAACAAATAATAAATGAATAAATTTTTGCCATCAACACCAATGGAATTAAACTCCATTTAAAAAATGCTCACCTACTGTAGGTCCGTAAGATCTTGACCATAAGATACCATCAACTCTAACAACCTCAACTGACTGTATCAATTAAAAATGAAAAATAACTTCTTGCCAGTTACAGACAGGGTTCATTGTAGAACAAGGCATAACACAGTATAACTCTGCGTCTTTCTGTTTCCTTGAGGAAAGATCTGTTCAGATTGCCTTTGGGTAACAAGCTGCTAGTTTCTTTGACATGTACCTCTTCAAGGTGAGAAGCCCCCCAGTCCCCTCAAAACAGGTCCAAAAAAACCAGTAACATTATTCATTTATTGCAAATTATACCCAACAATCCAAATCCATACCAGGTAGTAAAGTTTAAAAAAAAAAAAAAAAAAAAAAGGAAAAAAGGGATAATGAAAACATGAAACAATCAATGGCTTGAAATGCTTCATACAACATCACAGCAAAAAAAAAAGAAAAAAGGGATAATGAAAACATGAAACAATCAATGGCTTGAAATGCTTCATACAACATCACAGCACAGGGATACGAATGCAGATGGTTGCTGACGTTGGTGCTGTGGGTCCCAGGTGTGCCTGAGCAATCCAGTAGTTACCTAGCTATTGCATGGCTGTGGAGAACTGTCTCACTTGACTTGAAGAGCAGAACAAAGGAAGAGTCATATTTAGATTGAAAGATTATTTTGAAAGGAAGACAAAACACTAAAAGAATTTAAGGAGAGAGTGAAAAACATGGGACAAACCTTAGCCTGAAGGATAGCTGTTATGAGGTTGAAAGACATGTGAGTAATCCCAATTTTTTCTGCCACTGAGTCAAAATTTAAATAATTTTGAAGTCCTTTCTTACTATTTCAGGGATATGACTAACGTCCTTCTGAAGGTACTTTTACTTTTAGGCTGCCTTTCCAAACACATTTCACTAACTGTGTCTTCCTACCTTGTCCACACCTAACTATCCTGATCCCATCAAAAACCATAACTCAGGGAGAATTTTAAAAAAATGCTTACATTTCAGTTTTACTCCACTCTGTTGCAATCAACAGCAACATCCCCAGAACATGGGCCAGGCATTGGCTGTATGCTTCTCAAGACACCATAATTCCTTAAGCCCAGCTTAATGAGCCAAACAGTTTACTTGGGGCACAAATATTCTCAGTGCTTCCCTCCATCCATCCTCTGCTGTGTTTTCTTATTGCCTGTCAGATACACTGTCACTGCAGTCCTCTGCTCTCCTGTGCACGAGTGCCTAGCGGACTGCAGATTCCCAGGGTGCTATTTCACATATGACAGCACAAGACCAAACTACACAGCATACCACTTTGAAACGCCACAGAACTTGCTGAAAAACTCCGCAGTACTCTTTCAGCATCAGAGAGAGTCCCCGATATACCTAGTAACGCACTGCAAGTTTAAGATCCTGACACAGTTTAAGTCACCCAAGGAAAGCACACCTTACTGGAGGTCCTGGCACGCTGGAATAAGGCTCACTGAAGTTCCCTGTGATTAAAATTTCCCTGGACAAGGTGTAACCTACCTGTCCCTCAGAAGGTAGTGGGTGGCTCAGTCACTGCTTTCGGACCGCTCATGAGGAATGCCAGCTTTGAACAAGGACCAGCAAACGATGGCTGAAAGGGTCAGCTTGAATTTCTTACTCCATCCCCCAAACCTGCTCCTCCACCTGCTTCTTCACAGATGCTTTAAAACTTATCTTTAAATGGAAGTTACTTGGTGGAATACATATTAACAGCTTTCCCCCAATAATGAGCTCCTACCAGGCATGTATTATAAGTCTCAAGAGCCAATTAACAAATGGAAGTTTGTGTCGTGTTGAACAGACTGGGAGATAGAGGCACACTGTGGACGGCTGCATCAGTACCAGCCATCTAGACTCCTTCCTGCAATCAGTGGTGAGAGATGGGCACCACTACAGCACGTCCCATTTCATATCTTTCAAGAGACTAATTTCACCTTACATGAACTGCTTCTTAGAAACACCCATTTCTCTTTACCCGCCACAAAGGAGGCTTGGATGACTCTTTAAGTTGCAGCCAGATACACTGATATCATCAATAGTTCAATGCAATAAGCCCCATTCTCTAAACCTGAAATGGAGGCAACAACAACATTTTCACGGAATACTCTTACTCTGAAAGGACAAAACAGGTCTTATCACGTTACAGATAAGAGAGAAAGGAATTTAGAGTACAGATCATCTAGATTTCAAGCTGACTGGTCCTGAGACAAGAACCCAGAAAGTATCCAAGTTTGAGAAAAAGATTAGAGATGACTACTACTGCTGTTGTTGTTACGAAGAATAAATCCAAAGTTCAGGAAAAGAATTGAGTCTTCACTCTGCACACCACGTGGGAATATGTTTGCATGCAGATTAACAGGATCTTTTAGCACATAGCTCAAAACTAGGGGTTATGCAAAGGTTTTCATCAAAAGAGTTATATTAATGTTGTTTTAACCAGCAACCCGATCCCAAAAACTTAAACATCTTCTATGGCACATAAGCTAAAATACTCTTCATATGGTGTATACGGACTATGGTTTGGCATGGGGGAGCAATTTCAACACCGCTTTACCAATTTACCTCCACAATTTGTACTGGTATAAATTCTCCCCACAGACAAGGCCGAGACTCCAAGGATCACTGCATTTGTTCTTGTCAAGCTATTTGGATTTAGGCTAAAATGAAGGGGATGAAAGAGGATGTGGAAAAAGACACTGGTTGCTATGCAAACATTTCAGAGCATTTTTTTGTAACATTTGAAAGAGAATGGAAGAAATGAGGAGTTACTATTCTGAAAGTGGATATTTATGCACCAGCCCAGAAAACAAAAAGCAGGAGACTACGGAGCGCTAAGTGAGCAGCTAAACAAATCAAACAATCATTGGAAACAAGGACAGATGAATCTCAGAGCAGACTTGTCATTCTTTGTAGTTCTGAAAAGAGCAAAGAGTATATTTAAAAACATGAAACAAAACAGAAATAAAATTTGAACCCAAACAGGAGCATTCTGTGTTCTCAATCAGGTTGGAATTCCACTATATCATTTTTGAAAAAAGCATGGATTTAACAGCATACATAAACAGGGTAGTTTCATAAAAATTATACTAGAAGAGTCTTAATGATGTGCCTTAGAGAAGCAAAAGCAGAATACCCACTGCTAACCAGAATCGCTTCCTCATAGAAATAATGATCTGCTCCAGACACAACCAGAGGTAATTACAGACACCGCCACCCCAAATAGCAATAAGTCGGGACAGTTATCCACAGCACCACGTACGCCGTTGATTCAGTGTTACCTATCTACATGTCGGCTAACAGTTTGCTTAAAGGCAGCAACAGCTGCCCCCTGGTCCAGCAGAGGCCCTCTTTTGTAAACTGTGTTACTGAATGCATACCCATCGGACGGAGGGTAGTCGGGAACACTGGGAGGCTGGAAGACAAAAAAAGAAACAAAGCCACAAAGTGGATTAGTGTCATCAGCAGCACCGCCTAGTTCACTTAATCCAGCACCCCTAGGGTCCCCGTCAGGGTTCATGCGTCCTCAGGTGCTCACGGTTCTGCTATGAAAAGTTAATAACTTCTGCATTTCAAATACATAAACAGGGAGATCAAAAGGATAAGAATAAAAGACTTTCTATCCTAAGTCATCCCACTGCATTAATATTGCAGTGGATATTCTTTAGAAGAAAAGTTCTTCGGGGCAAGGTCCATGTCATCTTTCAGATATCACTACAGCAACACAACTTATGAACAATGGCTGAATGGCTTTAAAACAAACTGCACTGAGAAACCGCTTTGAGCTTTTGTTCTAGTTGCACACTTAAAGCCAGAAATCTCTAGCTAGCTAACAGTAAGTCTGTATGAGAAATAAAACCTCCCAAGTAAAATTATCACTCTATTGCAGGATCATAATATCAAGTGGCTCATTTATGTCACCCTCTCACTGAACATGACTATAGTCAAAGAAGAAAAGCAAAAAGGAATGTGATAATTGGTACAATTAACCATTTTAATTAAGAAAAATAATCACAATTTATCACATTATCACAAGCACATATATAAGAATATTCAAGGCTTTAGGAAATTCTTTTTAAACAGCAGTCCTTTAAAAAAAGCCACCTTAAATCCAGCAATGATACTCTGCTGCTAAGTAAGAATTATTTTAACCACCATTCCCCAAACCAAAAACAAGCTAAGCAGTTCATTTCTGGAGATGATGATACTGAAATTGCTCATTCTAGATTTTTTTCGTTATACCACCATACAGTTGCACAAGTTAGAACAGCTGAGATTCATCAGAAATTGCCAAATCTCTAAGCCTGGTTTGTTGGGTTTTTTGGTGTTGTGTTTTTCTTTTTTTTTTAGTGTCTGGGGGGGTAAAAAAAAACCACCCACCTAATTTCTACCTCCAAGAGAGACACTTGCCTACAGGGCTGAGGGTTTATGAAAAGAAATTAAAACCACACAAAAACCCCCATACACATAGAATATTCTTTAAAACCATATTATTAAGACCTCCTTGAAAAAAAATCTCAAGTGTCACTGAGCTTATACCTTACATCAAAAGACACCCAGGAAGCAGGAACTCATTTTACGTCACACACAAATTATTTGCATCACCTTAGCCTCACTGGACTCTCTACCACCAGTTCCCTGTTGTTTCACTGCTGTTTGAAGTCCTCATCGCTGAACTGACTCCACCTTGAAACCCCTCCGGTGGGAGCTCTGTGTGTGGCTACATCTCAAGATTCAGGGATGGAAAGACAAAAAGGGTTCTCATGAGCGGGAACCTCCAATGCACTTTGCCAGGTGCCAGAGCAGTCCCTGCCCAGCAGGGAGGGCGGCCGGGGCAGCCGCATGCGCCCTCTCTCCACTCCCAGGGCGGCACAGCTCTCGACACGCAGCCTCGGCCCTCGGGAGAGCAATGTCACAAACAGGGAGATCAAAAGGATAAGAATAAAAGACTTTCTATCCTAAGTCATCCCACTGCATTAATATTGCAGTGGATATTCTTTAGAAGAAAAGTTCTTCGGGGCAAGGTCCATGTCATCTTTCAGATATCACTACAGCAACACAACTTATGAACAATGGCTGAATGGCTTTAAAACAAACTGCACTGAGAAACCGCTTTGAGCTTTTGTTCTAGTTGCACACTTAAAGCCAGAAATCTCTAGCTAGCTAACAGTAAGTCTGTATGAGAAATAAAACCTCCCAAGTAAAATTATCACTCTATTGCAGGATCATAATATCAAGTGGCTCATTTATGTCACCCTCTCACTGAACATGACTATAGTCAAAGAAGAAAAGCAAAAAGGAATGTGATAATTGGTACAATTAACAATTTTAATTAAGGAAAATAATCACAATTTATCACAAGCACATATATAAGAATATTCAAGGCTTTAGGAAATTCTTTTTAAACAGCAGTCCTTTAAAAAAAGCCACCTTAAATCCAGCAATGATACTCTGCTGCTAAGTAAGAATTATTTTAACCACCATTCCCCAAACCAAAAACAAGTTAAGCAGTTCATTTCTGGAGATGATGATACTGAAATTGCTCATTCTAGATTTTTTTCGTTATACCACCATACAGTTGCACAAGTTAGAACAGCTGAGATTCATCAGAAATTGCCAAATCTCTAAGCCTGGTTTGTTGGGTTTTTTGGTGTTGTGTTTTTCTTTTTTTTTTTTAGTGTCTGTGGCTACAGAAAAGCCACTCACCTAATTTCTACCTCCAAGAGAGACACTTGCCTACAGGGCTGAGGGTTTATGAAAAGAAATTAAAACCACACAAAAACCCCCATACACATAGAATATTCTTTAAAACCATATTATTAAGACCTCCTTGAAAAAAAATCTCAAGTGTCACTGAGCTTATACCTTACATCAAAAGACACCCAGGAAGCAGGAACTCATTTTACGTCACACACAAATTATTTGCATCACCTTAGCCTCACTGGACTCTCTACCACCAGTTCCCTGTTGTTTCACTGCTGTTTGAAGTCCTCATCGCTGAACTGACTCCACCTTGAAACCCCTCCGGTGGGAGCTCTGTGTGTGGCTACATCTCAAGATTCAGGGATGGAAAGACAAAAAGGGTTCTCATGAGCGGGAACCTCCAATGCACTTTGCCAGGTGCCAGAGCAGTCCCTGCCCAGCAGGGAGGGCGGCCGGGGCAGCCGCATGCACCCTCTCTCCACTCCCAGGGCAGCACAGCTCTCGACACGCAGCCTCGGCCCTCGGGAGAGCAAAGTCACACCGAGACACAAGGACAATCAGCGGCAAGAGACGAACACTTACATTGTCTTCTTTTTTTTCCAGCACCCTTTGTTAAACAAGCTCTTATGGCAGAATTATGAAAGAATAATTATTCCGGTATCACCCACTCCAGGGCAGTCCTTTTGCCGCAGACAAAAAGCATTTTGCACTCACGCAGCTTTTTCCAGCTGAGCACCTACAGCATTTCACAGCTATTAAGCAGCTCAGTGCTTCTCCCCCTAGGGATGTGCTGAGGAGGCACTGGTGCGGGGAGCCAAGGTACCGAGGCTAAACGACTTGCCCAAGCCCACGCGGGAATCGGCAACAGTCATGAAACCAAGGCCTGACATCCCAGATGCCAGGCACATAAACGCCTTCAGTGAACTGGGATTTATTTTACTTTTTTTTGTCTTTTGATGATTAAGATGAAGAGGCTAAGCTGGCACAAACAGCTACCAATCCAACCAAAGTTACTGACACCAAAAAGAATGACATGAACTCCCTGAAACACAAGCAACCAAAATCCCTCAATGTATTCCCCCCAAAAACAAAAATGGTTTTAACTTACTTTATATATATAAATAACAAATTAAATTCTTACAATCATCAGAACAAAAAAAATAATGTTCTTTTTTCAATACTATTTTGCTTTTTCTTTTTTTTTTAATTTAGGAGCACAATGTAAAAAGAAAAAAACCTGCATGGAAATGTAGAGCAGCAGTGAAACACTGAGATAATGTTTCATGAGACTTTTTTGGGAGCTGACTAGGTAAGGGGGTGACAGCAATGGCAACAGCTACCTATCACATTATTGTGCCCATTAACTTTACTAAATGCTTTTTTGCTCAAAATGAATCACTGGCAATAACTTAGTTTTTGGTACATTTATTCTTGTATATCTTGTTCGGAATAAAGCCAAACAGTGTTTTGAGTAATCAAATGTGTACCATGTTATCCTCCTTTGCTTGGCAGACTTTTTACCCGATTTGTTTGTCTCTATAGCTGAGCAGACTTTTTTTTTTTTTGACTAACAGAGATTTTCATGAAAATAAAGTTTTATTGTGACAAGCTTTCCACGGGCAGTTTTGATAAACTTTTGCTGGGGAAGCTTTGTTGTCTCCAATAAGAGAATTGCTCTGCAAGAGAACGCTATCTCACAACAGCCAATAATCCTTCCCTTGAGTCTGCTTCCATATGTGCATTTTTTCACTAACCGCCCTTGAGTCTTCTTCCATATGTGCATTTTTTCACTAACTGATAAAAAAAATACTTTATGTATATTATAAAATTAAGATAAAATCCAGTATCATCACGTTAAGATATACTCCAAACATAGTACTGGTGTAGATTGCTCAAGGAAGATAGGAAAGACTATGGACTGAACCTAGAAAATTCTTAGGTGGACTTCCATATCACAGCTGCTAACAGGGGATCTTGGACTAGCTAACACTTTATTGAAACTAAAGCTAGCGTAGACAAATAAATCAAAATTTTAAATTAAAGCTTATGTCCTCCCAACAACAAAAAGCTTCCCAAACTAAAACTTTTAAACGTTTAAAAAGGCAATGGCTTTTTTTCTGAATTAAAAAGCAACAAAACCCACTTTTATTCTTAAAATTTTCACATAAACTGAAGTACATTTTCTGGCCAACTTTACTGAAAAAGAGTAGGAGGTAGAATCTTTATAGCCAGCTCCTTTTTTTCTCAACAAAGTTAGTCAGAAAACGCACTCTGGTTTCTCTGAAGGCTTTAGACTGTGGTGCATGTTTCCATTCTCTAAACAGAATAACCCATTTTTTGCTATATTAATCACATTTCTTGGGAGAAAAGGATGGGAAAATATCCCTGTGCAATAATTCTTCTAATTGGCAGCTGTTTTTCAGAAGTAGGCCTAAATTACCTGACATGGCATTACTGTGATAGCACCTCTAAATGCTTTCTTGCAATACAGTGAGAGTATCAAGAAATTAATGAAAGAAATATTAAATTCCACATTTGTGAAGAAGCAGCTTAAATCCAAAATTCCCTAAAAAGTGGTGGTTTTTTTCTTTTTGTCTGTGTGCCTGTGCATGGATGCACGTTTGAGAACACTTTGGTTCAAATTCTACCTGAAGTATATATGATCAAAATCAATGGGATCTGAAAGCACAGGTCAAGAATCAAACTGAACCGTAGGGGCTTGGATTGTCTTCCCAACTGAGGCAGGAAGGCGCACCAAGTTCAAGGAGAGCAGCAGGCAAAAGCCTTATATTTTTCCTAATGACATTTTTGGTGGCTGAACAGGTATTTGGTTTCGTATAACTTTAATATAAGTACAATGAGCTTGCACTGATGTAGCAGACGTCAGAGCACGGTTACTCCAGCCACGTCACAGAATATTTTCTTTATGAAGGAAGCAGTTGGTGTTGCCTTCAGCTAATTTACAGAACGCTGTCGCAGGTAACCTACCTCAGCTGACAGTCTTTTCATTTCTTGCTTCCGCTGTTGCTCTGCAACGTTTGCCACAGACTCAGCCAAATGATTGAGTTCTTGCTCCTTCGGAGCTCCCATGAAGTTCAGCAAAGGAGGCTCCCAGCCATTTCGGAAACGGGGGACATAAGGTGGAATAAACTGGTCTTTGGGCCAATCCACTCTGTATGAAAAGTAAATTAGAGACCTGTATCAAGGGCCATACCAATATTGGTTTAATAGGTTTCTTAAAAACTGAAATGCTTTAGAATTTCTATTAGTATAGAGGAGAGGCTGGGATTACCATACAGGCAGAATTGTGCTAGAACAGAAAATTGGCAGAAAACATTTATTGACCACAACTATGCTCCCTGCTGTGCCCTGCAGAAAGAAACTGCTCCTGCCATAAGGACTCGTCAGTGGTAAAACACAACAAATTTCTGTCTTGTAGCAAAGGATGAGTAATAGAAGAATCAATCACAAACAAATCTAGTATTTGTTTTAACTGTTAGATGGGGAAAAATATTGCAATGCTCTGTTTGTGTTAAAGCACCAGACAAAAGACTTCTAAGAAACAGCCTGCTTTATGAGAAAGTTTGAAAGCAGGTGTGAAGAAGCATGGAAGTTGTGAGGGCCTAGCTACACCTAAAAGAAAAAGTTAAACAATAGCTTTTACTGACAAAAAAAAACAACTCTACGTGCTCCAAGACAAGAATTATCATCACATTTACTGTTTTATAGTGCAGATTGATCTTTTAAAAAATACTGTATTACTTTTCAGAGCTCCATTAGTATTCCCTATTGTAATACAAAATACCTAAATAAACGCTTTCATGCTCTGCCTTTGCACTATACATAATACACTGTCCCACAATATAAAATACTGTATCTTCACAGTGGAAGCAGAAACGGGAATGTACATTACAATCTTTCAACAGTGTCATTGTTGACACAGCTCAAAATTAAGGGACAAATGCTGCCAGTCACACAAGTTGCAGGAGCAGTCAGCAATTACTAGCCCATTAGCAGGCCTGAGCTAGGTCAGTAACCCTTGAGTTTCATCATTCACCTCTCCTGCTACACCACACCACAGTGTACCTCTTGTCCGACACCTCTGTATACCGAGATCAATCAGACCATCATTTCTAATCCACACAGGTCAACCAACTATATTCTAAGTGCTTCATTCTTCACTGCCCAACATGAGCTACTTCTCTTTCCATTAAAGTTTTTTCAGGATGGACTAAACGAATGATGATGGTAGTTCCCAAGACAAGAAGCCCATTATTTTATCCAGTGATCCATTTTCCCTGCATGGGGCTCCAACGCTATGAGGCAATTTCTACTGCCAGTCCCACCACAAGCTACTATGAAGCCAGCAGAGCTTGAAGCAGGAAAAGGCAAGCGGATGGTGCTTTGCTGGGGTAAGCTCTCTGGCAATTGCAAGGAGCTGCAATTCCTGTTTCCAGCTGATTTTGTAGTAGCAGGCTGAACGATAGGCCCAAAGGACGAATTTGGACATTCCTGGTCCTGGAGCAGTGAGCTCAAGGAAGGGAAAGACCCGTACGTCACTATCCCTACTCTGAGGATGTTTGTCACTCCATGCTCCAGGACTTTCCATGCAGCCTTCCTTACCAGCAAAACACTCAACTACTTTTTAATCAATCAAATAACTAATTAAAGAAATCCACTTGGTAGATGTTTATGTTCCAATTTGAAATCTAAGACCAAGGATGAATAAACACAAAATACATGATGCATTTCCAGCCCAGGCGATTGCATACTTCATCATCATCAAATATACTTATCTACCATAGAGTACAGAGTTAAAACGCACTTTGCTAATTTAAGCTTTTTCTTTTGCATGTTCTATTTACCTAAGTAATTTCAAACCATATACCTACCTCAAAAACAACAAATGCATAAACCAGTTAATTTTTAGCTAAGCCTAACCATAACAGTGAATCCATTAAGTGCAATGTGTAGGGTATGCACATGTAACATAGTTCAGCCAATAAACATTGTTTTAAAATTATAAGCATTTTCTTTATAGCACTATGATGCTTTTGAAGAAGTAAAAACATTGTCAATTTTTAGCTTTTGGAAATTGAAAATAGAAATCCGTATCCTGTTCTTCAATATTTTGTCATTTTTTATTGCAGCTTCTTCAAATTGATTTTTAACAAAGTCCAGATAGCTGGTTTGGAAAAATAATGGTGAAAAACAACTGGAAACATGCAAGGGGCAATTCAGAAAAAATAACTGTAAGAGGTAATGTTAAGAGGTTCTTGATACCATGGACAAAACAAAAATTTCTGTCTGCATTTTCTCCCTCCTTGAGACCCCTAAAATCAAACCACTCCCAAATCCCACTGAGGCTGAAGAGTTCCTTTCCAAAAACTTCAAAGAACAGTTCTGAAGAGTCCAAAGCCTACCAAATGAATATTGAGTTTATTGGGGGGTGGATAACCTGGTTAAGATTGTGTCAATAAACTTGAGTTTAGAGAGCATCTCTAAAATATGCAAACGCTTTTTCTCACCTGGCTTTGGTCCATGTGTCACCCAACGACATCCATAACTGTCCTTCCTCACTGGTGACAGTGTATCGCAGGAAGTCTACAGTATCTTTTGTTAAGAGGGGGCTGAGTACTGTACCAGCAAGCTCTGGACCTCCTGTTGTCTGTACCACCTAAATCCAAGTATTAAAATAATACAAAGAACATTCACATTGTTAGTAAGGAAGTTACTGTGAATATAAGTTATCTACAGTGCTGCTAGGAAACATTTATTACTCACAAACCGCCCCCCCAAAACTCTGAGAGGCTAACAATGTGTCTTAATGTCCTACAGATTAACTAAACCATTTATTGCAGAAGAACTGCTTTTCTGGTCACCAACCATTTTATATGTTTACCCACTTTTGGCAATATTATTTTTGCTCTACTGATCAAAACCACACATACTTCCATTAAATAGACATATGGCTATGCTTTCAACTCTCCTCCTGCATTATGTACATTTTCTCAATTTTTTATTGCTAATTAAAAATTGTAATGGCAAAGTGTAACACACAAAGTTAAAGATGATTTAAATAAATATATTTAATAGATGGGAATATACGCAGAAAAGGATATAAATTATTTTCTAAAGAGAACCTCATCCTGAGATACACACATTTCTCCTTAGCAATTGTCCAGGGACACAGTATTTCAATTTTGTTAGTCTTGAAAAGGTTACAGAGCATATAAATACAAGATTTCTGAAGGAAAACACTGAGAAAATTATAAAACCTTACCATATGTAGTGGGGTAAAGAGAAAATGAACCAGTTCAGCTGCACTAGGATTCTGGATATGGAACTTTAATTTGGCCTGAAGGAATGGGAAAATGATACATTTTAAGAAACGGTTAACTTTTATGACAATAAATACTTCACATAAGAATGGCCGTCCCTGGTCAGGCCACAGGTCCGCCTAAGCCCAGTGTTTTGTCTGCAACATCCGCTAAGTGCAAGCGCTCATTCATCCAATTGCTTTTGAACCCATGTATATCTTTAGCACCTATTGTGCAAAATAAGAAGTTCCACAACTGAATTATACGCTTTGTAAAGAAGCATCTCCTTTGGAAATTTGCCGCCTCTTAGTTTCATTAGTATTCTGTAGTTCTTTTCCAAATGAGAACTGAGTAATCCTTTTCTACTCGCTTTTTCCAGTGATGCTTATGACCATTTACAGATTTATTACATTCTTCCTCTGTTTGGTCTTTTCCAAGCTGAAGTAATTCCTTCGAGCATTCTTGTCCTCCCTGTACCTTCTCAATTTTGCTACACTGGGAACAAAATAAGGCCAGGGAACATAATGGCATATTGATGCCCTTTATTTGTTAATTTTCTTTTTTTTTTCCTCATGGTTCTTAACATTTGCTTGGTTGATCACCATTGAACACAGATGATGTTCTCACAGGAATCCATATTACATCAACATTTTGTTCTGATTTGTTTTATATATGAGACTTTTCCCCACCTGTCCATGCTCTATCATATCTATCAATATTGAATTTCATCTGTCACTTTATCTGCTATCATGAGATATTTCTACATTTGTAGACTCTACACTCCCTATTTGCCAGAACACCTGTAAATATGTTGGACAGCAAAAGCCTCTGCAGAGGGATGTGTGGGACTTCACTGCTGAATTTACTGCACTTTGAGAACTGGCATTTTAGTCCTATAATTTGTTTTCTATTTCATCAAACAAAAATCTAAAAAGCTACATTCAACCTCACAGTAGCTCAATTTCTTTAAGAACTTCAGGGTGTGCAACCTTGCTGGATGTGTTTTGGAAATCCAAAGAAACAAAATCAAAGAACTGATGGATTTGTAGACATTATTTTGTTTTGCAAGATGTATGTTTGCTTCTTTCTCGATTTAATATACCTGCCTACAAACTGCATCCCATGTGCGGGTACCTCGGGGGTACCTGGTTGTCGTAGTCCCTCAGATCCTGGGAATGACTTTAAAGATTATCAGCATTACCTTAACCACTTCTCTTCCTCTGGAAGAAAGGCAGTTTGAGAGAGATTACACACCATACTGTGTGGTCTGCTGACTTAGTTTTTGGAATAGATGGATGAACAGTGGCCATTCAAACAGGGCTTCCATTCATCTGCCTGTAACTTGCCATTTTGATTTGCTGTTATTTAACCCATTACCGGTTCTTCAATTTGAAACAGATAATCTCTTGTGCCCCCCATAAAAATGGTCTTCATGAACATATTGTCCACTATCAAGCTTTTCCAAGTAAATATATGCATAAAAAAAGATCATACACTTTCTCTGATACAGCTTCTTGGAGGATTTATTTTATTTACTGATCACCTCTTGGCCCTGCAGGCTCCAGAAGTAAGAAGCATGCCAAAATGTGTTTTAAAAAGTTATAATAGTTTTTATTGCATCTTGCCATCTGTTCCTCAAACTGCTTTTGGCTAGCCTCATTCTACTTTTACATCTAGCCTTCCAGAGTGTACCTCCAAGTGAAGAAAGGCGGAGGATATGTTTTTACTTCTAATAACTTCCTATACATTGTTCTTCAGTCATAACAACTTTCTTTTGGTCTTTCTAAAGTTTTTTTTGACAGATGGTAGGCATTTCCTAGGAGCTTCCAGCATGGTGTTTTAAAACAGTTTCTATTCTACTGGCAAAGACTTTATTCTTCTAGCTACTCCTTTTATTTTTAAACTACATTTTTCGTTTTATACACTTCTCCATGTCTGACATAAAGCACCAAGAATTGAAATTTCAGGCTTTTGTGGCTCCTGCAACGATGCTGAAGTAAAGCACTGTTACAGCACAGCTCTTCAAGAGCAACATTAGAAACCAGGTCCTAGATGCTGCTGAGCACCAAAACTAGAACTGCTTCTTCTCCTGCACAGAAGATAAAGATTCAAAGATGCACACATTGTTCTTGGGTGAAAAACTAATTTAAATGCAGAATGCGGTAAGAAGTAAGAATGGAAAAAAATGAACATTACAAACACTATTACTGAGAAGTATCAGCATGTTCTACGACATCCATCCCCCCAAAACCAGCAATCCTTTAAGGTCAGAATCACAGCATTCAATATAGGGTTTTAAAAAAATACATATTCTTAACATTTCTAAATATCTCCTACAGCCCTGCAATCAGAATTCATTCCCCAAGAGGAAGAAAAAGTTGACTGGACTCAGTGAATGCAAGAACAATTTTCCCCGTTGGCATAGCTTCGCCAGCAATTGGAAGGGACAGTCAGTATCTGAAAGTAAATACTTTGAAGGTGTCCCACTTGCTGCCTTCCTTTAATAGCACTTACAGAAGAGGAGATGCCAGGAGAAGGCTCTTGAATTAGCATTGCCTCTTGCTGAGAACCTATAAAGCGACAGCAATTTGTCGGCTGGAGCGTTCTGAGGACAAAAAGGTCCTCTGTAATGATGGCAACAACCACAGAGAGTCTGATGGGCATAGCTGAATAAAACCAAATTAAGGCCACAGCTGGTGATGCTGGCAAGCATGCAACAGAACTGTGATCCCAACAGACGTTCCTAGAAATTCTTTTACAATTTAAACTCAAATTCCCCAAGTAACAGGCTTTAAAGAACCAGGAAAAGAAGAAACACAACAATGCTGAAAAAGAAATATGCTCATCTAGTCACTGTGTAGCCCTTGAGGAGCAGCATCCCAAAGCTGGCTCAGAGGCCAACCTAGGCCAGAGGTGGCCAGCTCTGCTCTTGTCTCAGTTCAACCTTGGATGGAAAAGGAAAATGTGAACACCCAAGATCAGTCAAGTATCAGCTGAGCTATCTTCCTGCGTGTCAGCCAAGGACCAAACAAGATTACATTTCCAGCTGTATCAGCATTCTTGAAGAGGATACTTGTGGGTTTGCTCCTTCTGAAAGAGCAGTGGAGACCAAGACAACGCAGACCCAGGCTCACAATTCCCTGGATGGCATGATCACTTCTGCACAGCTGGCAGCAGTAGGGCATTTAAGACCCACAACGTTTCTCTACATGAACAAGGCACCAGGAAAGTTAGACAGAAGACAGAAGACTTGATTAATACATTCCCAAAGACAAGATAACCTTCTGCAGCTCCCTCAGGGGAGTCAACAATAAAGCATCCACACCCTCTGGAATAGCAGGAACATCCAAGAAAACTCAACTTAAAAATAACTACAAAGCAAATCCGTCATGTAACTGATTCTTCCTTCTCCTCTTCTTCTTTCCCCAGAATTTTAGTTCTTCATTTCATACTAGTGAAATAAGACATGGGAAAACCAATGCAGCAAAACTGACACCCAAATTAATTTGTAGCAACGGGGAAAACAAAGACCATGTTATACTTAACATCAGCTATCCCAGGAAAACACTGTTACTGCATGCCTCACACCACCATGCGCACTAGTCATCACTTACCAGAAGATTGAAGCCATGCTTGAATTTTTGGAAGCAGTCAACAAATTCATCTGGAGGTGGTGGTTTTGCACGGAGAGTAAGAACTCCCTCTGGTGAACAAAATGAGATTTTTATATATCCATTTATATGGTACATAATTTCTATAAATATTACAGGTATAGTAAACATATAAATACATAATAAATTTACCAACTTACAGAATTTTGTAAATATAGAACCACAACAGTGAGCACATTCTGCAGTCATATCTCTAATTACTCACTCCTCACTGACTTCAAGCAAATAATTTTCATAGGTTTCCCTCTAAGACTATACTGCATAGGATCTTTTGTGCTCGAAGTGAAAGAAAATTACTACATTCATGAAAAAAACAATACAAAAAGACACATTTGCTAGCTGCTTCAATGATCCTTAGAGAAACAGAATTGTGTGCAGTAAGAACTCCTACCTCCAGGCCCTTTCTTTTTACTTTTCTTAGTTTTCTTCCTCTTCGAAAGTTCAGCAAATGCTTCAGCAGCTTTTTGAAGTTTGGTAACAAAATGTTCAATGTCATCCAAAATATGGTTCAGAATTTGCTATAGGAGAAAAGAAAAGTAACAGTTTCTCTACAGAACTTATAGCAGAAATACTCCAGAAGTCAAAATGACTACACTCTCAGACACCAACAGCTTCCTCGGAACAAAGTCCATGCTAGAACACTGCTTATTTAGATTCATTATATTCTTAGCTTTACAAACCTGTAAAGTATTTTAAATCTTAGATTTTTAAAAACTTAGGGCCACTGGAAGTTTTTTAAAATATAAGCATCAAGATTATTAAATTCAGATTGGAATTACACAGTTCATTCACACATTACATTTTCTCTTACAACACATGAATAAATTCTAATTATTTGTGTAGGACAGCATTTTCCTAAACAGTGTAACTTCATAATCTCCTTTAGTACAAAGTATTAAGCTGTTTGTTGAATGTCAGAATGCAGTTTTATAGAAGAAGTACTCTTCGAAGAATTGTTTTCAAAGAGCAAGTGGAGAAGAATGAAGGAGGCCCTGGGGAAAACATGTATACACCAATTCAGCAGGCTCCAACATGTTTTCTTCAAGACCCTCGGATGTTGCTGAGGGCAACATCAGAGTAGAAAAGTAGAAAGTTAGAACTGACGAATGGGGCAATATTTGATATCACATACATCATAAGACCTGCCCAATGTTGTTGCTTATAGGCAATGTCAGAAATGACCACATGTTCATATTCCAGATACTGCACATATCTTAAGTCCCACTAAATTAATGGAATTTAAGTTTATCCTTACATAGTTTGCTGAATTTGGCCTACCACATAAAATTAGTGTTTATATTTCTAGCTCTTCACAGCAGAAAACTTTGCATCAACATTCAGTACTTTATTTTTTCTTTTTCTTTTTTTTAAAGAAAAAAAATAAGAAAAAGAACTATTGCCTACTCATTTTTAGGTCTACCACACAAACATAGGCTGCCTGGAAAGCCTTCCTCCAGAACTGAATTTCTCATGTGGAAAAAGCCTTCCCACGAAGTAGAGCTGCAAAATTTCACAGACATTAAGCAATATCACTTGTAGTTTCTCACTTACAACATCTCTGTCAATCCTGGCTGCTATCATCTCTGCTGTTTCTTCATGATCATGGTATTGTCTATGTTTTTCAACTGCAGAAAAGGGAAGAAGAGAATAAGACATCCATATACGCAAAATTAGTAACCAACACTTCCTATACAGCTTATGCTTGAAATCATACTGCTGTAAGAAAAACATGGGCAATGTTTGTACCATTCACTTTGCAAGAACCCCACACAACCTGAAAATCTTGCACCCTAATGCCTGATCCTGCCAAGTCTTACCAAAAAAAAAAAGCTTAGGTGTACGCTTTCAGTCAGCTTAGCTGCATAAATGAAGTTAACCACAGAAGTGTGGTACCAGGGTCTAATTAAAAAAATTAAAGCAGAAAGTGGTCGATTATAAATACAACGTAATGAGAAATCATCCCATTTTGCAAAATATGCTGCAAGCTACTCCAGCAGAAGTGAGCAAGAAGGAAGAGTGTAGCCATGACTTCAAAGACAATTTTGATGTAAAAGATAATAAGCAAAAAGGGATGTAGGAATTTGGGCAGAGTGACCAAGTCTGGCAACACAGAAATGGGAGATAAAACAGGTATTTCAAATAACAACGGTCAGGGTCAGTGACTTTTATTTGAAAACAAAAAGGGTTAACATTTTGATAAATTAGAAGCTTTACATTTTTAAGTCGCACTAAATACTGTATTGCTTTTGTTAACAGGTGGTATTTTAGTAAACACATTTTAGAAAAGATCCACGTGAATGGAATAAAAGGAACTGCAGGAACTCAGACCCACAAGTGGTCTGGCAAGACAGACCACTTGACAAACTAATGAAACTTTTCTGAAGTGAGGAGAAGTCAAACAGAAGAACAAACTAGCCTTTACTCAAGATAGATGTAATACTGTAGATTAGTAGACAAAAACATTAACGTTAGAGATTACTCTGAATATTTTTAGTTGTTTTCTTTGCATAGTTGTGTACTTTGTTGAGTGATATAGTTTAATAAACCAAAAATGATAAAGACTCCATGGTTAATGACTTCTAATTCTAAAATTTTAGTATCTATTATTAAAAAAAAAAACAAACCCAAACCAAAAAAAGGCCTCACCTTAACCAAGATTATTCCTTTAATACAGCCTGTTTTAAAGAAGGAGCTTTACTGTTTCTAAGGAATATTTTTTTCAAGAAAATCTGATCAAAATAGAATGTTTCCATTAGAGATTTAAAAAAACAAACAAACAAAAAAATCCAAACCCATCAGAAATGCTACAGCATTCCTTAGTTCAGGCTTTTAAAAAAAAAAAACAAAACAACAAAAAACTGGTTTAGCCATACAGGCCAATATAACGATAAATACAAAATAAATAAATAATGCTGATCTCCAGTCACCTTTTCATCCGTGATTATATTTTTTAATTGTCTGAAATATCTGACCTGTGCTCTCCCTGTTACTAAAGAGAGCATCATTAAATTACTAGATTTAGGACAGTAATTGTCATAAATTACTGTCACTATTGTGAATGTTATTATGTTCACAAAAAAGCCCAGGTTAAAATCAGTAGCCCACACCCCCATCCAGATAAACACAAGTAAACGAAGCTCTGAAGAGAAATTCAGGAAAAAACAGTTAAGTACAAGTAAATGACAAGTCAGATTACGACAGTCAGGTCTTATTCCCCAGATCAGGCAATGGTGGCTTGGGGCATTTCAAGCTAGACTGGGAGAATAATCCTGTCTGCTCTCAGCGAGGACAGAGGGGTGACTTCGTACAACCATTTCCGTATCTGGATTCAATTACTGTAATCTTTATGAAAGTGGTCTTTCCAAATTATTTTTGTTATTACCGAGGATCACAAAAACCTACTGCCTAGAACAACTGGTTGTCACTGCACTTGCTGCAGCAGCGGCCTCCCAGAAATACTCACACTCCCCCTGCTCTGCAGCCCATGCGGACCATGCCGCCACGCGGCTTCTCACGTCCACTTGGGTGATGGTCCCTGGCGGCACAGGGGCAGGCGCCTGCGGCGGCGGAGGGATGACGCTGTCAGCTTTGGATATCATCCTAGAGGAAGAGAAGAAAGCCCAGAAGTGACACTTGAAGGAAAAACGTTCTATTTTCTAGTGCTTAAGCAGAGAAGACAAGGAGGCTTTACAAGGACCTCTTCTACTGTTGAACATGCTATGGACTTGCCAAGTAAGCAGTACTCAAGACCATGATGTGTAAATATGTTAAACATAGTAGGAAACCCACTCCATGATGTGGTTAGCAAACCTTTGTCACCTGGCCACATGGGAAATCCCCAAGCAGTGCCACAGAACATGATGTCTAGAGGCCTGCCAGTTTACGCAGGTAAATTCAGTGCCTTGGGTTTAGTAGGTGGCATTTTTACCGCCACATGCAGTTCAATGGCTGGACTTCCATTTTGTGTGAAAGTCTTCATTAGAAGTTACTTTTCAGTCACCATAATTGAGTATCTATTCCCCAAATTTGACAGGTTGCCAACAACCTGTTTCTTAAAAATCCTACCAACAAAACCAATTAAATTTACAGACTGATTTTCCTTTTTATATCAGTGACCTGTTCAAACTATCTTGATATAAATGTATCAGTGCTCCCACCTGCAATTTTCCAGTTCTTAATCTAGTTTTAAATACCATAAGGAAAGAGGTCTTTGAAGTCATTCTGCAACTTGATACCAACAGACAAAAAATCCCAACAACTCCTGTCATGCACACATCCCATCGCTTCCCCACTCCGCTGTTTAAAAGCCAGATCTTCACCTTGAATTCATCTGTTTATAATCCCATCTCATTCGTGGCATTCAACAGCAACACAAAATGTCAAGTGTTATTTGGTCTTTGAACACCGAAGAAAAAAATGTTTCCTTCACCTTTCCTTCCTCCAGTCTCCTGGGCACTGTTCTCCACATGTCCCACACTTCTACTTGTCAATAACCTTGCAGCAACTCGATAACGCAATGTCAGGCAGAAGGGTCTCTCCCCATGACCCGATGCCAGCATGTACATGATACGACAGCGAGTAACCGGCGCTAAGCTGTCACGCACTCATGACCTCTCGGCCTCATAGCCCTCAGAGACTGATATCTTGGGTTATTTTTCCCACCAGATGTACTGACCTCCATTCTTTTCCCAATTAAATCTTGTTAGTTTCCCAGCCCATCCAATGTGTTTGAGTCCTTCTGGATCGCCTCTTTATGCTTACACCTGTTTGTTACAGTCCCACAAACAGTAAAGTCTACTTATTTAATTTTAAACCCACAGATAAAGTTAGACACAGTTCAGTTTTTGTTTTGTTTTTACAGGAGTGTCCATTACTCTAGGAAAACTTGATGAGTTGTGCATCAGAATTTAACAGGTAGCTAAGACTGTTATAAACTCATTCATATAATGGTGACCTTTTTACGTAGTGATTTTTGCCCAGCAGAGACTTCTCTATCTGGACCACAAAACTAAGTGTTATTGAGAGATACTATCAGGACGCAGTTACATACTAACTTTTCAACAAACTACCACCATTACCATCCAGTGTCTAATATATTTGTGCCCTTGTTTCTATGCCTCTGTTGGCTACCTCTCATTTCTGTATTAATCTTCTCTGAACCCAACAGACTCTTTTCCCCCACATCTTCCAACTGGCAGAGAAGCTTTCACTACCAGGGAAACAAGGAGTCTTCAGCATCGCTAAACAGGCAGGCAGGAAGATTATTCAATCTTCAGTTGCTGTTTTATTTAACATCTTTAGATCCCAAAACCTTTTATCATAATCTTATTTACTTGGAGTTATGGGGCATTTATGTTTTCAGTTTAAATTCTGAACTACTTGACCCATATGCAAAACTGAGACATGCAATGCTATTCTCTGGCAAGTGGTATTGATGTCAGCTGTTCCCGTCACTAAGGTGGAATCGGGAAAGGTAAGAGTGACACCATAAATTGAGAGAGCCTGAGAAAATTATTAAAGCAACGCCTCTACATGTGGTTTTGGAAGTGTATTATCAACTAGCAATAAAGAGTAAAAAACAGCAGGCAGGCTTGGAGAGCTTCTGAATGCTGTAACGCTATTTGGTAAATCTATATACTGCCAAGAAGTTAGGTTTTTACCTCAGTGTTTCAAGCCTCTTCTTTTGTTTCCCACTCTTGCTGTCGCTGATTGCACTTTCAATATCTTCATGAATAAAGCTAGCCTAAAGAGACAGAAGCAGAAACCATCAGTTATCAGCTGTATCTCCTCATGAACTTTTTTTTAGGGCATCTTCAGATTCCAGAATCCCTTATCAAATCCCATTTATTTAAAAGTTCTGGGATAAAATATTTTACACATAAACAGAACAAAGAAACACACAACGCTGTTGTCTGGGAGTCAGTATTTTTGTCACTGTTCCAATCTCAAGCATTATCATCAGATGAGTATGTCATCTAGATACCAAATTTGTCTGAACAGCTGTAATTATCTCAAGTCAATCGTTATTGAATAAGCTATTTTTTCCCCTCCACGTTCGTCATTTTTGTTTTTCTCAAGCATGTTAGGGGAAAGACATACTATAAAAAAAAATCTACTATAGATAGTAGCAGCAAAACTACTATAGATAGTAGCAGCATAAAGGATTAGGAAAGTAACTTGTAGCAATACAGTTTCCTTTAAGAAATAACGATAGCCTCCAATTTCTCTTTGATTTAATAAAAGGTGATTTTTTCAGCACATTTCCTAATCTGTAGGTTCCTGCCCCTTCATAACTGCAGTCTGCCTCCACCAGTGGCCCACAAGTGAAATTTTGATGCATGTCTAAGGCATTATTCTAATAGATCTTGCATTAAATAGGTCATGCTTCTCATAGGATTTAGAATGCTCTGTTACATGTCTTCAGCTGACAAATTAACTTCCTACACAGGTTGTCAAAGCCCAAATCTGTCAGTGTCTGGCTCCCTTTACAAGGTCCACACCTTTGTTAGTACCCTCATAACAGAGAAGTATGGAACTTTTTGGGAGGAATATGTAACTTCTGCTGAAACCAGAAGACTTTGTTGAATTTAGGATCCAAGGGGATTAAAGGACTTCTCAGCTGTAATGAATTGCACTACAGAATATGTACAAGAGATACATTAAGGTTAAAGAATTAATAGAAAAAACTTAGGGGGATTTGAGGAACTTAAACCCAGAAGAATTCCATTAATCATACTCTTGATATTTATTATTTAACAACTGTTTAGAAAATATTGAATGCTTCAAATATTATTGATTTTTGACTAATTTTTTATTGCAGAGGCTCCTGAGGTTCATGGTAACTTCTAATCAAAAGCAGGAAAAAGCCAAGGGAGAAAGACCTAACCTTTCAAACCCAGCCAACTCTCGTGGGTAAGGAACAAAAGCTAGGGTATGGTCACAGACTCAAACAATACCTCAGAAGAAAAGGGGAATCCTGGACTTCCAAGTCATCCTTAGGTGCTGTGCATTTTTATTTGTACACAGAGGAACAACAAAAGATGAAAGTCTGAAGAAAAAAGACCACCTCTACACTTTGGGAAGTTGGGTCCAAGCTCAGACCTCCAGACTTCAACAAGGATCTCTGCATTATTTAACATAGTGCCACCTGAACTTCTCACAGGATCCCAATTTCCATTGAAACGGCAAGTTCTGTGCAACTAATCACACAGTTAGCCAGTCATCTTCACACCACTCTCACTATACCAATTTCAAAACGGTTGCACAGTATGATTAGCAATCTGTTGTTTTAAGACAATGATATGAACTACTACAAAGGAATTAAAAAATCCCCATGAAATTATCAATTGGAATTTAAAGAAATACCAATTATATAGAGTAACTAACAGAAATTAAAATTTATAACCCTGGAAATACAGAAGTATTGCAGAATACATTAAAAATTTATTTATGCTTGAAGGAAATATTTTAATCAGAGATGAACAATCTCTTTCCTTGTTTTGCCCCTCCTGCAAGTAATTTCCTTTTCATTATCTCTCCAGCAGAGCAGAGATGCAGAGAGGTGGGAATGTAGAGAAGGTTTAATTGTTCAGTGACAAAAAAAGCAGAAAAAGGGGAAAGACTAAGTACGACTCAGGGCTCGGATTAGTTCTTTGCAGATTATAAGATAAATTTGAAATAACTATTTTACACCACTTTCTTCAGAAGTGTGAATGTAAACCATATACATATTCCAGAGCTTTACTCATTTGCAAACGTAAATGAACAGCTACAGAGCCCAAGAATCAAAATTTACAGTAACGACATATTTGCACATCCACTAAAGATTCAGTTGACATACAGGACTACTCTCTTGCAAGACATGCTACACTATATTTACTAACATTCTATAAGTAGTGTTGATACCATAAATGCATTAAACTTAAAGCATATTTATAAGACTAAAAGAATAGAATTATTTTCTATGAATCAGCCCATTTGATTTTATCCACTGAACATGCCAGTTCATAAAATTTCCCCTATTCAAATAAATCATAGCAGATGCCCATTACTACCTTACCTTAATCTCATCACATTGGAAAAGATGCAAATCGGGCTTGTTTTGGGTTGGTTCTTTACATACTAATGCAAGAATTGAATTGTAATTGCATGCATTCATCACAGCTTGGCAATGCTGAATTGTGCTTAAAGGAAAATTCTCCAGTTCATTCTGCCGGAAAAGGGAAAAAAAAAATCAAACACAAAACACCACCTTACTATACAGTGTCCTGATCTCAGAAAAGCTGCACGAGTTAAAAAGGGAAAGTGATAATAAGCTAATTAAAATACCAAATCTCACATACATCATTTTTCTGCCTGTTCTCTTTTTCTTTCTCTCTCTGAAAATGAGACTGCCACTCACAGATCTTACCTTTGATTCCAAGTCCACCAAACTGACAGCTTTGTCATCCACTTGAAGAATCATATCTTGAGTCCACACTTTGCCTTTGGCATCCAGCAATTTCAGCTTCCTTATTCCATCATCTACTGTAATCATTGCCTCTTTTCGGTCCAGAACGAAGGTGGTCAAGTGCTAGTGAATGGGACGTACATTTAAAAAAAAAAAAAAAAAAAAAATTAATTTTCCCTATTGCTAGGCAGTGTCAGTATTCAAATTGCCAAGAAATAGCATACAAATTATTCATGAATAAAAGTGCCTTTGTATATGACAGATCCCACCAATAAGCCATACGAGAGGTTGTTTAGTCCATAATGTCATTTTAAGTCAACTGATTTTTGTAACTCACTGTTTGTCATCCTCTGTCATTTCCTCACTAAAGTTAGTGGTTAGACTTCAAGGTGTATTCTGACATCTTTCAGGTATCACAGCTAGAATTAAACCCTGAGTATTTAATTAGCTTTCTTGAGGAGTGAAAACCTGTCTCTCTTGGCAAGCTGAATCCAGGAAGCATCAGCAGAAGCTTCCCAGAAACACCCTGCCAACATACCTCCACCACCACCCTGACCTGGAGTGTCCTCATCTCTTCCAGAGCTGCCAGCTAGCACGCTGATGGCAACCATGATGGGCTTGCATCTGACTGGGCTACCTTATGGACAGGCTAGTCGCTTCTTTTATGCGGATCACAGGAGAAGTGTAGTATACTAACTACTTTTGCTCACCATCAACTTGGAATACTCTTCAGATTTGATTAATGGTCTGGAAATTAAACACTACCTCACAGACATCACCTCAACTAGTTTCCCTGTCATTATGGTTTTGACAATTTTTCCTTCAACATGCCAACCATGCAAGACAACCCATAAAATGATTTCATTTTATCCAGGCATAAATCCAGTTTCACATTCTTATTGAAGACCTGGTTACACTCATTCAAGCTGAACCAATTTTAATATATGCTTGCACATCTATCTTCTAGGTAACTTAAAAAAAGAAAAAAAGAAGAAGAATTAAGTGTGCTTTCTTCTGTTATAGGATAACAGCACTTAGTTATGACAGACAAGAGAGCAGATACAAGCTGCATATAATCAAAGTATTTAAAAGAAGCGAAACAAACTCTCTACTGACTGCTGACACAGGAATGCTTAGACTCCAAATACAAGTACTAATTTTTATGCCAGTACAGTACCAAAACTGTTATGAAGAAACCAAAGAAAAATACAGACAGACCATCAGAAGCAACACAAGTATTCATTTGCAAGCTGATCATAGGATAGAAGCTCTTGAAATTAAGACTCTTCTGCATATGATCTCACAATTTACAGCTAGTTTAAAACCCAGCAAAAAGGAGCTGAGAATCTATGGTATTTGCAAGACTTGGCTTAACCCATGATAGTGGTCTGATAGCAGTGGGAGAAAGTTTGTGCCAAAGAAAGACTACAGAATGAGGCATTGCATCCAAAAGTGCTTAACAGGCTACATATGGGCGCCCAGGCTTACTTTGCTGAATATTTTAAATAGATCTAGTCCTGGATAAAATATGACCGCAGCATACAGTAATTCTGCAAAGCAGCTTAAGATGGGAAGTAACATACTTTGCACTTCACACCGGGGAAGAATCTGGGCAGGCAGAATATGTTTGTTAAACTACTACATAGTAGACTAACTGGGGCTTTTAGGGCTTAATGCTCAGCTCTTTCTGAATATTCTGTCACCTCTGCTGATTATAACTGATCAAAGTATTCATTTTAAATATCATCCAGTGTGCCTCACCAACAGCACAGGGTTTTTCAGCTCTGCCTCATCCTTGCAACAAGGCAGGTTCAGAGACAGGGCAGCATAACACGTTGAATTGATACCCCATTGAGAAGTCCTGTCCATTTGCCAAACTACACACAACTTTGCTTACATTCTTCTACATCAAAATTTCAGCTCATTATGGCAAAGCTATAGAATTTGAGACATTTCAGTGTAATCTATTCTGACGTGACCTCGGGCTGGCAGGATATTTTGGAAGATGTATATGCCTTCAAGCATATGTATCCTCAAAAATCATGTAGGCAAAAATAACTGCATGTAACTGAAAGCTATAGCTGGTATATTGCTCCTCGTCTCACCTCTACGTGATACTGCGAAGTTTCGGATATGCTGCTGGCACTGTCTCGTGCATAATTCTTCCTTTGTTCTAGAGATGGGAGGAAAAGAAAGAATAATTATTCATTCAACTTCTTATCATGCTGTTTTGAATACTTCTCAGAGACACTTAAGACTAGTTGTATATGTGAAATCAGAAGATGAGCTGCTGATAATTTCTGTATTTTGACAGAAAAAAACTCCCCCCCCCCACATAGTCCAGCACAAGGATCATACTGACTTCCCCCCCACATAGTCCAGCACAAGGATCATACTTACGTCAACGATGTTAAGAGAGAGCTGGTGGGTGCAAAGAAAAGCCAGTTATCTCATCACAGTGAGTCAGGACACTGGAGGGGAGCTGTGTTCGGACTGAAAACGCTTCATTGGGAAGCCTGATTATTAAAATCACTGGCTTGCCACTTTGGTAGCAATACGTTAACCAGCGTCAGGCTTACTGAATTGTATGAATGCACTTGAAAGCATAAGTATTTTCTGATATACATGTTAAATCTGCAAAACAACAAAGCCACACAAACCAGACCTGACTCATCCTTCATTTCTTCCTAAAGTATTCAATTTGATGAATTACTAATGTAGAAATATGCATGGAAAGGGGTAAAAATAAAAAAACCCACACCAAATATCTCTAAACAGAAATATTTTTCAGCTGAACAAAGCACAATGCTGCAAAATCAGAAACTTCACTTTTTCTCCATACAATAGATTAATATCAAACCAGGAGAGGAGGGAAGGGAAAATGCAAGACGAAGACACGACACACACCCACACCACAAAATAATTAATTCAGATGAATACTGAAGAGAACTTTTCAACTTTAGTGGAAAAAATTTGAACGCAACATTTGGAGGATTTTTCTCTTTTTTCGCCATAACCTCTGAAGGGCACAATCTGGAACATCAGGAGCTTTGCCTAAGGAAGGAAGTCACTAGGAGACTTGGCCCAGAAAGGTCCAAGGAAACTCTGCAAGTAGGCAACTTCTCTCCATTTCATTAAATAACTTGATTTCTGATCTTCAAGTAAAATAGATAGTTTAATTTTGTTCAGAAGGAAAGTACCTGATGTACATACAAAATCTATCAATTTCATCATACTCTGAGTACTTGGCGGGGGGGGGGGGGAGTATAAATCTGCAAAACAACAAAGCCACACAAACCAGACCTGACTCATCCTTCATTTCTTCCTAAAGTATTCAATTTGATGAATTACTAATGTAGAAATATGCATGGAAAGGGGTAAAAATAAAAAAACCCACACCAAATATCTCTAAACAGAAATATTTTTCAGCTGAACAAAGCACAATGCTGCAAAATCAGAAACTTCACTTTTTCTCCATACAATAGATTAATATCAAACCAGGAGAGGAGGGAAGGGAAAATGCAAGACGAAGACACGACACACACCCACACCACAAAATAATTAATTCAGATGAATACTGAAGAGAACTTTTCAACTTTAGTGGAAAAAATTTGAACGCAACATTTGGAGGATTTTTCTCTTTTTTCGCCATAACCTCTGAAGGGCACAATCTGGAACATCAGGAGCTTTGCCTAAGGAAGGAAGTCACTAGGAGACTTGGCCCAGAAAGGTCCAAGGAAACTCTGCAAGTAGGCAACTCTTTTCTCTCCATTTCATTAAATAACTTGATTTCTGATCTTCAAGTAAAATAGGCAGTTTAATTTTGTTCAGAAGGAAAGTACCTGATGTACATACAAAATCTATCAATTTCATCATACTCTGAGTACTTGGCGGGGGGGGGGGGGAGTAGGAATAAAAGTGTGTGATTCTGTTGACAGGAAAGATAAGTTACTTTTTGCAAAATAAAAAAAATGCTGACTACTACCAAGCACATGATCTGTGACACAGAGAGATCTGCAGTGAGGACACCATAAAAGCCACGCTGTAAAAGGCTTTTCAGTGATCAGGGTTCCTTCAGAGAGGAATTTCAGGTGCTGACAGATACAGCAGTGCCCTCATTTTCAGATGTCACTTGTAGAAGTATTTGTCACCTTTTATAATCATGCCCATTTATCTCTCCAGTTCTCAGTGACTTTCATGAAAGACAATACAGTTTCTGAAATCCCTCGCTGGCTTGAAGTCCCCCTCCCATGATGACAAACACCGATCATGCAGCAGAACCATCCTGCTACTACTCAGTTTGCTTTAGCAAGAGAAGTGTGCAGTGCAATCAGTCAAATTCAAGAACCCCATGGATTATCAGAATTTTTAACTAGGTGTGTGAATATTTTAAAATAGATGTCTTAATTTAATTGTCCACTATTCTGAAATGCCAGGGCAGAGGATCTGCATTGATTCCAACTGTAACTACTATTTCTGCTTTTGCAGCATGCTACTTAAAGTTTTTTTTTTTTTGGTTGATTTTCTTTTTAACCACAATAGATACACACACATGCACACCCCAACAAAACAGTCAGTAAAGCAGTACTGTCTGATTTGCTACCTTTCTTTTTTTGTTTGGATGATGATCTGAAGAAGTAAAGACCATCTGTTCCTAACAAAACAAGGGAATTAAAAAATAGTATCTAATTTAACCCCATAGAATTATTTGCATCTCCAGGGGGATCAGTTAAGTTAAATGCGTCCAGTAAGAAAGAATAGATGCTTTAAAAAAAGAGTCACTTGTTTCAATTAATGATGCATGAAATATTCAGCTTTGACTGTCATTATCTTTTTTTAGGTGAACAAAAGTATTATTTTTTAACAATATCAAATTAAACCAGGATAGGAAATTTTACATCCACTGTAAGGTTTATAAATCCTGCAAATAATAACAGTTAGAGTAATTTTAAATAAACAAAGAATACGTAGAGGTTCCAAAGGAATTAAGAAGAGAGTAACTTTTGCAAGAGATTCCTTGCTCTCATTCACAGAAATTTTGCCCTGTGTTAAGACAGGATATCCAAAACCGTTCATAGCACTGATTAACACATCCTATTCCACAGAGCAGCCCTAACACTCACAATAGACATAATGGCAAGGTTTTCAACACACTATGTCATGGTGAGAACAATAGTGTTTATATAGAGAGCTTTCTGAATGCTAATAAAATCTGTGGTTGCCTACACTTGAGAGCCAAGGAGAGCCCCTCAAGTTCTGCATTCTTAATTACAACAGAAGTAACAAGAACTTAAATAAAATTTCCAATTAGCAGAAGTCAATCTGTGTTTGTGTTAATAAACAAAAAGTATGGTCACCACAACAACTGACGGTCCATACTGAGTTCAGCAACAATTCCTATTTACCTATTTATTTCTTTAATGCAGGTAGAATGATTATTAGAACCTGCTAGAGATCCAAGTTATCATTTAGAATAGAATAGAATAGAATAGAATAGAATAGAATAGAATAGAATATTCCAGTTGGAAGGGACCTACAACGATCATCTAGTCCAACTGCCTGACCCACTGCACGCTGACCAAAAGTTAAAGCATGTTATTAAGGGCATTGTCCAAATGCCTCTTAAGCACTGACAGGCATGAGGCATCAACCACCGTTTTTTGTTGTCCTATAGGCCCTTCTACCAAAACCACTATGTAACGTATGTCACTTACGCAGGCTTGGAGACTCCCTTTTCTGGGAGTCCAAGAAAGTGATGCAACTAAACTCTGCAGTAAAGCATGCAAACTAAACTGGGGAGACTTCCAAGTTTTGTTGCAGTTACAGACCAAACCAAAAAAAAGAGAGGGTACCTCACAGGCTCTTAATTACTGCTCAGTGCTGCAATTTTTATGTGGTTTTGGATGAGCTAAGAAGTGGCCTATAGCAGCTGTGAATGTTGTCAACATGGCTATAGAGGAGCTGGAGGTATATACAATGGGTAACTGCTCCATCTTGAAATTATTCACCCTTCAAAATACTTCTTCTAATAAGTACCCTAGCATCAGGCAAAATTCTTCCATCGCTTCAGGAAGGGTTTTTCCTCAACCTTTGTTTTTCAAGCTTTTTACAATTCAATAGTTAGAAAGTGGATCTCCTTTCCCATACAGGGTCAACCCAGCTGCTAATAACCCAAGCTCCCTGATAAATAGTTTTCTTGGCTGCCTGGCATAAATTGCACTGAAGGAAGAATGAATGAAGTCCTCCCATGATAATACAAACATAACACAAAGGAAAAGGGGGGGGGGGGAAGACTCGCATCTAGAATGTATCCCCTTTCCCATGTTTTTTGCCAGTAGCTCAAAACTAAATCTCGGCCTCTGCTTTCTCCTGGTGCCTGGCTCATGTCCCAGATTCTACCATCAAACCTCCACAAGTTCTCACCTTGCCCTCAGAAAAGAGAACACAAACCCTTTTGCACCCCCTTCTGCTGATGTGCTCCACTGCCTTGAACTTCTAGCAAAATTGATATAAGCCTACAAACCTGTTCTGCATCCTTTTCTACCCGGATGACACAAGAGTCTGCTGCTTCTTCCTACAGCACTTCCACGCTTCCACTTCCAAGTCAAATATATCTGAGCACATGACTCTCTCGGTCTTTTTCATCCATATACAGCTCCTTATTTTTCTTCTTTTCCTACAGAGTTGCCCATTGCCATTCTTCTGGAAATGTAGCTTCCATCTCCTCAACTCTTTCACTTACCAAAGTGGATGATTATTATTCATCAATATTAATCCGACTGCCTTTACAGAAACCCTGAAAACGCCTCTTGACTTATTACATGATTTTCAAATGCAAGTAACTCATATCCTTCTATTGAAAATGAGCAACAGAATTTGCTGACTTACTGAACATACTGGGTCTGGCTGGGATGGAGTTAATTTTCTTCACAGCAGCCTGTATGGTGCTGTGCTTTGGATTTGTGACCAAAACAGTGTTGATAACGTAGGGATGTTTTAGCCATGGCTGAACAGTGTCAAGGCTTTATCTATTTCTCACTCTGTCGTCCCAGTGAGTAGGATGGGGGTGCACAAGAAATTGGGAGGGGACACAGCTGGGACAGCTGACCCCAACTGACCAAAGGGATATTCCATACTGTATAATGTCATGCTCAGCAATAAAACCGGTGAGTAGTCTTTCCAAAGTAGCCCTTGCTCAGAGACTGTCTGGGCATTGATCTGCTTGTGGGAGGTGCTGAGTGATCGCCTTTGCGTTACTCAGGTTTTTTTCAGTTTTTTTCCTCCCCCCTCTTTCCTTCACTTATTAAGCTGTCTTTATCTTGATCCAATTCTCTCCCCTACCCCACTGCAGGGAGGAGACAGGGGGAATGAGCAAGCAACTGGGTAAGTCCTTAGTTGCTGTCTGGGGTCAACCCCCAACACTGAAAGAAAAAAAAAAAAGTTTTCTATCATCCATTTTACTCTCCTAATCCTCCCGATCAGTCTCAGCCTCTCACGGGTCCCTTCATGCATGAAGAGAGTTATCAAAGCTAAAGCTAAATTCTGCCACAGAGACTTCCAGATAGGATGTATAAAACTATCCAAGGATGAATAAAACTATCAAAACTATTGAGTTTTTTCTACTTACTCTACTTACTGCAGCTCTTACATCCAATATGTAAAATACAGTGCAGCCTTAATAACACAGTTAGCTCAAACCCTGCTGATACGCTGCACACAATTTACCTAAAGTATTTTCCCTCTGATAAAGGAAAAAAATAAAAATAAAAAAGGATCATGGCAGAAGACACTTAAGTTAAATTCTTAATCACAATCTATAGCAAACGCAACCCAGAAGAATTTGAGCAAAATAAAATCTCTCACAAGGCAAGGACAATAAACTTAAAAGCAGCACAGCATTTCACTCATAGGTCTTTACTGTGAGATCTACTAAACCTTTCAAAGGAACGCAAACACCGATTCACAGAAACTAATACTCTTCCCGCTGTCTCATGTGGAGAGATGCTACTGCTATTCATGTCTTTCTGAACTTACTGAATTTGCCAGTCGTCAGGAATGGACCATGTTTCTGGTTTCAAAAAGATGGGAAAAGGTACTGATTTCATACCAATTTTAGAAGCAGCCAAAACACCAAAACACAAAAAATGACCTCTTGACCAAAGACTTTTACCCAAGCCAAGAATACACTAGACAGTAAATGACACAGACAAACGGGACTTGAGATTGCCATCGCTCATTCTCTTCCTTGCCCTCCCTACACTAAGAACTCTCTGCTCTCCCCAGTTATTTCTGTGAAGGACCACTTCATACTTTGGAAAGGTAACTATTCCACAATTTCAGACAGAAACACCAGTGTGGCCCAAGGTCCCTTGAGGCAGAGCTATGAACAGAACCTGATATAGCTAAAGTTAAGAGTCCTGTCTCACCCATTTTCCAACTGGAAGAGGCTGCAGCAATATGGCAAATTAGAAAGCTGCTTAATAAACTCTACCGTAGCCTGGCTCTGTGCCACTGTCCAGAAGACCACACAGAGAAATGTATCACCACAAGAGAAATCAAATTCTTTATCTAGGTAAGGAAAATTCTTACCAAAAGCAAAAGATCTCAGTCTGGGTCTTAACAGATGACCTGAAGCATGGGTGGTGCTGGTTAGGGCTATGATACCTTTAGGCACAACAAATTTTCAGTTCCTAAAAGCCTAAAACAGAAACGAGGAATCCCGATGCCTAGACTTCCACTGATGTCTTACAAATAATTGCATAGGCCAGATGTAATAAATGTTATCAGCGCTATGGTTATGATAGCGCAAAGAAGGGTAACGGTGGATCCCACCTTCCCCTGCCATAGCCAAATTGGAAAATGTCTGTACAGTGCACGAAGAGCAAAGCTCTGAAATCTGATGGCAATCCATGTGGAGATGGATTAAGAGTCTCCCTCACGAGCTGTCCTAAGAATCCTGCAGTGACAGTATAAATTATTACCACACACCATCAAGCAGAAAAGCCCAATACTTAGTTTACTACTGTATATTTATGGTTTGCATTGGGCTGGTTGCTGACACCCCTTTAAGAATGCATTGCAGCAGCTGGAAAAACTCAATGTGAGACTGAGAGCAAAGTGCAGGAGACGCAACCTACACATCTGGGGAGAAAGGTCAAAACTTGAGTTCAAAACAAATCTCATCAAGAGAGGAGCAAACACTATCACCTTCAGAGATTTGTGCCACAAGCTTCTCCCTGATGGCTATGTGGAACCAGCTGTCGGAGAAAGTGTATTGTTTAGAAGTCAATTGTCAGTTTAATTCATTCCAGTATCAAATAACACAAGCATGTTACATGGATGGCTTCTTTTAATGGACTAGTTTACCTAGTCTATGACCTGCTTGTGATTTCCTTGAATTTATTACACGACAGTTCTTGCTCTGAATGAGATATTTGAGCAAGGAAAAAATACACATGCAATTTCACTGCTAGCACCTAATCACAGCCATGAGAGTATAAACACAATGTATAAAACACCTAGTCTTTTCTGATGCAGTGTGAAGACAATTTTAGTAACATCTTTCAATTCTGTGCCGTAGAATAATCTAACAATTTGGAACGAACCACTAGCTCGCTACTCCTGGGGAATGGGGCTGCTCCATGCTGTGTCACCCACTGGCAAACCCCCAGCACAGCCCTGGCTATTGGCGCCAACTGACGCTGCACGTCTGCCCCAAGCAGAGTTGCAGAAGACAGATGGAGAAGCCAATGCTAGAACAACTGATGACAGTACGAGCCAAAACCCATTTCAGATTAAAAGATCAGAAACTAAATAATGAAATAAAACCCGTAAGAATGTGTAGAGGGCATCTTCCCTTCCAGTTCAGTGAGAGATTTATCATGCAAATATAAAACAGTTAATTTCAGGAAGGAAATGAGTGAAAACAAAGAGATTATTTGACACAGGAAAAAAGGTGGTTGCAAGGAAGTTTTTGCTATCGGACAACCACATCAGAGAGAGCGATGGCTCCAGTTTAGTTTCTAACTGAACTGTCTGTAACACCACTAAAACTCCAGCCTCCTTTCCCACTGGCACCGTGGTCAACCTTCTGCCTGATGACCAAAGGACTGAACAATCATGAACCACCTCAGCACTGGGACTCAAGAGAGAAACTTCATGCCATGACATATACGTGTGTGTGTATACACACACACATATACACATATGCACACACATTATTATAATTATTAGTAATAATTTTTTAGTCTTTACTGTGCTTGGAAGAAACTGAATTCAAGATCTTCACTTGTTGATACCCATGGATAGGTGCTTTAGTCCAAATGGCACTCCAAAGTCTTCCAAGAAAAGGAAGTTTGTCATGGACAAAGATTGCTGCTAACTTTACATTGTCACATTTTATCAAAACAAAAAAAAATGGTCCATTTTACTTTTACAGTAAAATTATATATAGTTTTTTCCAATATATTATAAGTGAATCTATTAAATATGAGCTTTATGTATTTACATAAATAAAATAGGTACATTTAATATACAAGTACATAATATCAAATATTAAAAAGTCTGCTTTATAGGCTTTCAGTCTCATGGATGGAAAATAAAATACTTAAGTTAGCTATTAATTATAAATCAATGATAAATAAAATATTTTATAATAAGCATTTTTAACACATTTTAACAATTCCAGTATCACTCAACTGCTTCCCACCCCCCTTGGGACAGCATGCACAAAAATCACTAACATCACCAAGGGAGAAGAGACACATGCAGGATGCAGCGGAATTGCTAAAATTAAAAAAAATATAATTGCCCTGAATTTGAGAAAGGTTTTAGGTGTTTTCCTTGTTTTCTCCAGTTCGTACATTTGGCGATACTGACAGCCTAGCTCTTTATGCATACAAAACAGAGCAGAAGCAGTAAAATGTGCAAACTCCTCTCTAAAAGCTGTGCCAGTATCTTTACTTGGAGCTCCAGGATAATTGGGTCTTCTACTTCACTCAGTTCCTGGCAACTGCAGCTATACTTTTGTGATATATCTACCAGCAATGGAAGTGAACCAAGATGAACAATTAATTTTACAGGAGCCACCACACAGCAGTTATATGGTAAGCATTTTCAATTAGTACCTCAATTCAATTAAGTATTTCAGAAGTAAAAGGCTGTTTACCATTACATACCTCAAATTTACTCACTTCTCCCCATCTTCTACTGACATATGACTATCCTATAACATGTTTGATATGAAAAAACTCAGAGAGGTATTACTTTAAAGGACCACAAAGATTAAAGGACATGGTTAAGACACTTACTGATACTGCAACGTTGTTCAAACCATGTACTCTTGAAAAATTATGATGATGATATAAAATGAAAAAGAAAAGCACAACGCTCTCATAACGTCTCATGAAGAAATAATCTGCTAAGAGTTTTTCGCAACGTCTCTTGCTGGTTTCTGTTACCACCTACTATTTCTGTCAACACCTGCAGTCAGTTTGTCAAGTGAACCCATACAGGACGCAGAAATCGCTGTTTAAAACAATCACTTCAGAATTCTCCTCAGTTGCAGTTCCTGCCTTTAATACTGTGTCAAGTGACTGACTTTTGTAGCATACCACTAAAAAAGATAAATTTAAACTCAGAATGATTCACATGCAACATAATTTTTAAATGACAAATGTTTCAAATGGTTTCTACTTCTGTCTTAGCTGATTTTTCTAGAAGTGGACAGTCACACTATTCTATCACAGTGCCTTCAGCCACCAAACCATGGCAGCTTTTTCACACCACTCCTCTTTTCAGAGGACACAAAGCTAGGAGACCTCCCATTTCCTTCTTAGGCTTTTAGCCTCATTAATTTCAAAGCAGTTTGAAAGCCAACAAGGCAACCAGTACAACAAATTTGTTCTCATGTGCTCACGGGTGAGTAACCAAACTCAAGGCCTGAAGGCTATGCTTCCAAGGGCAAAGTTAATGCTGTTCCAATGCCACAAAGCATGCTGCCATCACTCCCCCAACCCCTGAGGTCACTCCCAGCCATCACCCCACCCAAAATAGGAGGGAGGAAAGATTAGTTACTAGTAAGGATGTTGCGGTTAACTAGCCACTGCTCTTTGAGCTTTCCAGTTTGTTAACCTGCAGAAGAGGTGGTAGATGCAAGAAGGGAGAGCAGGCTGAGGTGCGAGGGGTCCTGCATAGGACTGGGTTCTCACTGCAAACCTCGTTCTTCCAGTCTTATCAGTTGTACTGACTTTCAAAAGAGCATTTAACAACAGGCACAGATTTACACAGCAGAACATCTCTCAGCTTCACTGCCGCTTGTATTTCCATTACCAGCACAGCTATCAGCAGGATGTAGTCACAGTGGAGGTGGATGACCAGGAAACGGTGCAATTTGGCTGGCAAGGAACATGACTACATTCTGCCTCCACAGTGATTTGGCCATGGGCTAGAGTAGCGTATACAGCCAAGACAAATACTAGCATCTGTAGTTGGTAAGTGCAAAAACATTTAGGCATTTACAAATAACATCACATTTGACAGTCACAAAGCCTGTCGAAAATAGCAGGCCAAATAGGGCTCCAAATCCGCTACATCAAATCTAACCTCCGTTAAATCCTTGTGTCAAACAAGAACGATATTGTAAATTCCTTTTCTGCTAGCAGGGGATAAAGGTGGGGAGGCAGGGGGAGACACAGGTCATGAATCAAACCTATAGCACAGCTAGATCCCTGAATGCCTTCTCCCTGGTACATACCTTAGCTATAAGATCACTCTTAGTTTTGTGATAAATGCCTTATACATTGCTGCCTTAAAAATTAGCAGGTGGGAGTTCTCTGCTTAGTAAACCATAAAAGCATTTTCTAGCTAACCTAGTTTTAGTAGGAATAAAATCACTTTGTTCTTTCATTTTGTTTATACACACACACACGTGTATGTACATACAGTTTCAGATTTATATGCATAACATATTTTCACTATGACATCACAATCAATACTTAAACAACAATTTTAACTTAAATGTTTAGAAACTTTATGCCACCTTACCATAAAGCGCTTTTGCACTTGATCTTGAATTCTGGTCCCTCTCCGCCTGAGCA
The DNA here is from genome assembly GCF_000699145.1 of Aptenodytes forsteri. NCBI lineage: Eukaryota > Metazoa > Chordata > Aves > Sphenisciformes > Spheniscidae > Aptenodytes > Aptenodytes forsteri. Next base: position 3,799,973 of record NW_008795252.1, read on the forward strand.
AATGTTGGTGAACCATAGCCACTGGAAGAAAACATTTCTGGTTAACTTCTGCATAGATGTATTTGCCACACAGAAACAGGCACTGAAAAAAACCCATCCCCTTATGTAGGACTACACACACCTACGATGTTACTAATGGAGGTAATGATACTGGGTATTTGTTCCGCACCATGAATACAATGAAGCACGTTTCACTTAGGCTGGAAGCCCTTCTGAGCTATTTTTTGTTGCATTAATACAATATGCACGATGGGGGTGCGGTATACACATAGATACTACCACAATGTAAGTAATCAATACTAATACTAATAATAATAATAAAGACTATGCCAAAGACTTGGTAGGATTTGGGTTTTTTTTCCTGCATACACGTGTTAATTGTTTTTAACAATTTTAACTGCTTTTCATAAAAGGACTATCATTGCCTACAACTAATGAAAAGGCAATCCAACATCCTTACAGTGTAACAACAAGAATGAGTCATATACAAACTCACTTTAAAGGGACAACAATATGAGAAGCAGATGACAGCACAGATGCCCTGCTCCATACACGAATACACGTTCTTTGGCATCAGATTAGGTCAATTCCCATTAGTGCTGCGAATGAGCCTAGTGCCATCCTTCTGACACGGGGAGCATTCTCGTATCTCAGACAAGGTAACGCTTTCAGGTAACAGTTGCTCACAGTCCTGTTTACTGGGAAACGGTACTTTCTCACAGATGGAAAGGGCAGCCTCATCTTTTATGCATAACAATGCATTCACTCAGAGCTAACCTTAAACATCTCAGGTATGTGAAGACCTCTCTGAGTAATGTAATAAGTATGTTACGGCTACAGCAATTTATTTTTCTGTTCCAGACGATTCCATTCAGTAATAAAGCTTTACCCTTACACTAATAACAAAATCAGTCAGATGATATCTGTCAGTTTGGTTACATGGTTTGGAAATCGCACATTCTTTTACAGAAACTGCCTTTGTATTATTCCTACGGGATCTAATAATTATAGCTCTATCAGAAATGAAAGCGTAAAGGAGAAAATATAACACTATTTTTTGTCCATAAAAGGAAAATCAAAGGCATAATCTTACTTCATTTGAGGAAAATAACTCCCATATCCACCAGGAGGGGTGTTTGATATATGTCCATTCATTCTTATCGTCACTTACTGAGAGAAACAATCTGGGAAAAGAAACAACAGCATATGAATTGAAGTCTCTTAAAAGATGAAGGTTTAATACAGATGTAATACAAACCTAATGAGAAAATTATGGTTGAAATGGGAAAGGAATTGCATCAACAAGCTCAACTGTTATTATTTGCATTGCGGTGATGCCTTAAAGACCTGTTATGGAACTTCCCCCAATTGCAATTTGGTAGTTATTGCTCCAAATAATTTATGATTTAGTGAATAAAGCCATTATTATTGATACAGTGGTCTTTAGGAATAGCTTTAGAAGTAAAAGGCTGACTAAACAAAGAACAACATCTACTGCAGAAGTGAACAAGATGTTCCAAATGGCAACTTTAATAGTCGAGCATGCTTGATTTTAACCTCAATTCATTCTTTCAAATGAAACTTTTAAAATGACCTTTTGATACATATTCTATGAAACTTATCAGCTGAATTGTTAGAAAGATGCATTGTCAAAACAAAACACAATTGTTAGCACAAAGGGAAACTTGGTTTGCTATTTTGGGACTAAAAAAAGCCTTTTTGTTTGTTTTTTTTTTTAAAGCAGCATTTAACATCCTGAAAGTTTGGCATGCCAAATGAAACCTCTTATATAACAGCGATACTGAAAAAGCTATGATGAAACAGTTAAAAGAATGTCTTCTCCCTTTAATAACATGCCCACTGAAGTATAAATTGACTCTGGAAAGTGACTTTCATAAGCCTGTAAACAATTAACAAATCTCTATTCAAATTTACCATGGGCAAATACTCTTTCATTTATACATACATGAACAACATATATTTGAATATTGGTCTACATCTCAGTCATTAAATAGAAAAAAGATTTCTTTTAACTCTGCAAAATAGTCAAAAGTACATCAGAGAAAATTTGTGCCTAACAAAAGCGACAGTTCCAAAGTAAGCACAACCTGCTTTAGGTTGTGCTTACAACCACCTTACAACCAGCTTATCTTCTGAATCACTAAGTCAACTTACTGCCTCACTTCAACTGTTCTCTTCCTGTTTTACAAAGAAGCGGCAGCTGACTGACCTACAGTGCATACCGTATTTTGTATCCACTTATGTTCTGCTACTTTCCTCTTTCACGCAAAAATACAATCAAATTCTATTCTCAGCTCTCACGTCTTCTGTCATTTCAAGAGATGTACAAGCTCCTTTTGGTCTTCTGTACTGAGAACAGAGTAATTTTTATACTTTTCTGAGGAACATCTGACATCTCCTACCTGCGATGCGGTTAGCAAAGCTAACTAGAACCGAGCTGCACTGATTACGTGCCAGATGTAATCAAGTGGAAGCGTGGTATTGCCTTTAGTGAGCACATACTTGGTAATTTGGCCTAGCATCTCTTTTTTTAAAGTTTTTCTTTTAAATCTTTGCTTGCTCCTTGCAAAAGGTCTTTATTGACATAGCCAGGTTTTACTTCCATTTCTCCTGCACATCCCCACAAATACATCACGTATCCAACTTGGTAGCCTGTTTGGCTGCTCTAAGCCACTTTTTATAGAGTGCAGTATTTAGCAGCTGTCTCCAATAAATTACTATCTGTGCCGAGTGCTGCTCAATTCATTAGCAATTACAACCCTTGGAAAGCATCCTGAAATAGTCTCATGACTTGAAAGAATAAAAATATTCATTTTCTCAGCAGAATTTGCCAGGTCACTGTGCACTCTTTGTTCCGTTTCAGCGACTGCGTGGACCAGAGCTACTCAGAGTGCACAGCTCATGCTGCCATTAAGCTCTTCAACACTTCCTATCAGCTACTGATTCTTATTGTCTGCAACCTTTGCTCAATTTTGCTACCCTGCTTAACAGTTTACCCTGTGATTGGCTTCCTAACAGTGACCAGATCCAAAAAACTCACACAAATTACGTCCATTGCTTTTCAGTATTCCCCCACTTCCTCTACTTTCCATACACGCTTTTATAAAGATATCACTTATTTAAGAATTCTATTTGCCGTATCCTTTTATCATTTGTGATTTTTTCATAGCCTTATTTATAACAAATTCTGCAACTATCTGCTTTAAAGTGAGATCTGGAAAAAAATTTGCTTTTAGACTCCCTCAAGATTATTTCACTCCTCTGACATCTTAATCTGACAAATACTTGATTTGTTATTTGTACTCCACTTTTATGAAAGTGGTAAAACAGATATTTTAAGTAGAAGGAATGTAATATATTAGAACTTAAAGCTTCAGTCTTTGAAGTTAGCATAACACACTGAGTTTTAAAGCAGCAATGAAGCTGAACAGCAGATTTTCACATTAGGGGAAGAAAACGTCTCATGACTAAATACTTGCCCACTGTACGGCATAACACCACTTAGAGTAAATATAAAAAGCTTTAAAATTATAATTTGAATCAAGTGATAATGAATATCTGAGGTCAGAAATTTTGTCTGTTTTTCAAAAAAATTCCAACAACCCAGCTTGTTCTGCCAAGTAAGCACAAAAGTTTCAGTGAGTTTTAGCTGTTATGCAAACAAAACACCGCTTGCTATTTGATAGTTGAGTAAAGCCAACAATATTTCCTGTTCCTTATGCAATTTTCCACTGTTAAAAAAAAATCAAATGCTTTTGAAATGCCAAGACAACTACTTTGACATGACAATTTCAAGAGGCTATGCAATGCTTCTATCCCTTGGTTCAAGAAAGCTCCCGAATATGAATACAAACAAACCTTTTACAGTCATTATTTATAATTAGGCCAAATATTTATAACAGCATCCCCAAAATTATCAGGCAATTTCATCTCTTTCAACCTAAATATTTCAGAAAAAAAAAACATTTTAGGAAAACACTTTAAAATTTTTATTAAGTGCATGATGGAGAGAAGGGGAAAAACATAAAAGGATAACAGAATGTGCAGTGCTTCGTTTATTATTCACTTATACAGCTTTCTCTGCTGTATTTCTCATCTCAATGCTCTTTCATCTCCTACAACCAGTCCTGTAGCAAAAGTCAACCCGTGCACACTGCGAAGCCATTGTCATCCAGGAGTCTATTAATAAACTCCACTTCCTCTTTAATCTTCCCTTTCACCTCGGCCCAGCAGTTCACAGCAACATACGCTGGTGTCCTAGACTTTAAGATAAACATCCTTCAAAATTAACTGTATGAACCCTTTTTAATAGGTCCTGAAGTTTCAGCAGTTTACTTGTGAATATGCTCAAGAATGGCCATGTCTTTCTCAGGATCTTGAAAAGACATCATGCCTACTCTGAACAAGAAATATGTAAAAACAGGAAAACGAAATAAGAATTTAAGAAGAAAAGAATAATAAGAAAAAAGCTAAAATAATATGAAATAATAAGAAAAATATTAAGATATTTATCTTTATTTTAAATAAAAACAAATAAATACTAAATTCTCTTCCCACAGTATCAGAGACTGAACAAAAAGAAATCCACCTAGGACTTCACTGCTGCCATCAGCTTTATTTTTGAAGGGACTCCAGCATATTGATACTAAGCAGCAATATAAATGGCAAGGGTCCAGCCTTTGTAACAAACCATTTCTGAGACAGATACACTTTGGTTCCTTGGCAGTCAACAGTTACAGCTGGTCTGATCCCAAACACGGGGAGTATTACACTGGTATACAACATGATTACATCAGTCATAAATATTCATGTAAAAAAATGCCCAAATACTAAAATATTCTTCGCCTTCCCCACCTTGTAGCCCAGCAGCCTAATGAAAGCAATGCAATCTGTGTGCAACAAGCAACTGAGCCATTGACAACTCACACGCCCTGCCATTTAATTTCCTAGTAGGAGTTTGAAGGTAACAAAATCCCTCAATTTATTTCAAAAACAAAATTGAAATTCTAGAAGGGCAGAGCTATCACAGTAAAGAAAATGAGATATTCCAGAGACCAATGCTCTTTTCCACTCATCCTGAATCAGTCGGTCCCACCCAGCAACAGATCATAGTATCAGATGGAAAAAAGAACAGCAGCTTAATGCCATGGGTATTTTAGAAACGATGCCGGGGGCAGGGAGGAGGAAGGGTTAAAGAGAGGAGGATGTAGGGGAAGGAAAAGGAAAGCCAAGAATGGCTGGAACAATAATTATCTACCGATTAAGAAAATGTTATTAGTAACAAGTCATTATTATCACATGCCCCCAAAAACCCCAAGAATTCTTCCCCAGCTAGATAGCAGGCACAGGCTGTAACTCCAGCCTAAACAAAAACAAGTGGACTATTACAAGGTAAAACTTATCTGTAGCGGATCTGACAGTGCAGCAATGTCAGAAAAGGCTTTCTCCACCCTTTCCCTTTTTAAAAAATTACGGAACAACAAAAACAACAAAAAAAATCAGATGTATCCATGCTACACTGTAACTCACTATGCATTCAATAAAAGTGCCTCTTACTGCTATTCCACAGCATTCAGTACCGCTGTTCTACAGAATGTAGAAAAACTATTTAGCTTACTGCGTGACTTACTATTTTTCATTTGTTTCTTCTCGAACCTCACCCTGTTCACCCCCACACACTTTCCTTCCTCATGCTAAAGTTTGAAATAGTTATTACTTTTAACCCCCTTGTTTCTCCACGCTGAGGTAATTTCTTTAGTTATTCCTTATGTTCTTGTATTTTGGTGTCTTCTCCTCTTGTGCCTACCTTGCTGTTCTGGCCCAACGCTCTCCTATTTGTATCTTCACTCCAGCCACAGATTTTACAAATGGGAAACTCCTGATAGAAATAGGTCCCACGGAGACAGATGAAATGTTGCTGCTGCCCTTTGCTTTGGGACTTGTGTCAGACAACAACCAAGAGCAAACACGAGTTCTGCTGGCTGTTCAACATCTTGCCTCGAGATAAACACCAAGATGCACATGCATGCATACATAAGTATTACTTTGGAAATGATCACTAGGAATTTGCCATCCTCAGTATGTTGGTATCAGAATTTCTCTGAGACAAACTGCTACCGGTCAGGCTGGCAGCAGCTTTGTACTGTAATGTTTTCCATTTTTTATTAAGGGGATTGGAGCATCCAAAGGCTGGTCAAAAAGATGACAGCAAAAATCACACAGAAAATTGAAAGCTAGACCCTACAAGTGATGCAGTTTCAAGACAAAACATTTGGACTTCGTTTACCACCGCCCTGGCTGTATCCCCCTTTGCCTCTTTCAAGCCACTCTTTATTAATGACGGGGGGGCTGAAGCTTTCTGAGAAAGGAATAGGTACTCCAGTATACACTCCTGTGTCCAAGCATCAGGACTTCAAGCAACCACGTTAATACAAAATAGCCACAATAAAATCATTTTGAAAGTGCTGTTACTTTCAGGTCTTCTCTGGGTTTAGAGCAGTTGTCCAGGACGGCCATTAGCGCTAATTACACTGCATCTTAGTTTATACAAATCCACGCTGAGTTGCATCCTGTGTTTAGATTTTAGCGCCTCCCCAAACAGCCCTTCTGCTGGATGTGACATTAGCTAACTGGGGTTCCTGCTAAAGAAGCCTGGGGCTGGGGAGGAAAGCACTGGATGTGCCCCCCTCTCCCCCCTGATTTTCACTCCTTATAGAAAGCTGAACTTAAACCCAGAATGTTATTTAGCTGTTTGTCTAAGGGGGCAGAGGGGTAGGAGCATTTCAAGACACTAATGGCTGTGACAGACAAATTAAATGGCTGTGGACAAATTAATATGGCTCTGGCCAGGCACCGCACGACAGGGCACACAGCACTGCCCAGGAGGAGGGGTTTGCAAGTGTATTCGCCTCCACAGAGCAGTGCAGCAGATGAGCTCAATCAACGCTGCTTTTTCCAGTTTCAAAAAGTGTTTTGATTTTCATTGACACTTTCTGAAATCTAATATTTTTCCTCAGTCCTTCAGTAGAAGGAGTACAATAAATTAATCAGCAGTATTCCTTTCAGCAGGAGGGATAGGATAAATTTATTAAGAAAATTTGGTGACATAATTATCAATCAAAGTAGGAGACTCAATATGTTAATGCAAGACCAGTCTTCAGAGCAAGAATTGTTAGCTAAAAGAAAAGCTTTCTGTTGGGAAAATTAATAAGAGAAAAAATGTCCTTTAAATCTTCTTTTTCCTACTATGATATTTTCCAGCGACTCACTGTTAAGGAAATATTCTACCAATACAATTAAGATCAGTATCTTTTATTTTGAGAAAGTGGAGAAATATGAAGACCAACAGGAAGAACTGAATGAATAAACTTCAGATACATCTTGTTCATAGATTTAGCTCTTGCTGTTGCCACACTAATAAAGACCCTGCTTGAAAACAGGTTCTTATTCTGGCATGGCAACCTATTTCCATTCATTTCACTCAGGACTGGGCCATGATTTATAATTAACTGTATTGAAAGAAAATAAAACAGCTTTACAGATACAAAAGCTTCAAAGACTTAAAATCCCTATTGCAACAAAGGAACGTTAATAAACATGCCAAGCACTAAAGCCACCACTCACTGCTATTTTTAATTAGAGAATTAACCACCTCATCTAAAGCAAGATGAGTATTAATTACCCAGATCAGGATAATTACGCAGACCTTGCAGAAAGTATCATCACAGCTGGAAGACCAGTATCTTGTATAAAACAAAAAAAGAAAGGAGGGAAAAAAAAACCCCAAAACAAAAAACCCTCCACACATACAGAAGAAGAGTCTAAAGAGGAGGTGTCTATGGCACATGAAAGAACTTGTAGAAGGAAGTAGAAAAAGGGGATTATAATGTACCATTAAAAATCAGCGTCTCCGCTAAGTCTACCTCAAGTATTTAAAGAGGATCAAAGCAGAAACTCTTCCAATGGAAGAGGTCACAGATTTAGAGAGCCACTGGCATACTGCACCGGAGCTTACTTTGGCACCTCATCTACAGCACCCAGGAATCCCTGTGCACCCATGTGGACTCACACAAAGGACACCGGGAAAACATTTCCCACGGGACAAGCCCCAGCACCACCCCTAACCTCTCCCTTCCAGTGTTCAAGGAACAGCTATAAGACAGTTGCAAGAGAGGAAGCTAAGAACTAAAATTCTATTTGCGTTTAATATTTATTGAAATTCAGAGCAGTGATTCTCAATTCATACTTGACTTTGAAGGCCACTGCTATTATTTCAGACCTGAGGAAGGGCCCAGGTGCCTGGAAAGCGTCGACTTTATTTTCCCCCCAAGTACAGTAGTGAGCTAGCAAAGGATACTATTTTTACTCACAAATCCTAATCCCAACATGGCTACAACAGTGCACTCAATATCTCCACCTGAAAAGAGATGTACAATAATTTGTTCTGGTTTGGGGTTTTGGGGGTTTTGTTGTTTGCTTTTAAAAAAAAAAGAAAAAAACCACAAAAACAAAACCAAAAAAAACCCCAAAAACTGACTGGTGAATACAGCTGACCTAGCACAGATACCACAGTTTTATTTCTCTTCTTCACACTCTGATTTTTTTCATTACTTCCTTTTATTCCTTGTTACATCATACTTCAAACGAGATCATTAGCTTTCAGAAGAGGGCACTCCAGACACTGATTTGAAAATCAGCTTGCGGTGTACAACCAACAAGCCATCAATTTGACTTCAGAAATGAGAACTTATAAACAATATTACAATACTAGTGTGCATGTTTAGATGGGCCAGCAGAAAACTCAGCACTAAATAGTGTGCAAAGGTGCCTCTTTCCAGATGCCATATGAGCATGCTTCCCACCACCCTGAAGACACCACATGTCAAAAAGATAATGAAATTTGGACAAACTTTTCCCCTTCACGTTGAAAACAGGCTGTGAGTGTAGCTGATGAAATATTTCTGAACAGTTTCTTGCACTGAAGTGCTTGTGAAAATGTTAACAAATGATAAGACTTACTGTAGTGGTACTGTAAGTATATAAAAATGAACAAGACAATGTCTTTAGGTGTTGTCTGTTGTTTTAGATACAGTTTTCCTCTCAGTCTGGCCAAAAACTCCCAACGTAGTTAAAATACTGCTTGCTGCTGCAAGTTGACCAAATGAAACTGGCTTAACCACCTATCCACATCTACTTGCAAGCTTAATAGCTGTCTCATGACACACTGACGTTATTAAAATTGGCATGGTAGAGTCCACAACAAAAGCTGAACTGAAACTATATAATAACATACTCCAACCAGACCATTAAAATTAACATGAAGGAGGGGGAGGAAAAAGGACAGGAACACTCATCAATGCCTCTCTAATTTAGCTTAATAGAACTGTGGCAAGATCTAATTCTTGTTTTCACAAATTTACTTTCTTCAGTTTTGGTGAAGTTGCCGTATTAGCTTTTATCCTGTAGGCCTTGTAGCCAGACACTGACACAGTTATTGTGGTCTCAGACATGGCAACAGATGACTCCCATTGCAAGGCTTTCCTATTGCTCCCTACTTAAACTTTTACTCTAGCCCTATTTAAAGGGGAAAAAAAAAGCCAAACACAAAAAACCCACGCAGTTGATATCTATTCTTATTTATTCTTAACATGGCAGCACACAGAACAAATCAGGACAAAGGCCCATTTCCATTAAAATCCATCAGCTAATTACTTAGAAGAACCAATTTCTAGGTTAGTAGTAGGTTACAATCTTGAATTAAACAAGACAAAAAAAGTTGAGTAGGAGGAACATCCACTGGTTTCCTGATTATCTTAAACACCCAAGCTCCATACTACTGTCGACCACCCTTTGATGGTATCCTTTGATGATATGGACCCAGCATCGTTTATAAAATCTTGATCTCTTCCACCAATAAAGTGCTCCGAATTCCAATTCACACAAGTCTGAAAAGCCTCAAACTTGACTATGGAAAGGGTTCATACTCTGTCTTACTGTAAGATTTACATTCTCTATAAGGTGCAAAAAAAAAAAAAGGCAGTTTCCATGCAGTTCAGTGAAAACAGAGAAGGCTATGTTTAATGAAGGTGAACAAATATGTAAGATTTAAAAGTTATTGATCAGACCACAGCAAATTAGCAATGCTGAGCTGAAAGGTAAGCTCACAGTGGAGCTCAATAGCAAAACTAAAACTTTTCTTTTAAAACTTGAAATGAGCACGTTATTCTAGTAACGTTGATTAACTGTTCAAAATTCCTTATTAAGAAAGGCCTTAACCAAATAATGTGCAAACAAAGGCAGCAAATGAAGCTTCACAAGGCTGATATGCAAAAGCTCATGACTTTAGGTAACGTGATTTAAAACAAAAACCACCATCACAAGTTTTTGGGATTAAACAAGATTTTAATGCTAGAAAAGTTAGTAGAGTGTTCATATTCTCAGAAGTAATTTAAAGTATTCCCCTAATATTTTTTCAATGTACTTGCAACATCATGTATACATGAAAGAATTAAATTAACACGTGATACCTGGGAAGCATTTGAATTAATTCCAAATCTAGTCAGCATGTCTCCTAAAAGGGACCAGATTTTCACTTGTCACGCACACATAAAACACATAAGAAGTAGAATTTGTCCTCAGAGCTATGCAGTGTATAGCAGCAACATTGCCAGTACCTGTGAGTCAAACCTCCGTGCCCTAACTCGGCGCTGAGGTTTGACTCTGAAGCTGGTTTATAGACCTAACAACAGAAAACTCTATGTTATCTTTAAAACTTACCCTGTGTTACAGGAATCCTATTTCTTTCAAACTCAGGGGCCTAAGAAAATTACTTTAATCTACGGGGGAAAATGCTGCTCCTGGAAGTTGGTATCTAAGTTGCCATCCAGTCACTCAATCGATCACTACCCTCTTGTATTTTTCATTAGTAGTAGGAGACATTGTGAGAAGGGGCCTAGATCGTGTCCACATAGTAAGGTAACAACAAAAACAAAACAACAGGGACTCTGAAAATAAGGCAGAAGAGAGAAAAGGCAGAAGAAAACAAAATTAATTTTTAAAGAAATTTTAAGCTATTTTAAGACCTAGCACCAGCAGTCACTGACTTTTACAAACCCTGTTCGGTTTTCCCATCTATGAAAGAAAGAACCCATATCACCATCACTCAGGGGTGCTAAGTGAACCAATTGAGATATGCAATTTAATATTGTTAAAAATACAATGATTTCGTTGTCACTGGGAAAAAAAAATGTTTTTCAAGGGAACATTTTTCTTTTTTCCCTTCTACTTGAAATACCTCCTTAACACCAATCAGGTAATCTAAAATAATTTCCCACTCCACAGCAGAGTGGAGTAACGTAGAGATATGAGAAGAGCCGTGTGACTTGTTCGCTTGTACAGAACTGTGAAGCCAAATGGCCAGTCCCTCTATATCATACAGCATTTCCCTGGTGTTTTTCCTTCTGAACCATGAATTTGAAACAGTAAACTTCAAGGACAACTTTCCCTCACCTAGGGTTAAAAACAGCATATGACTGCGCAGTAAGATGCATGACCTTGAACACAGCCTACGCAGTTCTTAGCACTTTCAGACACGCAATAACTCACCTGCATCCAAACATCAGCTGGAGATGCTTGTTTGGGTCACCAAAAATCTTGAGCATCAATTTTTGTTTGCATTAATGCGCACATAACCCAAAGAGACTATGTTGCAATTCAGCAAGTAAACAAAAGGCACTATCTTAAAAACCTAAGCGTAACTGATCAGTCCACTCTGGGGCTACAATTATTCAGCACGAAGTGATTCAAGTGTAAAAGAACTTACTGAACTGAGGTCACAGATGAATGAAGTCACACCCCGCCGTGGTATTAACAGCGTACTTCGTAACTCAGCATTTGTATTGTGGAAGAAAAATAGACTGAACAATAACAGATTCCACAATTTGTGGGAAGAAAATTAATTCAAACTTTTGGCATTTCATGTTTCTGATTTTCTAGTTTCCATTATTATGTCTCTCTGTACAGATACAATTTTCTCCTCCATCAATATAGGCCAAGCCCTTCCTCTACATGCATTACAAAAATGAAAACAGATATTCAACTGATGTCAAATTTTGGAGGTTTGGGTTTTTTTAAATTACCTGATCAAATGCAGAAACGTGAATTTTTTCCAAATCAATTAACAAATTCACATTTCCAAAAGCAGTCTCTGATGTGAATGCCCAGGCTTGGCAAGTTACAGGCTTGACTTTTAGAAGCAAAATTATACACTTTTCAAAATTTCAATGCCCTTATAATCACATACTAGGTTTCCAGCAAACATCCAGCAATTAAAGATGACAAAATTAGAAACCTTATAAAAGACAAATTATAATCAGTGCAAAATATTTTTGGCTCCAATTTCCTCTAATTGTGGAGCTTGAATTTTCACATATCACAAGAAAATTTTGCCCAGGAATTTGTCATTGCTGGTTGCCAAGCCAAATTTAACAAGCTATTACTAGAAAGGGATTCTGAAAGACTGCAACCAGGTATTTTATTGCAATTTGCTCATTCATTGAATTGAAAACGTTTTGCTGAGACCTTTCCAATGTCAATTTTTTTTTTTAAACTGATGTCAGATAAGTTCCCAATGGAAACCTCAGAGGAGCTCTACTTTTTGGAAAGTTCCCAGAGGTTTTGAAGGAAGCTAACTTTTAAAAATCTTCCAGAATATGGAATTACTGTTCTCCACTCAGTTCTTTTATTAGAAATAAGCATGTGTGAAATAAGTGTGGGTGGGAAGGTGGAGAGGAGAATGGGAAGGAGCTAAAAAAGCCATATGCGGAAATGCTTTTTGATCTTTTCCTGCTTGGAGGGGCGAGGGATGGGGTTGGGGATATCGGAGTGCACCATTCGTTTCCATGTACTTCAAGAATTGTTCTAGAGCTGATTCTAGTAATCTTAACATGACATAAGAAATACCCATCTAAAATCTTTTTTCAAAGATATGGTTACGCTCCTGAAGAGCTAAGAAAGAGTTAAATAATCTCTTTACCTTTCAAGATGAGTCACTACTTTATGGGGATCTTGCACAAATGATAGTCACTGGAGATACTATAGGTTGGTTGGAGTTTTCTTTGTTGTCTTTTTTTTTCCCAAAAAAAAAGCATATTTGGACCACTCTGTATCTCTTTGGTACTTCTAATACATGATACTGAACAGAACTGTCGAACTTCACAGGCTGCTCAACTTTCAATAGCAATGACACTACTGCAAAGTGAGTTACACCTTCAATTGGAATAAGAAGGATTACCCGTGGAGATAGTCCTTAAAGCAATGAATGTTATCTAAGAACTATTTTCCATAAGGCCCTTATCCTCCTGGTTACGCCCATGTGGCTAGAAAACATGTAGAGCCCTGCAAAAGACGCTAGAGAGAGGGCATCCACAGAAACATTTGGAAGGATGAAGGCCTATATAAATAGAGCTTTCTCCCACATTGCAGGCAACTGAGAAATCCTGTTTATTATAAAACTTCACCAGCTCCTCACCAATGATTAGATTTTCTTTATAAAGCTCTGAGTTGCCTACACTATTATACATTTTCTATTTGAAGAGATTGAGAAGGATAATTTTTCCTTTTCCAGAAGGCACACTAGATAAACTTTAAACTTGTACCCAGTTTCAAAGGAAAAATATTTGTCCTACACAAAGCCTCCATTCAGAGTCCCTGTTTTTACCACAGTAAGAAAAATAGCTGTGCCCTGGATAATTTGTTCATGTATGCCAATAAAAGCACATTGGATTAGAGCCAGCACTTCTAGCAAGGGCCCAAAGACTTCTGAAATCCTATGAAAAGCAGAACTCTTTTTCTCTACTTATCCTTTTTCTATTTGCTATTCCCAGTACTTATTACTTGTTTTCATTACATTTGTCTTTATATTACTGTGAGAAGCAAGAGGAAAATAAGACTACAGAGTAAAAGCAAAGCTTTTAAAGAAGCTTTTTTATGAAAAAAAGCTTTCAGATATCTTTATACAATGTTTAAAATGTTAAGCATGCACCCTTTTGAACTCCACTCTAATTAAAAATGATAAAAGAGACTAAAGTATATTCATGTTTTAGAGGTATAAAGAATATATATAATAGAGGTATAAACATCCTGACATAGATACTTAGGTACCTATGCTTTCATGCAGGACTCTGATCAAGATGCTTGCTGCTTAACCTAGGGCAGGCCTGTGGCAGAGCCAGGGTGTAAAAGAACCTGGAGAATATTCTTGGGAAGTTATTCAGATCATAGCAGGATTTACCATGCATATGTGCTTCCCCAAAACCCAATGTTTTTCTAAACAGTTTCACAAACAATCACAGAAAATAGAGCTGAAAAGGAAAGAAGTTATCTCCCATCCTCGAGGCAGGAGCAACTGTGTCAAGGTACTTCCCAAAAGGTATTTGCCCAATCTCTTCCTTGGGCCACCAGTGAGAGAGGCTAAAACCCAAGCCTGAGGAAACCCAGGGGCTCATTAGCCTCACTCTGAAGAAGTTTTTCCTCAAGAAATAATCTAAATCCTTGTTGCCATTTAAACTCACTTGATATTGCTTCTATCCACAGCATACCCATGAAATACATTAGGTTCTTAATTTTAGAAAAAGAAAAAAAATGTAGCAACAACATGTATCCAATCAGTGTTAAAATGGGCTTATAAAAATATCCTGTTCTTCAGTCTTGTTTGATAAGAATAGTTAACACTGCTACCTCCTCTCTCTTTTATAACTTATCGCTCATATCAACACTGCAATAGGCCTGAAAGGATGTCGTCTCATGCATATCATCTCATATGTTTTTCCAGCTAAGCAATCCAAAGTAAGCAGACGTCAATTTCTATTTTCCCATAGGAGCCCACAAGGCAAATTTCAGGGGGAACAATATTACAGTTACTTCATCTATATATTATCTTTCATTATCTCAGTGTTTTTCTAAACCATATCCCCTTGCTTCTTCAACTTTGTATAACCTCTTCTCTTTCCTCATATTGTTTAATTCAGCCTTATGCTTTTCTCCTCTTTTTCCTTTTGTCATGCACATCTACAGCAGACTTTCTGAAACAAAGTAATTCATGAAAAATAATCCAACTGCAGCCTCAAAGTAGTTCTCGACGTTGCCCAAGGCCTTTAAGACAGGGACTCGGCTTGCCATCCACATCGTGACTGTCCTTCATCTCCTGTCTGATTGGGTTGGATGACCACTAAGACAATTAACACTGACGGTTGTAAATATTGTCTTTCCCAATGGAGGTAGCAAAAGCATTAGAGGTAGGTTTTTTTGTGAATAGATGCAGTAATTTATCCCAGCTACTGCTTTAAGCTTTCTGAAAACTCACAGTCATTCACAGACAGATTTAGGTGAAACGGCAGAAGAAATTACTGCTCTAATTGCCTATGCCCTCTTTCTGCCTTTACAAGGATGCAAAAACGTGACATAAAAATCTCAACTTCTCTCTGGGAGCCAGAGTTTGAAATCCAGCGCAGAAGAGTGAGCTGCAACTTACGAGGGTTGAGGTTATGGCCCAAATAAGATTTAGCACAGGGATAAGGCAGTTTACTGGGACAGCTGGAAGGTCATCAGATGCCCCATCTTTGTCCATCCACAAACAGCTTAGACAGTCCGCAGGCTACCCACACTTGGGTCACGTTTTAAAAAATTTCTTCACAAACCAAGGAGGTAGCCCTTAAGAGACTCCCTACCCCAAACTAGTACTTTGCAAAAAGCCTGCTGAATAGGGGCCTGTTCTCATGTTCCTCAGCCACTTTCTTACGTTCTAAGAAACACCTAAACAGCTTTTAAAATCACCTGTTCTCTCCAGACTTGCCTTTACTGCAACACCAGCTATCCGTACATTACTTCACCGACATGCCAACCCAGTTTTATTGCAAAGAGAGGCCACAACACCATGGAAAACCTCCACAGAGTGCAGTCAGCAGTGCACACCAGTGAAGATTTTGCATCAGAGGCGCCATGTCTCCTGCTGCTGCTGTCTGCAGCCGGACACTCTCTGCCAGACGGCAACACAGCAACAGCGTCTGGTGTTACTGAACCTCCTCCGGCCTGGTCTGAAACGCTACGTTTTGTCCCGTTTCCACAAGCAAGTCAGACAGATGCAGCCTACTGCTCAAGTGAGACAAGCCTCCCTGGTCCGTGTGCCTATCACCCACCCCACAACAAAACGGCCCCAGGGCTTCAGCTGCTCAGGCGCAGCAGGACTTGGGTGAGGGCAGCCTTCAGTCATACCTCTAGCTGGAATTTCAGCAGCAACCTGCCCCACATTGCGCTCAGCGCACTGTTCAGCCCTACAAAGTTGTTTTTGTAAATATCCAAGTAACAGCCGGTGACGGTCTGTAAAAACCTCTCCCAAGGCAGAGCTGCCCCACCACTCAGCACCATGCTTTTTTTCCCCTGACTTCACTCGCTACAGCTGCAAGACCCAGGCCCCCAGGCAGCCCCCCCGGCATGGGCCTGGCTCCGCAACCCATTGAGCCACCTTCTCCAGAAACAACCCTGTGGGCCACCCACTGCACCCACCCCGGGGACATCGCGTCTGTTTCCCTCGTCAGCCACGCAGGAGGGCCGGTGGGAGTGAAGCCACTAATTGGGATGTTGCATTGTGTGGCAGGAACAGAGATCATTCGCTGCCCATGCATAACAAGGTCAATACTCCTAGCCAAAGGTGTCGGCGCAATTAATATCTAGCCAAGCTGGCCAAGCCAACTACTTCAGTGCCCTTTGTCAAAGGGAAAACAGTATGGCTGGAGTCCAGAGCACTGAAGGTGACATTTAGGCAAAATACATATCCAAAAAAATTTTGCTTCTTTTGCCATTATTCGGCTTTATGACTCAGTTCTTCCGAGCATATGTAAATCTCAGCCAGTGCCAGCCTCTCAGGTGATGTTAATGGGAGATATATGCACACATTTTGTCTAAGTGAAGTTAGAAAAATGGAATGAGATTCTCTCATCAGATTGGGGAGGTCAAGGATTACAGAAATTAGAAAGGGAGAGGGCGATTGAGATTCAGCCCTTTTCCTGCTACAAGACCGTTCTCCTGTGCACTAGCTTTCCCATTTTACTGCTGGAGCAGCACCTCTTGAAAAATCTTACACCTAAAGGAAAAAAAATGCAGATGAGACATGAGAAAGTCCTTCTGCTAGCAGAAACGTAGTGCTGAGAGCACAACTGTGCTGCCCTTCCCCTCCTGCCACGCTTGCTCCTGTCACCCAGGAGTTTCTCTTGTACCTTAGGAGGGGCCCTTGGTTTGGATCCTCACACCTAGCTAAAGGAAAAGTACACCGGGTTTCAGCTGACAGCCTTGAGACTTGCTAAAACCCGCGCTCATTTGGAGAATATACTGAGAACTTACTATCCAGGGATGGGGAGAAAGCTCATGCTCTTTTAGGCTCAAATAAGGGCACTTGCGGCTAATAGTTTCAAAACCCCTTATTGTTTCTGAAAGATCGATGTTGCCCCCATCTTCCTCATTGCCTCTTTTCCCAATGAAGAGCGTGTATAGCTCGGTTTAGAAAAAGTCCCCAGAGTATTTGTATGCTTCTGCAAGTAACATAATAGAAAATCACAGATTTTGGGGAGGGAGGGGATCCATTATTCTACAAACAGGGAAATCCCAACAGATGTCCTAACATCTTTTCCTGCTGCCCAGATCAATTGGCAAGCACCAGGGGCTCCTGTGTAGTTCACTCCGGCCAAGTTTCAGCATTGCTCAGCAGATGGCTACTTCTCGCTGTGCACAGGGCTTTCCCCTCCCCGGCACTGGACGGTTTCACATCAGCTAGAAGCAGAGCACCGGTTTGTCAGGCTTCGCAACCAGTTCCCTTCACACTTGCACCATCAACAGCGTGGCCCCCTCTCTTGCTCAGGCTTGGTGCAGTCTGGAAGCTCAAGAGATGCTAAACATCCACTTTCCTTTTAATCATGAGCAGAAGCAGCATCGCAGCCCTAACGCATGTGATCAGACAGCTCTGGCACGTGACGAGAAGGACAAAGTACTCTGGTAACACAAAACCAGCGGCAGCGATGGCTCTCCTTCAAAATTTCAGGCATACGTTGCACAGGGTCCTCATTCCTGGTAATGAAGTCTAACACACTGAACTGTGGCAGATGACACTTGCTTTGAATGGTTAACAAACAAGTCATTAACCACTGTAAATTGTCCTTAGTACATAAGACAGTAAGGCGGCTCTAATGAGGGAGGAGAGGATATTCTCTTGGGCTTGCTCTTGAAATGGAAATATGTAAAATGTGATGTCATGTAATTTGCACTTCCCTAACATTAGGCTCTTCTTATCTAATGTTCCTCTCCTCATGTTTTAGCGCACTCCAGGGGGATGTTATCCAAGAGGATAATACACGATGCAGAAAACTAGCCACATGCAATGTAAAAACTAATGCCAAACTGACCACAAATGCTCTTCCAGAGCTGGTTTCCAAAACTGTCCAAGCGGAGGCAAGGAATGGAAGAAATCTCTCATTCCTGACTCATGCTGTTGGCCTAAACACGGGGTGGTTCGTTACTCAGAAATGGCATTTGGACGCCCCCCTTCCCAGGAGCAGAGTGTTGCAGAAGGGGGAGGAAGCAATCCACAGCTCCAGATTTGTGGAATAGAAAAGATTGCACAAAACTTGAGGAATTTGGGATACATTTCAAGCCACAGGAGTAACAAAGGAAATTGTAAGCAATATAATGATTTTTTTGTGTATTTTTGAATTATCTAGAGAGAACCGTATCTCTACAATATAATATATCTTGCCTACTCTCCACATCCCACAGAATTCGAGTCAGCTGTGTTGCTCTCTCCCAAGCCTACAAATAAGGCCAGGAGGAAAGCCTTGCTTCCACTTTACTTTTCGTTCTTTTTTTTAATCCCTGTTAAATTTTAATCCCTGTCCTGTTGCACACAGAAAACAGACCCTTGACAAGTGATTGCTAATATAAGAAATATTTGGAGCAACAGTTCAATACTAAAAATCAAATTACAAAAACAGAAAAAAAGAAGTCCATAGGGTTACCAAAATTCTTGGAAACTCTGTTAGAAGATGGAGATGACATTAAGAACTATTTAGAAGTGGGATGCAAGGGGTAACGTCACAACAGTGTACTGAGTCTGAGACCGCCTGGACACTGAAATAGTTATTCGATAATCACTGTAAGTCAACTATGAGATAGGCTGACTGATAGCATGAATTAGAAGTCAAAGAAAGCTCTAAAAGAAAAAGAGCATTATGAGATGCAAACCAGTCTCTCTCCAAATGAAAGCTACAGTTATCCAATTTTTTTTCCTTTCCGGAGAGTTTTAGGGGGAAGGGGGTGAAAGACCCATAGATCAGTCAGTTGCTCAGCTTCCATTTGTCTTTTTTAAATACTGATTTTGAAAAAGATTCAAGTTTTATGAGAATCAAGGCACTCGCGTGCACCAAGATGATTCTCAGAAGAAAAACATGGCATGAGTAATATTTGTGTGCGCAGTAGTGCAGTCAGCTGGACACTTTTGTCATCTTTAACACTCACTTCCAAATGCCTCAGTAAATAATTTATTTCACCACAATATGCTCCCCGGATTAAATCCCACACTGTGTAATCTGAGCATTGCTGTCCACAGATCGGGCTGCTCAGAACTCTCAAAATACTAGCTTTGCCTGATTAAAAAAACCTAAACCAGGAGAGACGATTGGCACTCTTTGAATACTCCAAACTTAAAAAAAAAAAGTTTTAGAAAGGAAATTCACTCTTCTCAGAAATTTACAATCCTCCACCTTCATCAGCTACTCTTGAAAAATTGCACCCTCCCATGTGTCCTCCCCACCCCCTTTGGATACAAAGGAAAAAATATCTCAATTGCCAATATCAGGTTGGTCAAGAACAAAACTCAGATGCCTGAACTTCATAGTTTTGACAGATTTTCAGAATAAAATCGGGAATCAATGAGCTTGAGAGCCTGCTCCTACTTTAAATTTTTAGGCCAAGTTGGACCCGAAGCTTGGCTGTTCTGCAGTTATATCAGGTTTTTTGGTTTTGTTTTGGTTTTTTTTATTGTGCACAGTGCTTATTGTATTGTGTACATAAAAAAGGTATGCATAGCATTTAATTTTTGTTTGTTTGTTTTGACCACCTCACATAACCACAGTCTCTGGGAAAGGAATTAGAAGTTAACTGTTAAAAGACTACAACTAAAAACGGCCTGGGTTGAGTGAGGATTCACAGAGGTAAAGCTTAATTATTTACAGTTTAGTTCCTGAGAGACTAGGTCCCAAGGTCATTTATTACCAAGAATGAATATAAATCACTGGTTTCTATTTTTGTAGTGCAATCACCAGCACTCAATAAGAGCTATCAGGTGAGTAGGAGGAGATATCCACCCTTAAATAACACCATGGGATGGACTTTATGAGCGAGAAAAATGACAGAGCATAAATGTACTGCTTAAAAAGGGGAGATATGTTCCAAAACAAGAAGAATTGACATAAGCGGTCAGCCTCTTTACTGAATCTTCAAATGAGAGAAGTTATGCAGAACATGCCAGCAGCTCTCCAAGCAAACTGTGAAAGTGAAAGCTCTCTGGAGCAGCAGGAGCTGACGCTCGAGCCCATGCTGGGGAAGCTGGAGCCACTCTGCTAACCCTGTGCCCACAGGACACGCCACGCACTGGCATCGGAAAGCCTGCCAACACTGCGCGGATTGCACCATCAGTCAGATGACGCTGGCTGTGAACCTATGTAGCCAACCCCACCTATGCAGCTGTCCTCCACTGCAGGATCCTCTCCCGAAGCGCCAGCATGGATGCCTTTTGCTGGCACAAGTGCCAGGGAGATGCCAGTAGGCTACAGAGGCTGGAGCAGCACGAGCAGCAGGCATGGGCTCCCGCCTCTGTGCAGGCACATGCTTGGGAAGAACAGGAAAAGCACACACCCTGTGAGCCAAGCAAGTACAAAGGTTTCAAAAACAATACACCTGGGAGCAGGCACAGCAATATTGGCTGGCGTCGGCTTTTAAAGCAACAAAACAATCCCCAGGACCGGCAGGGATCTTGGCTGCAGCCAGAGGGTGCAGCCGGTAGTGCAGAAGGACCTATGTGCCACAATCCCCCAGTGACAAGGGAATTTTGAAACTGTTGATTATACTCTACGGCTTAGATGAGATGTCATCCCAGGTGCCTCTGTATTTGTATCTTTATTGCAGCAACCATCATGGCCCTAAAGGTATCTCCCACTCCACATAGGAACAGATTATTTCTCCCCACTTTGTTGTGGAGAAAAGGAAAGAAAAAGAAAGCAGAATTATCATGAGAACAGTAATGAACATAGTACTAATTAAGGCATAGTTCAGGGCAATATCTGGACTCTCCATGGCATGGCTTGCATGAACAGCCTGCATCACTGAGGCCAGCACCCTCACACACTCCCCAGGGTGATGGTGGCTTGGATAACTTGCAAAGAGGATCCGGAAAAAAATCCAGGTGATTTGGGTGTGTGTAACTTTGTAATACAGGTGTTAAACATACAAGCCAAAAGAGCACAATTTTCAGTACCTGCCTTCTGAAAATAAAGGGAGTTTCAGGTAACTAAGATCGAATATCACAAGGTATAAAACATGCACTAAGCCCTGGGTTGATTTGACTTCCAAGCAGGTATTTGTACCATTTCAGATTTGTATTTATTGTTCAAGTTCCAAAAGCATATGATTCTTCTTCTGCTTCAAGGAAAAAGATGCCATGTTATGCATGGCAATGTAGATGTTAATGTACATTGGACCACAAATCACCATTTGTAGAATAAACATATTAGGAGGGTACATATTATTATAGCCAAGCAATGGTGTTTATGCTTTGTGAAGATAGCAGTAGCAAAACAAATGCTTGGTTATACAAGGAATGAAAGTTCAATGATTCAGTAACATCACATGCCAACTGCAAAATGAATATACACAAATGTATCACTAAGACAATATATTATTGTAGAAAATTTTATTCTTGTGAATAAGTGGGATCACTCTGTTGTTATTGAGGTGTTTTTAAACGGCCATAAAGGAATACAAGTGTGTTAATGACCTATCAGAGGTGACAAAAAGCTACAAGTTAATCCTTTTTTTATACCCTGATTCCCCCCCAACACATACACACACTCTCTACTTGCGTAGCCTCAGCAGTAAACATTTTATGGCTAGCTCTCTTTTAAGGAGAGTTAAGAATAAGAATTTTAAACAAAATTCATTCCAAATACATACACAGACCTTTATTTCTATGAGCTATCAATTAGATAGTGGCTTATCAAGATCCTTTGAATACCAACCTATGCAAATATATTGAGTTGCAAGAGAGAGATACATACTTAACTCCTCTCTATCTTTTAGCCTGTGAATCACCTATTGTTTCCTGATTCTGTGCTATGCTCACCAGTTCTTTGGCCTGTAGCATCTACTCAACAGTACTACGTTTAAATCACTGTATAAATTGCAGAATAATTTAGGTTGGGAGTGAACTCTGGAGGTCATCTAGTCCCAACCTGCTGATCAAAACAAGGCTAACTTTGAAGTTAGACTGAGATACGATCTATGAGTTGTGTACAATAATCACAATGACTCCTCAAGCCACCAGATATTCAGCAAGTGATTGACAAATAGCTCCTGACCACCAGCAAAATACACTCTCCCATTTTGGTCCCATGCTTATGTCCTGTTACATCTGAATGGGATCAAGAACAGAAGTAAAGTTCTTGGCAAGAGCACAGCTGCCGACCTGCGACTCAAATGCAGTTCAACAGCATTTTAGGAAACCTGGTGTTGGGACAAACTGGCTGAGAAGAATGCAGCACAGCAAGGACAGATAGCTGCAGGAGCCCAGAGGAAGAAGGTGCACAGTGTGGTGGAGGGAGGACCATGGGTGAAAGTCAACAGAGCATTTCTCTGGAGGACAGCAGCACAGCTCAGTTGGCTAACACATGGAGAGGTTCCTGCAAACCCATTTAGTATGGCTTGCATGGTCCCTGGTGACCCAGAGATCCCGCTTCATGAAGACATCTGTATTTGCAACAGCCTTGCTGCAGCTGTTTGTACACTCCCCTTAACCGAGGCCTCACTATGGGGCCACGGGGAGGAGAGCGATTGTGTTACAAGCAGCTCCGTCCTCTAGCGTAGAGCAGAGAACGAACATTGACCATCTAGCACAGAATTTGACAGGCTGTAAATTGATATCATCGTTTGAGATTAGCATAATCCACATATATATACACATATATATATTTAAATAGGAATTGTAGTACCTCAATATGCCTCAATTTTTGGCTTTGCCTCTTTGGACTTGACATATCCATTGAGGCTACAATAAGGAGCTATGCCAAGTGCAACAGGCTGTACATTATTTAATGGTTCAACAATCCTACACTACAGTTTGTCATGATTCTCACAGACAGAAGAAACCCCTGTTAGCTAACAAGCTTGAAAATGGTCACTGAGGATAGTGTTGAAAGCAGCCTACGTTAGAAGGTATGTCCAAAAGATAGGAACAAATTTTGCTGTTCACACTTTGAGCATACTGGAAAATTGAATAACTGCTTCTCCACCAGCAACAGCAACAACAAGAATGTTCCGAGCAAATTCCAGGTCCTTTAACAAATCACAGTGCTTAAAATGACCAACTGCTTAAAATCCCTAGTGGCTGTAGCGGTTCCTGGCAAACTGAAAACATTCTTCCTTCCACACTTCCTCTCTCCAGTACAGCTGAATGACCTTGGTGGTGGGAGAAGGTCAGTGTAGATGAGAAAATAGTCTTTAAAACACTGTTTCACTATTTGATTTTAGGCACTAAATTCACATTTTGGAGACAAAGCCAACTGTATTAAAAACATTTAAGTCTTGTGACTTAAAAGAAGATCCAGGGGTTCCAAGAACAAGAATTTGAGCCCCCCTCAAACAATGCCTTCCTGCAAGTCAAGGAAGCAATAGCATGAACTATCTCAGAAACATCAAACTACTAAAAAAAACCCCCCAAAACCAAACAAACAATGCACAAAAGGAGAGGGATGGGGCAGCGGGGACACACTTCTAACTTCACATACCCCTCACTTTGCCCTGTACATTGCAAACTAACATAAATCACTCTTTTGCAGGGCACTTCTAAGATTTGGTTTCTTTGTATTTTTGCCCTTTCCAAGCCCCTTATGGTCTCCCATCCTCCATGAATAAGCAAAAACTGTGAATAGTTCGCAAGTGAGTTCAGACAGCTTCTCAATACCCTAGAGTAGTGACTTCCAAACTTTTGGACAGCAAGGTCTCAGTATTTTTTTTACAGGCAGGCAGGCATCCTTACCTTTATATTGATTGCTTTACCCTTAAAAGAAATAGTCTCAAATTAATTTTAAGCAAAAAATTTACTGTATGCCACACATGCCCTCGACTCAGGGTATGTCTTAAAGCCAAGGTATGAAGCTGGGCCAGGAGCCACAGAGTATACATTAAATAACATAAAAGACCAGCTGCCCCAGAGACTGCAAGCCCAGTACTCAGTGTGGCTACAGCAGTGTCCCAGGAACCTCTGCTCAGGGTGAACTCCATCAATTCAGCCCACCTAATTACTCTTGAACCTGTTTCACCCTGTCTCCACCCCCACACCTATCCTCTTGTTAAAAACGTTATATATTTAGAAACTAGTAGCAATTATTCTTTTCAACAATTAAGATCAAATCCCAAACCTCTTACAGCACCCAGACAAAATATTACTCCAATATAATTAATTCCATGTAGCTCCTCTTTCCCTCATAACTCATTGCTCATTTACAGCATGGTTGCGTCTTCTCATGTGCTTGCTAACAGTACCAGCATTCTTGTAGTTCTGGCCACAGATGAAGTGATAAAAATGAAGCCAATAAAATTTGCACGTACAAAAGATAAATAGCAAAGCTAGGAAAAAAAAAAAAAAAAGAAGAAGGGTTTGAAAACCGTGTGCCTGTCTTGTGCTACACTCTAGCTTGCTTCACTTCTATGCACCTGACCGGTATTTTACCACAGGTATTTTATCAACAGCTCTAGGGTGTTATACAGATGACTTCAACAAATAGAAAGTTCCTTTGGACTTATCTGATAAATATTGAAATAATGGAGAAAGTAAGGGAAATAACTTCTCAAAGCGGGTTTGAAGCACTTTTTCTGAATGCCGTTTCTCCTCAAATGGCTTCTTCTGTAAGAGTACTAATCTCCAAAATAAAATAAAATAAATGCTTTGACAGTAAAGGCAGCAGTTCTGGTCTGATAAATAACAACATAAAAACAGCACCTTTGCACTCAGCAGATCTGCCTCCGGTGTGCAGTCAGGAGCGATTGCTGCCGACTAGCGAGATAAATAACGTTCTACTACCGTCACGCTTGTTTGAAACAGGGTATCGATGCTATTGTTGTGCAGCAAACTGAATACTACTGTCTCCTATATAAAGCTAAGTTCTTCATTAATTTTCAATTACATATCTGGACAGTTCTTGCTGCACCACTCAACAACAGGTAACGGCATACAGGGACAATGTCAGAGCATGCTTCGCTCTGCACAAACTTTATGATGTGAAAATGCTCAGGAAGGGAGATCGGTCTATGAGATTGGCAAATGGTTAATCCAGAGCCAAATAGAAATTACAGCCTTGTAAAGCTGCTTTTAAACAAGCACTTTCCAGATTCAAGGACTGCAGTTTTTCTTCATAAAATGCTACAGGTGCAAGCAATCCTAAAGGGGGGGAAACTAGAGCAACAAATCAGTAAGCAAGTGCACTGGTATAAAAGATTTTAAAAGCAGTTTTCACTGCCAAAGTTCAATGTCATACGTGTGGGCTGCAGGTATAGTACATAGAATAAGAATACAACATACACATAGTGTACATAAATACCAGCTTATCATCTCAATGAAGACTATAGACCAGAAAAACTATTTTAACTTACGATACTACCAGAACATGATTAAATTGTATTTTACAGGACTGGTTAGTAAGTGATTGAAAAGAAACAGGCTGTGCAAGTTCTCAGCATTCAACCTGGCAAGCTACTACTTCTTAGAAACTATTAGGAGAGAAAACATATGCTTGAAAGTGAGGCTTTAAAATATTTTGGAGTATATTTTGACAATACTTAGAATAAGTAACTAGAAATAGTGCCTGCTCTTTGGAACCTTGAAGTCAGAGAGATAAGGAAGCCTCTGAAAAAAGAAATAGACAGGAAAACAAGAAGCCCGGCTTCCAGAGCCTCCCAGGATGCACAGACAAAATACATCACCATTATTTTCTTACCATTATCTGACTTGAAGCTCCTGAAAGCCAACTATTTCTCTTAAATCAAATATAGCATACACCGTATTTCCATCTGGAAGCACCTGCATCTTTAGTAACACCTCAGTAAAAAGTCAGTGTTGCTGCTGTTGTGTGTCACACTGCCATTTTTTTTGAGAAAGTCCACCCAAAAATAATCATATCAAGTCTGAAATTTCTTATAAAGCAGCTTAAAGAGTAAAATACTGCTTGGCTAAGGTCTGCCATATTAGTTTTTCTTTTTTTTTTTTAATGTTGGTTTCTTTTTTTTAAGAAAAAAGCCTCAGTGAAGTAGTAGTAAAGACTTCAATAATCTCCATTGTTCATATTAATGAACTGACACAAAATTGAACTAGCAGGTGATATCTCTTCTAAAAAGACATTATTATAAACACTCAATTTGTGCCAGTAATGATGTACGTGCTTGTGATATGTCAGATCCATTTCATTTCATGCCACCAAAGAACAAATCAAAAACTTAAGGCAGAGAATAGAAACAGAACCACTAAAAATCTCATGTTTTACTGACAGTCAGAGCTTTCCATTCCTTCCATATTTCAGAGGATGGTTGACATCAACAAAATATTTTCCTTACATTGAAAGACTCTTAAAATGGTACCAAGAAGATTAGAGGAACTCGCTCTCTTTTTTGGTGCATCTTTAGGTCAGACACTTTAAATAGAGCTTTTGGCACACAATAAAATAAGCTAAATCAACTTCACTCAAACTCGGCTTTTTATGACTCAAGCTGCCAAGCCTTTTAGTTATGTCAAGCTTCTGTAAGAATTAAATGCTGTTCAGATTAACCTGGCATAAAGGACGGGGTCCTTATCGGGTGAACACCAGCACAGCTATCACGAGTTCAGTAGCTCCGCGGCCATTCTGCCCTGGGGCTCAGAAGAGGTGTCTCTGGTCCAGGACCAAATCCTGCCAGCGCTCCCCTGAAAGCCAGGGTAGCTCTGGGGAGAGGAGGGAAAGCTTCTCTCACAGGTTCACCTTCCTGTACTTATTTATTACCATTGCTACGTCCTTCACCCTGACAATAAAGGCAGCTGTTTGAGCTGCTCAGAGATGGGCAATGTGAGAATGAATCCCAGAAAGGCTACTAACAGGAGGTGGTAGGACTGCAGGCTTGCAACGCATCGCGATGAAGTCGCAGGCCTGGGATCCACCATTTCGGTACAGGAGAAATTCTGGTTTTAAACACCTCTCTGTTAATATGTAGGGGTACCACCTCTGCAACATACGCTCACATACATATATGCTCCAAACATTTGCACGCCAGAAACAGTTATAGCAACTTATTTTCATGATATTCATATGATGACATTTGGTTAAAAATAAATGGATATTTCAGTGAGAAACTGCCATGGAAGCAAAATGTATCACTATTCCACTATTTCAAAGTGTGAGAAAACCACTTCTATCTACCCTCCCAGGGCAGGTTTGGGATTATCCCGGGTCCTCCGAGGCCTCACACCAACTGCGGCTTCGTTAGTCCGGGCTGCCACATTCCACCTTTCTGAAACATTTTACATCTGGCTTCTTTTACTCCTCCTGAATCATGAAGTGCAGCACATCTTCCACCACAGGAGGTAGACAATTTCTCTCTATGCTTTACTTTCTCTCACACAAGACTTTGCAAGCACATGTTCTCAGTCAGCAGGCAAGTATCAGGCTGGTATTAGGAAAATGTCCTTTTATATCTCTGACAGTCTAATAGTAGCATATGGCTCTCTCTTGTTTCACAAGGTATCACCGAGAAGTATTTTTTGCCAGTTCTTATGACTCAAGTGGGACAGAGGCAAACTTTCAGAGTGTATCAGCAGATGTTCCCTTAAATTCATGACTTGTTTCCTTGTTTGGGTTTGACGAGCGTAACCCGGTAAGTGCTGGCATTTCTCTACCTGCTAAACCAACCTACTGTACAATTACCTTTCGTGTTTGTGCGCAGCCTCTGTTTGGATCACATGCAGACAGTACAATGAAGAAATACATTAAAGTTCTCTCAGGTAAGCCGATTCATCCACACAGCGGTGCATTGAGATTTTTGGTCCAGTCTTAAAAGCAGCAATGCCTGGGCATCACTATACCAACACTGCTATGTTGTTGCTGCTTGTGCTGGCTAGATATCTTAGTCTGTAGCTACACATAACTGTTTTGGTAAATGTGACCGAGAACTCCCTTTGGAAGGGACCTACCTTCAACTCTGCAAACAAATACCACACGCTGCAGGAGTGGACAGACTCTTACGGGGCAGGCATTTACCAGAGTGCAAGTGCATCACTGTGTTAAACCTAAACATAAAAAACGCGGATCACAAAACCCAGACCACCTTATAAACCTAGCACACAGCTGAGCTACCAAGTTAACAAACATTAAGGACATCAGCACTTCTGTTTCCATACCCCAGTCTGCCTCCTGGCCATCATCTTCTGTACCACCTCCCTAAGCAGCTCCCTCCATCGTCACCTTTTTCTCCTCTTCTTGAACTGCTCACTTGCCATGGAGAATCAGGTGATGAAGCAATGTGTTACACATGCAGTCAGAATCCCTTCAATTCCACCTCTCCGGACTTCAAAAGTTGTTCTGCCACCCGCATTTCCAAACCTCAGTCGATTTTTGCTTTCTGAAATGACTGTGCATAAAGCTTTGTGGGGCTCTGTGTTTGTTAAAACACTTCAGAACCTTTGCCCTTTGCTACTCAACCCAGTTATTCAGTAAGAACCTGGGTACTTTCCTATCCTTTCCTAGGTAAGTGGGGGGGAGAGGTTGCTGAAAACCACCTTTTTTCCTGAATTTCCACTAACCCATCCTCACCTAGGAATCACAGCAGGGAGCAATCTCTCAAATGCCTCCTCCCAAGCAGGTACAGCACCCCTGTGAGGGACCGGGAGAGGACGGACACACAGACTACACAGCTCACGTGCAAACTGCGCAAGAGCTGCTGCTAATGGGCATCAAAGCTAAAGCTTCCTCTGTCCCCCCTGGAAAAAAACATGCCCTTGGTTTTGTAAAGGTTTCATGTAAGGATTTTCAATCTTGAAACAGGAATATTTTTCAGCAAAAAGCTTTGAAATTGAATTCCTTTTCGCAAAAGCGACTGGTTTGGAGAAGTGATTGCTGAATGTATACAGGCCCCCTTACCCCACACCAGTGCGAACACATTTTTCAGAGAGCTTCGACTCTGGATGGACAGTTTCTCCACTTAAACACATCCACTGATCTGCTACCATGTTCTCATTTTGTATTTCTGTTTAAAAAGTTAAAAAACTATGTGTCCTAATTCATAAGCAGTGTGATAGTTCTAGATTTTTCAAGCATTTGTCAGTACAAACAGAATTAAAATACATTTAAGCTCAGCTGCAAACAGAGATTTTAGTAGACACTAACAACTCAGGTAGCAAAATAAATAACAATATTTTTTCTAGGCTAACCCTGATGTTTGGACAGGTGTCTGGGATTTATATGACTTGATGGTTACTAAAAGTATTCACATCTGTGCATTAAAGCTGTCACCAACTTATAATACTTTTCCCTCCCTCCTGATTTGAATAAATACAGAAACAAAATACCCACTCGCAGTTCTCAGAGTTATCTCCTTGACTGATCACAGAATTGAATAACCGGACTGATTTTTTTTCTTCCAACTCAAAACGCGTAAGTGATTAACAGCCCCCTGCACTTTGATACAGTGCTGAAAGGAGGTCTCTCCTTCTGAAGAGAAGACAGATCTGTTTCTTTTTACAAGCAAAGGGAAAAGAAAAAAAAAAAAAGGAGGAAGGGTGCTTTCAGTTTTGTTTCTCCATACCTCTTTCATCGCAACTTAAATTTGCATACCCTGTTTTTCCTGAGAAGAGAACGAGTGACTGGAAAACCAGTACACTGATATATATTAAAAAACATTTAAAACAAAAAAAACCATTAAGGTTGAAAACTTATTGAATAAGACTCTACTCAACCCTACTCCTCGAGAGGCTGCTACAAGTCAGACTTCCCCAGTCCTCTTCATTTTGCCTGTAGTCCTGCGCTTTCATTCGCATGGTTTCCACTAGCCTTGCTTTCCTTAAATTATGAGTGAAACCGACAAACTGCAGGACAGCAAAGGTGAGGTTTATGAGCACCGAAGGAAAGAGTCCAACCTGGCCCCAGCTGGGAGCCCTGGCTCACAAGGAAGAGGCAGAGCCCCGTTTCATTGCTTCGCATCCCTTATTCATCCCTCCGCTATTTCAATATAAACCAACTCTGCTAAGCCAGGACATGACCAGGGCCCGTCATGAAGGATTTGTTGCTAAGCTCAATTAATTAGCCAGTGTAATCACCAAATGTCTCCCTTACCATTGGTTTTCTCTTTTTATATCAACTTGTAGCTTAAGACTCCAGCCAATGCTACGTACTCTTGATATTTTATAAGTTGTGAGTTACTAACTACATGGATTTAGATACATGCCAGCCTGAAAAATTCAGGCAGGCAGAAGTTGCTGATGGCAGAGCTGAAACCGCTGATACCTTTAACAGAGCAGAATTTTTAAGGACTAAGCAGGAGCAGATGGATGACAGCACCAGCTTAAATGTACTATAATCACTCAGGTTTAGATGGCTGTTAAACTAATGAATCTCTACAAAAATCCATGCAGGACACTGTAAAATAATTGGTGTATTTACTGTGTATTGTAAAGTTATAAGGTGTTATATTTAAATAAAAATAAATCAGAAACCATAGTACAGGCAGATACTTTGGAATAAAAAGTAAACAAATGCCAATTACAGCCCTTTTATTAAAACAAGCGCTTAACTAGTAGTGACAGAAGCTAGATAACTATAAAGACACACTAAGATGCTAAAATGGTACCCAATTTGTTCTCGGTGAATATCTAAACACTGACACTTATTCTGGTGAATCCTAGTGCCTTGTGCATTTGAATTCTAAGAGTGCTTTTGTAATCCTTAGAAACAAAACAGATTTGAAGCAAAAATGTTTTTAATGAGAAGCAAAATATCGACTAGCATCCCTACTGTATACCCACTCCAAAGCATCTTCAGGGGCATATTAATCTCTCTGACTCATAGCTGCTATTATCCAAAGCCTTCCTTTCTCAGTGTTTTGTGATTGAAAAAAGAAAAATAAAATATATCAAACTGTTAAATCTAGCTTTTTCTGCTTCACTCTCTTTAATTACTTATTGAAAGGAATTCAAACTTCATGAGTTTGAAGGAAGCATTCTTCAATGCCATACACCAGTATAAATCCCAGAACACAAAGTATGGTAACAAGAAGGAAAAAAAGGGCAAGGGCAGTGTAGTTTTTCCATGTGCTCAGGTCCCAAATTACCATTTAGCTACTTGAAAGCATCCCCTTAGCTCATGTTCACCACTTGTCTTTGGAAGCTAAGAGCTTTAACTGTGCACAGTAAATAAATACACACTCTAAAATAAACCAAAGTTCTCTTTGTAAAGCAAAATAATTAAAAACACTGCTGCAAAAAGTAACTTTGTTTCACTTAAGTCTGATGAACTCTAAGTAGTATTCCTCCTTTGCACTAAAGGAAAATATACAGTATTTTAAAAATATAGAGGAGTTGATGTCTTTTTCAGGAAAGGAGGAGGGGGAGGCTGGGTGCTGCAGAGAAGGAAATTGAGGGATAGAATAAACCCAGAAGTAGGACAGCCATCAGTGTTGCATCTGAAGTAGTCATCACCGCTCACCAAGCTGCTGTAGCCTATGCACACCTAGTACTCTGAATTCATGTTAAAAGGCACTCAGACACAGGGGAGCAGCGACTGGGAATCCTTTAACGTGACTCGATACGCACAGCACGTAGCTGTTACAGATTCAGGACATTTTAAAAATACATAGAAAATTTCTAAAAATCCTCTCAAAAACAGCAAGTAGGTTGTTTGCAATTTAATAGATTTACTGATATGTTAAAATATTAATACTCTTTTAAACTATTTAACACAAATATTACAAGATAAAATATTAAAGCATCAATATTAAACATACTGAACTGTGCAAAATAAACCAAAAGTACCAATATCAGGGTAAGGTGACTAAACAGTTTTTTCCAAAAAAATCTGGAGGACATTCAGGCCAATTTACAAATTTTAAGAAAAAAATAAGGTTATAATAAGCTACAGTAGGATTTAACCTGAAGTGGAAGGCACAATTTGTATCTTTAAAACACTTCCTATTAATATCAACTTCACTTCTTCTATTAAAATCTCAAACTTCAGCACCACTGGGTTTTTAATTCAGAATTCAAACTTTAATAATGATCTCCAAATGCCAGTACAGGATCTCCTGAAGACACATCATTCTACAGCAATATTTTTTGAAATGTCACATCAACTATTAAAAAACAACATGTCATGAAAAGCAGACTGTGAAACAAGTGTGGGGGGGCAGTTCAAGTCCCTCCTGTGTTGTTTGAACCAGGTTTTGAGTATAAGGAGTTTGAGCAAAAAGCCACTTATGCTGAATCACAGTGTTCATTCCTGGGGATGGCTGAACACGGGAGGGGAAAAAAGTTGCAGCTGCTTCTGCAAGCACTAGGACTTCAAGCTATCTGTATTTAGCATCATTAGTATTCACAAAGATATTTCTTAGCAGTTTGGTCAAACACAGACTATGTGGTCAACCCACTCCCTAACTAGATGACTAATTCTGAAGGTCAAGCACTAATATCCAACAGCACACTGGCAGGATGAAATGTCTGCTTCTAGGAAATGAACTGAGAAGCCAAACTGGTCAAAAGGCAGGATCTTGTGCTTGGGGAAAAAAAACTACAAAAAAAAAATTAAAATCTAATGCAATTAAAAGGGCTAAAAATGCCAAAACAGTGGAGTAACGCTGCAGTTCAGTTCAGTGTGGCTCCACTAATTTCTCACAGGCTGATTCCAGATGGCGAGAGGTTCCTGCCCCGTTTGCCACCTTCCCTCCTCGAAAAAGGGGAGTGGGTACAAGGGAGCATCCCTCTGTCCCACCTCCCTACAGCCCTCCTTTCTGAGCAAACAGCCTGGCACTTGGACCCAGCTTGCTCCTCTCTTCATCCCCAACAGGACCAAAGCTGGTGACACTATAGGTGCGGTCCGACATTTATATCTGTGAGTCACTGCCCCGTGACAATAACCACAGAGCACAAAGGGACTCTCAAACCCCCAGCCTCTGGGCTGCCCAATCATACAGCTGCTGAACCATACCTAATCTACCATTGCTCAAAACTCGAGTATGATTTTCTCACATCCTGTGGCACCCTTTTTTGCTGTCCTCTTTGGCAATTTAGTTGCGTGAGAAGAAAGCAATGGTTGGTAGCTTTATCAAATTAACACCCATGTTTCCTCCACTGCAAACAGTAAAGGATATACTACATGAAACAAAGTTCAGTTCAGCAAGAGAACTTAAAAACCAAAACAAAACCACCATGATTTTCAACTTTCTCATTATGAAAATGACTGAGCCAAAGATAGCAAGATCACAGATCGGTGGACCAGCCGTAACCCTGTCTCTGCTGTTCACAAGATCAGAGTACAAAGTATTTCATACATTCTGGAAAAAGTTTCTGCTATTGGAAAACTGCAAGATATAGGCTG
Source organism: Aptenodytes forsteri (assembly GCF_000699145.1). Lineage (NCBI taxonomy): Eukaryota > Metazoa > Chordata > Aves > Sphenisciformes > Spheniscidae > Aptenodytes > Aptenodytes forsteri. The sequence continues at coordinate 3,833,908 of NW_008795252.1, forward strand.
AACAAGGTGTCATAAGTTACCTTGGACTTAGGCCTTTCATATTGCTCAAGAATGTATTGATAAGTACTTTAACTCAACCATTTCCAGTCAGGAAAGAAAAAAAAAAAAAGAAAAAAAGGCAAAGCTTACTGGAGAAACATAAGCAACAAACAGTAAATTAAGAGCAAACATACCTGGATCCACTGAAATGTATTTCCTGCTCTGGGACCAGAAGCCCCCTCCTTGTCTCTATGGGATGGGCAGCTGTTCTCTTCCTACTTTTAAGTCCTTGATCCTCTTCCCAAATGACGCTGTTAAGAGCCGGGAACAGGCAACGTGCCAGGCAGAAACAATCAGCTGAGCCTGGGCGGCGGCGGGCTGCCCCGACTCACTGCCCGTGCCCTGCAACGGGAGGGTCTTGGGCATGAGGAGCGGGCTACCCCAGCTGGCTGCCCACCTGGTCACCTGCGGGAGATTTAGGAAGCCCAGGTAGGTGCAAAACTCTCTGCATCGCTGGTGTTATATGGTTTAAAGTAAGAGCATGAGAGAAACGAGTTGTTTTTTTTTTCCTCAGCTCAAATTAGAAGTGTAGATAGTGGCTGGCAAAGGGCGTTTTCCGAGTACTGCTGTAGGGATGGGTGAAAGGCAGCGGAGGTAAAAGTCAACAGAACCTTTAAGCAAGCTGCCAAGAAATTCTTGATCTCAAAGTCATCTTTGTCACTGTCACAGACACAGCAAAATGAAAACCAACACGCAGCTCCCTAGGCGTTATCCGCATTGGTCACAACTATTTATCAATATCCACTGAAACAGAAGGGAAGAGTGAAAACTACATGGGGTCTTGGGCTGAGAGACCAGACCCCATATCAGGCACGTGACGCCTGTGCCCCCACGCACCCCTCCAGCATTCCTTGTTCTGGGGAGAGGGGCGGCATTTGGGGTATACTTTTCCTTTTTCTACAGGAAAAGGTTCTACCCCACACTTTATCTCCCAACTCCTTATGTAGGATTTACATTCTGCCATGGGTGCAGTAACACCCACAGACATTAACGAGAGGGAAATGATGGCTGCACACAGGGAGCCACTGCAGGGACCCGCGGGCACTGCACAGGGGACAGGGTCTGACACGGTCCCACACTCATCCAAACCAACATTACACTCCTTTCCAAAGGGCGCATCGTCTTACCTCCCTCCTTCCCCAGTCCCAGCAGGGCCATGGCCCATGGCTCCACACCGTATCTTAAAAAGAGCTCTTCTTCCCTCCTCCCAAATTCACGGCTATCGTCAGTATCTATTGACAGACTTAAGTCCTATTTAAAGGTTACAGCTGAAACCAGTGACTGCGCTAAGCCTATATGGTAAACCATTTGAATAATCTGTCAGGCTAACAGAAAAGCCATCAGAGAAAAGGCCCTGCACGTTCCTACTTCCTGCTCGGTACCGCCGATACTTGATTTGCTCTGAGCTGAAACAGAAGCTGCTCCTGCAACAACAGCAATCATCACACACGCCGTGGGCACAGCTCAACAAAAACGCAGGCATCGCTTCAGGGCTTCTCCTAGACCAGAGGCAACACTACTACTCGTTGCCACCTTGGAGATGTCCCAGTCCCACCTGCACACATCACCCCTAAAACAGGTTATCTTGCGTAAAGAAAATAATGTCTCAAGAAAGGTGTGTCTCATTCTCCCCCTTAACTGGATTAACTGTGGACCCTCACTAATTCATAACTCAGCGAGTCCTTTTCCCAACTTCTAAAACCAGGAACGTTCCTGCCCGCTCTCACCACAGGCTGGTGTTGGAGCTCCTCTCTCAACAGTTATGACAATTTGGGGTGAAATTTAGTATGGAAACATTATTTTATTTTAGTACAGCACTCAAAACAAGCGATTCTTCACTATTCAAAAACAATTTCAGTTTGATTACAAGTGATATATCCACCGGTAAAAAAAAAAAAAAAAAAAAAATCCAGATCAGATTTAAGCCAAGTTCTTTCTGTCAATACAAAATTGAAAAATTTAAGTCTTCTACTGCAGCATCTGCTTGCAAGTCTACACGTTGCCTCTAAGCCTTTACTATATGCTGAAAGTTGTTAGAAGCAACATGCTTCGTAACTTTTGGGACAAAATCCTAACGCTTAGAAAGGAAATCCTTAGGATTAAGACTGTGCACTCACAGCTAAGATCAACCTGAACTGGACACAATTTTATCAACAAAATAAAGCAAAAGTGTGTAAATCTTGTAGTTTGGCGTCAGGAAAATAAATTCAAATGAAGCCTAAGACCATTGAGATAATCATCCTTTTATCATCTCGGAGGAATCAGATTCTGATGGTCTACAAAGCATAGGTGAAATTAATGCTTTAAATTCTCACAGAAATCTTCTTTTACAAGACACTTCACTGCTGATAAGCTATGAATACTCAGAGGGCTAACAGTCTAAGATTTATCAATGCTGTTACGTACTTTCACAAATGACAATCGAAAATCATTAAAAACCTCAAATAGCAAATAACACATTCTTTCATAGTTAATAATACATACTTTCAAAGCTCCACCTCAAAAAAAAAAATATTTTAAGACACAATCAGGCAGTACTGACACTCAAGATGCTGCTTTACTTCTTCCCTAAATGACAAATAACTGCATATCAGCAAAGAGAAGTCTTTTTCTTTATGATTTAAGTATTGTATGAAGTTCCTCATCGAGTTTTCCAAGGGTGTTAACCAAGAATTCTTTTATTTATTAAGTAAATGGTTACTTTGTTTCTGTGCAACATCTATCCATCGCGTTATAATTTTACAACGGTGAATACCTTTGTAAAAGGGAAGGAGAGAATCAAAGTATGGCTACTCACAGTAGTTTAACTGAAGAAATCATGAATTTAGTATCAACAAAACACTAAATCGCTGTATATTTCCATGCAAAGAAGGTAGCTTTATAAGGTAAACTTCTAGACAATTACTGCAGTCTTTCCAAAGCCCCTGTGACCAAGGTCAATTTTATTATGCTGTGATACCACAAACAGTAAGGACTTCTAAAAGGTACGCTTGCCTACTTACTAATGTTTTTTAAGCATGCAACTTGAAAGAATAAAGAAAAAAAAAGAAATCTAAATTTTCAAAGCAGAACGGAGAACAGTGAGAATTCCTAGGGAAATGAATACTGCTTGCAGAATTACGTTTTCTAGTCTGCTTTGAAAAATCTCAATGCATATATTTTGGAACACTGTTGATAATGAAAACCAAGCACATAAAATCACTAACAGGTATTATGCCAGAAATCCCATAACATTTCAACTGCACCTATTCAATCCCTACCAAACGTGTCAAAGGGGTTTTCTACAGAGATTTTTGTGAGCATCAGGAGCGGTGTATAACCCGATACCATTCCTACGGCTTCCTACGTACACCACAAAGTTCATCTCACATTGTCTATCGATGGCACACGGTCATGCTCTGTTATTTCAACACCAAACGTAGCACCTAACACCTGAGCACGGAACAATTCAGAACACCAAGTGACAGGTTGCGCACATCCTGGATGCGACAGAAAGTCAGACAGGACACGCACCCCCAAGGTTTTGCTTTGCCAGGCCACCCAGTTCTTAGGTAGCAAGCCAGGAGACTAAAGGGCTAGTTAAAAACACCTGGGAAGTGAGCTCACCTGCGTAACTTTGAGGAAAAGCCCAGAGCAGACAGCAGCTGTTCAAACCAAAGCTGGAGCGTCAGAACAGCAACAAATTTCAGGAACTCCTCCCACTTACAATCACCTACGCGAGCAAACCTGATCTCTAAAATAAGTAACAAACAGCACCTGAAAGGATTTGCTGGTTCAATAATGAGAGCTTCTTTGCCAGCAAAGAATGGAAATAAGCCCAGTGAAGAGAGAGCAGAGAAAGTGATCCCGCACACACATACAGGCAGACGGAGCGCTGAGAAGTACAGAAAGGAGGAACTAACTGGGGGAAGGGACCAGGGAAAGGGGACTGTGGCTTACAGCTGCTTGGCTAATTGTGTTTTCCCTATTGATAATGAATTTAAAAAGCATGCTTAACTGAAAATGTTTGAGTGATGGGAAAAAAATACATCCTTATGAGTGAAGATGAGCAGTGTCACACTAACCATCTTCAGTGACAGCACGGAGGAAGATTTTTCTAAATTTTTTTTCCAAATAATACAATCCATTAAGCAATGAACTACTTTAAAATTAGAAAATGCTTTTCTAAATGGTCACATGGTAGAAAGGC
>NW_008795252.1:3838163-3850828 GCF_000699145.1 Aptenodytes forsteri
TAAAATGAGACACTGCTTTTCTAAATGGTCACATGGTAGAAAGGCTTTTTCCCCACTTTGTTTTGTTTTTAAGAAGACAAGTAATAATTATAAATAAGTAGAAAGAGTTCTGGTCTGAATTTCTTTGGACATCCTCTTCTCTGAACAAGAGTAAGAAGCATGAGAAACAATTTAGCAGCTGTAGAAGAAATATTCCACTTTTTTAAAGTACACAAAAAGGATTTGTATGAACTGTAAGAAAAATTCATTTACACAAGAAGGAAAAGTCAACAGCTTTATTTAAATGAGAAAAGCAACCGGACAAGAAATAAGAAAAAATGAGCCCATCTTTGCAATACACAACCATAATGATTCCTGTGTTTGATCCATTTGCTTTAATATTTTGCATCTGTTAGCAGCCAACCCTCCATGGTTGACCACAACATAAAGCAGGTGATCTTTGTGCTCCTTCACTAAGAATTTTAGACAGAGAAAGTCCCTTCGTCACCCCGCAGAGGGATCAGCGTGAAAACTGAAGTAAGAATGATGCCCTTCCTCTTTAAAAACTGAAACCTTCAACTGGTGCTTGCAGTTCAACATTATAAAACCGTACAGGTGTATCAATGTCTTGCCAGTATCCTGAATTTTACTATTCCTTTTCACAGAAGGAATTTACATTTCCTTATTTGCTATACAGAACATATTTTTCTGCACTTCACCTCTGTTATAGGAATTATTAGTTGCAACCAGCTGCACCTTCCTCTAAACAGGCATGTGCCAAAGTTCACGGGTTCCTGAAGCTCTCTGGGGAACACATAACCCTACTCAACACAATTTGACAGGAACATATAAATACAGTGTAAGCTGTCAGCTGAATCAAATCCCTATTTATCAGCAATTAAGCCTACGAAGAAAGTAGCATAGGAGTCTCCTCTTTGCCCGAAATGCTATTTAGCCACAGAAGACAAAACATAGATGCAGCCCTGTGTTAAGGCGAGCATGTGTTGCATGACCTGTGTAAGAGCTACAATACGTTAGCAAGGGCTCTTGATTAAGCTGCAGAAAGGACACCGACAGGGATGAAATCGGATGGATATTAGGAGCTTGATAATAAGTACAATGCCTTGCCACATACCCAGCTTCAAACAGAGCGGCCTGTGCCACAAAAGCCAGTATTGCAGGTTTGCCTTGACCTAACTGTAGAGCAACTGAGGAGTGAAATGTAAATTACGCCAGCAGGAAAGTGGCTATTCTTTGAAATCACAGAGTATGATTCAGCCACCCACGCCCTCTCTTACTGAGTAGTACACGCGTTTTGAGTGAGCAATTGCAAAGAGGAGACCAACAGCAAGTGGCTCAACGCCGACAAGCGTGCGTTCCTCTCCTTAAAAAGAAAACAACAGATAATTCCTAAGGCAGCTACCTAGCTACTTAAGATGTACTGCCCACAAATACAAGAAAGCAGATGGTAGGTATAGAGCAAAGGGACACGGTTTTGCGTCTCTCTAAAAAACACATACGCACCATCACAAGGGCAAACAGCTACAGCTCAATACTTAGCTGGCTGTTGAGGATTTCAGTGAAGTGGCAATCTGCAGTGGCTTTTCTGCACACCCAAAACAGTCACCCCACCAAAAAAGTAAATTTCATATGGCCCAGTGAAATTTCACATGGTACAACTTTATCACAGTAGCGTTTCACTATGGAGGAGATGAAAGTAAATTGGCTCCAGGTAAATAAATTTGGTAATTAAGTATCCAAAATGTACTTTATTTTGGATACTTACATTTGGAAGTTGCTACTACATGACAGATGCTATGTGGTTACACAGTATCCTACTATGACGGTGCTTTTAGGGAATACTGTCTGTGAATAAATAGCACAGAGCAGCCTTTTACTTTTCCCTTTAAACGAATCTTCCCAAATGCAGTAGATAACAGTAAGAAATTCTGCATGGCTTACAGTGGGCTGTATTCCACCTCACTTACTGAAACTCAAAAAAGGTAAACTCCCCCACTTACAACCTAGGCTGCATCAAGAAGAAATCTTGTCGGTAAAGATATTGGCAACAATATATTACAGTAAACATTTTCATAGTTTTACATTTTCTATACATCAACAGATCTTTCATATAGAATTTCTAAATAAATAAATAAAATGAAAGAAATTTCCATCTCCAAATGATAGCAAAGAGTATTTCAGCTTCTGCTATAATAGCTACAATATAAACTGAGGAACTGTACTAATGCCGACATAGGACTACCTACTAAGATGCACTACATGAAAATTGGGTTGCTAGCAATTTCAAAATGTTTTGCCATCTATCACATCCTTATTGGCTCAACCATTACACTTTCAGACCTTCACCAAAAACTGCAGTGAATAGCAGAGATTACAAAACTCCTCAGTCAGCGCTGTCTGTTCCTTACCCCATTCCCAGCTCTGCATTTCCAGGAACAAGATATCTGTGCACACCTGATAAAAATTAAACCAGATACTAGAATGTTACTCGCAACGACTCATGAAAATACAAATCAGAAAAAAATTAACATTTTACACAGCACTAATCATACTGCTCAAGCTATGAATTTCTCTCAGCAATATAAACATTAAACCTGTATTCAAGTCAGAGATATTCACAAAATATATTATTTATCTAGTTTCAACTGAGAAACTAAAGACACAGAGTACCCAAACACCAATCAGCTTTTCTGCTTAAAGCATACTGTGGTGCCAAAAAGCTGATTTTTTTTAAAACAGTTGTAAAAGCCAAAGGAAAAGAACCTGGTTTGAAAATTTAATCTTTTCATCCTTAGCGATCAGTGCAGTCTAAACAAGGTATTGAGAATTTCATTCATAATACTCTTAGATATCGATGCTGCCTCTTCAAGTATCCACACAGTGGTGGGCTTGGCATACCCTGCCTGTTCATACTGATCCTGGAGAAGGACGCAGGAGCCGAGGGGGCTGATGCTGCACACAGACACCCCCTGAGCTTCTTCATGGAGATGTCGCACCGCACGGCTCCTCCTGACCGGGGAAGCCCATCCCTTTCAGTCTGCTCTTCACGTTCACCTCCATTTCTCTACGTGGAAAGGGAAAGAAGAGTTTTCCTCTTTCCTCTCCTGCCAAATCCCTCCGTTCAGGCCCAACTTGTGAAGTTTGAAAAGTTGAAATCAGAACCCAGGAGTTTTCAGAGTTCTGAGTGCTCTCAGTGAGGAGGGACACGTTCATCTACGGGTTTGCAGAACAAGGCTTCTCACATGCTCACTGGTGCACAGCTTTTACTGCTTGTTAGGTTAAACGGTGAAGGACCGAATACTTACTCTGTGTCTCCAGCTAATTTACAGATACTGCATGTTTATAATCCAATGTCCCAAGTGGGCGTTCAAATGAGTGCCAGGTCTTAATAACTGTATTTTAACTCTATTAAGTATTCTAAAGGAAGATAACAAGACACTGTCAGCTGTTAAGCAATGGCATTCCCCTACGAAGTTCCCTGATTAAACACAAGTAGGAAAAACAACGCACTGTACGGAAAAAAAGAGCGTGTATTGACTCCTCCTGTCAGCCGTATTTTCTTAACAGAAGCCAACATCAATCAATCTCTTCACTCAATGTGCAATTCTCACCATCTCCATGTGGAACACATTAATGAGTCTCCATCAAAAAAAAGAAATAATCTGTATTTATCAGGTACACAGCAATAACAGGCTCTGGTATACACAGTGCTGCTTTCTATACGTTAAAGAAAAGCTAAGAGGTTCTTCTCTTACCATATGACAACGCACACTTCATTTCAAAGACACTGTACTAGCTTCAACAGACATAAAATACAAGTTCACAAAGCCAGTCTGGGTGCTCTCTTTTGCTGTTGGGGTTTTTTTTTCCCCCCTTCTCTATGCTTCTGCTAGCACTGAATTTAGTGCTGGCTTGGCACTGCACTAGGAATGCAGCAGCGGTGCAGCTGCACTGTTGAGCAGTGATGCTTGCAGACTGCAACAGCAAAAGTGAGAACGGAGAAGGTTATAGCAGAGAAACACTGACGGACTTCACCCACTGCATGAGGTCTCCTGCTGCCACAGGCAATGCGGTCTGCCAAGACAACGTTTATCTGACCACCGACAAAGGTTAGTCTCTGCGGTTGGAGACCACGACCGAGTCTAGAGATAAAATACAGCCCTCCAACACAAAAATAAGAGTTTTGCGGTGGCAAAGGAGGCTGTATCACTGTTCTGCTCTTCCAAGGAAGATTTTCTTTCCTAAAGTGAAATGATATAATGAAAATCACATACTTGGGTAAACATGTAGTACTCTGGTGAATAAGCTTCTGCTGGTAAGAAATGCTTTTCCACAGAGCTATACACACATCCCAGCACAAGCCCAGTCTTCCCCACAAAAGTCTTGGTGAGGAACAAACTGGGGAGAAGGAAAACATGAGAAGTTACCTGTGGATAAGACCAGCAGACTGCAGGCCGTGAATCAGCTGGTTTCCATATCCAGTATGTAATTTACGGACATCATTATGGACCGAAGCTTTCACGTAAAATTATGAGAACCATTAATGCAGTCAGCAAATGACCATTTGTTGCTCTCAAATGTTGCCTTAAATGCAGTTTGCAAAATAGCCTCAGACGACACATTTTAACCTCCTCTAGTTACAAATGAAAATAAGAAATGATGCATGTGTACTGGGGCAAAAAAAAAAAGCTGTGCCGTCTCCTTTTGCTGATTTGAATAAGCCATGTCTTTTCCTCTTCAGCTCATCCTCTGAAGAACATTAATCTGCCCCAATGCTACAATCAAAAAAATGTAAAGAGCTGGTGATGAGGTTTATCAAAGGGTCAGGATTAAAAACCAAGCAGCAAGCACTGCATAGGGTTTCTACAAAGCTTACTACAGGTCATCTTCTCATTTCAGCCTACATCTGATCACCTATCTGCATGTCAGTGCAGAAGTACTGCTTGTAGCCACTCTCCTCTCCTATCGGCGGGGGGAAAAAAGGCTCACAAAATATATTATTTATCTAGTTTCAACTGAGAAACTAAAGACACAGAGTACCCAAACACCAATCAGCTTTTCTGCTTAAAGCATACCGTGGTGCCAAAAAGCTGATTTTTTTAAAACAGTTGTAAAAGCCAAAGGAAAAGAACCTGGTTTGAAAATTTAATCTTTTCATCCTTAGCGATCAGTGCAGTCTAAACAAGGTATTGAGAATTTCATTCATAATACTCTTAGATATCGATGCTGCCTCTTCAAGTATCCACACAGTGGTGGGCTTGGCATACCCTGCCTGTTCATACTGATCCTGGAGAAGGACGCAGGAGCCGAGGGGGCTGATGCTGCACACAGACACCCCCTGAGCTTCTTCATGGAGATGTCGCACCGCACGGCTCCTCCTGACCGGGAAGTCTGCTCTTCACGTTCACATCCATTTCTCTACGTGGAAAGGGAAAGAAGAGTTTTCCTCTTTCCTCTCCTGCCAAATCCCTCCGTTCAGGCCCAACTTGTGAAGTTTGAAAAGTTGAAATCAGAACCCAGGAGTTTTCAGAGTTCTGAGTGCTCTCAGTGAGGAGGGACACGTTCATCTACGGGTTTGCAGAACAAGGCTTCTCACATGCTCACTGGTGCACAGCTTTTACTGCTTGTTAGGTTAAACGGTGAAGGACCGAATACTTACTCTGTGTCTCCAGCTAATTTACAGATACTGCATGTTTATAATCCAATGTCCCAAGTGGGCGTTCAAATGAGTGCCAGGTCTTAATAACTGTATTTTAACTCTATTAAGTATTCTAAAGGAAGATAACAAGACACTGTCAGCTGTTAAGCAATGGCATTCCCCTACGAAGTTCCCTGATTAAACACAAGTAGGAAAAACAACGCACTGTACGGAAAAAAAGAGCGTGTATTGACTCCTCCTGTCAGCCGTATTTTCTTAACAGAAGCCAACATCAATCAATCTCTTCACTCAATGTGCAATTCTCACCATCTCCATGTGGAACACATTAATGAGTCTCCATCAAAAAAAAGAAATAATCTGTATTTATCAGGTACACAGCAATAACAGGCTCTGGTATACACAGTGCTGCTTTCTATACGTTAAAGAAAAGCTAAGAGGTTCTTCTCTTACCATATGACAACGCACACTTCATTTCAAAGACACTGTACTAGCTTCAACAGACATAAAATACAAGTTCACAAAGCCAGTCTGGGTGCTCTCTTTTGCTGTTGGGGTTTTTTTTTCCCCCCTTCTCTATGCTTCTGCTAGCACTGAATTTAGTGCTGGCTTGGCACTGCACTAGGAATGCAGCAGCGGTGCAGCTGCACTGTTGAGCAGTGATGCTTGCAGACTGCAACAGCAAAAGTGAGAACGGAGAAGGTTATAGCAGAGAAACACTGACGGACTTCACCCACTGCATGAGGTCTCCTGCTGCCGCAGGCAATGCGGTCTGCCAAGACAACGTTTATCTGACCACCGACAAAGGTTAGTCTCTGCGGTTGGAGACCACGACCGAGTCTAGAGATAAAATACAGCCCTCCAACACAAAAATAAGAGTTTTGCGGTGGCAAAGGAGGCTGTATCACTGTTCTGCTCTTCCAAGGAAGATTTTCTTTCCTAAAGTGAAATGATATAATGAAAATCACATACTTGGGTAAACATGTAGTACTCTGGTGAATAAGCTTCTGCTGGTAAGAAATGCTTTTCCACAGAGCTATACACACATCCCAGCACAAGCCCAGTCTTCCCCACAAAAGTCTTGGTGAGGAACAAACTGGGGAGAAGGAAAACATGAGAAGTTACCTGTGGATAAGACCAGCAGACTGCAGGCCGTGAATCAGCTGGTTTCCATATCCAGTATGTAATTTACGGACATCATTATGGACCGAAGCTTTCACGTAAAATTATGAGAACCATTAATGCAGTCAGCAAATGACCATTTGTTGCTCTCAAATGTTGCCTTAAATGCAGTTTGCAAAATAGCCTCAGACGACACATTTTAACCTCCTCTAGTTACAAATGAAAATAAGAAATGATGCATGTGTACTGGGGCAAAAAAAAAAAGCTGTGCCGTCTCCTTTTGCTGATTTGAATAAGCCATGTCTTTTCCTCTTCAGCTCATCCTCTGAAGAACATTAATCTGCCCCAATGCTACAATCAAAAAAATGTAAAGAGCTGGTGATGAGGTTTATCAAAGGGTCAGGATTAAAAACCAAGCAGCAAGCACTGCATAGGGTTTCTACAAAGCTTACTACAGGTCATCTTCTCATTTCAGCCTACATCTGATCACCTATCTGCATGTCAGTGCAGAAGTACTGCTTGTAGCCACTCTCCTCTCCTATCGGCGGGCTAAATCATGGCTCTACAGATGAAACTGCAAGGGTATCCCAGAGCCCATCCAAGCACACTTCATTTTGATTTTTTCTCTTCTTTTTGGCAAACAGCACCCAGATACCGCTCTGGTGTAATCAGGTCTCCTGACAATGTGAAACTCGCACTTTAAAGACTCCACTGACAGATGGATTCAATTTAAAGCATGACTATGAACAGCTGCTGCTGATCACCAGCTTGCAAAGTGAACTCATTCATCACAAAATATTTCAAAAGACTGAACTGAAATGGAACAAATGAATTTGAAAAAGTACAGGAGGTGCGGTGTTAGCCTTGGAGAATGTGTCAGATGTAAAAAGCACAGCTATGGTACTGCTATTAATTTATTTCTGTAAATGCTGGCTCCACTCTATTAGCAGCATTCTCCAGATTCTCAAAAATCCAGGAGGGGAGCCTGAATAAGGTATTAGAAGATGTAATTAAATACTCCTTACTGAAGGTGATTTTAACTAAGTGAGCCTCTAAAGGGAGCTGACAGGATGCTTAAATTGTGCTGGGGAAAACTTCAAGATGACAAGCCTCAGAAAACTGCTGGAGGGAGAAGAGGTTATTTCCCCAACTGCTCTAACTCAGCAAGAAGTCCCATCAGCCGTGCAAGGGGGCCACGCACTCTGCCTTCGCCACCTTCACTTTAAATACTGCGAGGGGCCTTACTGCTTTTAAAATGTTTTCATCTTCCTCTTTGATCCCTCAGTACGGCTGCAGTCAAGAACATGACAACCTTCAAAGTACATAGCCTCACAAATGAAACCACCAGTTGATGGTCTCTGAAGAGATGGGGAGCTGACACAGAACTGAGTAATTCACACTTTTTTTTTTTTTTTTTAAGTTCAGGAATTATGCAGCAAAAGTAGACATTTTAAACTTCGCTGTATTTGTCATGGCCACTGGATCATCTCTGAGTGACTCAGTTTTTCCCACAATACCTTCTACAAGTTATGTACGGGGCAGCTTCACAGACGTTGGGAACAAGGGTAATATGCAAGGAAGAAAATTCTCCGCGAGTTGCCTCAGGTGGTAATTCATTGTTGCCAACCCTTGCTAGGGTTTTCTAGCAGGGAGGAAACAAATAAAGTTTCCAAGACTTTCTTGAAGGCAATTCTTTACCTAGAAGTGATAGTTATTACATCTTCAGACAACTGTACCATCAAACTATACTTATACCAGTGCGACTTCATGAAGAAAGCATGTAAGTCTCATGTGGAATATTCATACATATATTCTAGTTTTCACAGTCACTTTTGTATCAATATGCAGTTGTTACATCAGATTTTCTTATCTTAGTATGAAAAACACACTCATCTATTTTAAGCTGCAGTAAATTTAATAATTTGTTGTAATATTTATTGATAGATGGAGAGTAAAAATAAACAATACTAACCTATACTAGGACGGTCCCCAGGTTTTTTCCACAGTATAGAAAATGTAGTCTTTGAAACAGGGAGGGGGGGAAGCCCTCTCAGATAACAGCATTTCCCTCTTTCCTTCTATAGAGTACCTTTGTCAGTCTACTTCTCTACCCTTCCTCAAGCCCAGGTAACAAGACAAAGCTCAGGTGTCATAAGCTTGCGCAAATAAGGCGTACCAGCTACCCTGCAACTCCCCTTCCATGGAAGGGAAAAAAGCTACCGCTTTGCCATCACCCAGTCTCCTGCTACCTGGTACGAAAGCAATGCGAGGAAGCGATCAGTAGATTAACACCATGTCAATAACTAGCTCTAAGACAACAGTTCTGTTAGTTAGCTCATTTTGGGGAGCAGCCGACCATTGCCAGGATACATGCTCTGATGCGGGGGTGAAAAGCCGTGTGCTCAGCAGCATTGTTTTATACACAAGAACCAAGGCACACGCGCACTCTGGCTCACACACCCTCCGCAAAGGTTATTCATCACCACAGCAACCTCTCAAAACAAAGGTGGAAGCCAATTCAAACAGCCCTGTTCCTCTGATGACAGAGGATGAAGGGTGCTCTCTGCCTGCACCCTACAGGGGGCTTGTTTGCTTGGGTTTGTTTTTATGTCATTGGATCTCATTTACTAATTTAACTTTCAGCAGCCCAGCATGCATGCCCAGAGCAGAGAACGGCCGTACCTACGCATTAAACGAAAAAATTCTTCTATAGCCCTGGTTAAAAGGACAGAGAAGAATTCCTTCTTGCCACATGGCTGAGCAAATGCCACACTCTTATTGCATGTACCCACCGTCACCCCACCTTCCCCGCACCCTCCCCTACGTACCAGGAATAGCTGCTGTAAAATAAACACCCCACCTAAAACCAAGAAAAACCCCAACCTGTTTGACTACCATTTCTTCCTTCCCTCACCGTTCCTTTTCTTCACATCCTCTTTCACTCCACGGGAGCGTAATGATTTTGGATACGTTAAGAAAATCTGACCGAGACAGTAAAATAATCGTAAACTCAGCACAAACAGAAAGCAGAGTGTCTCTTCTCTCCCCAAATCTGGAAAGAACAAACCCTAACGCTTCCCCGAATCACTTGAGGAAAGAGATTATGATCATTTCTAAACCTTTTCAAGCCAGGAGGAAAAAACCACTGTCTGTAACGACAAGCTGTCAACACTCGGCGAGCAACATGGCTCTCATTTGTGACACTGATCCTTCGCCTGCAGAGCGGAGCATGTGGGCATCAGCAGCCACACCCCAGGCAACGACAATACCCAAAATGCCCAGATTTCTCTATTTCTCGAAAAGCAAATCCCCCACCTGAGCAGCCAGGTCTTGATGTGAGAATGCCCTCCCTATCTTCAGGATTTAAAAGATAGGGTAACCATGTGTTTTGAAATACAGGATTAAAAAAACCTAGGAATTTTATTTTTTAAATGGAAAACACAGGTGACTGGAGCAGATAACACAAAGTCTCAAAGGTTAAGTTCCATTTACTCCCATCGAGAAACAGGTTAAATTTTGCTGTAGTGAAACCACCAAAAATACCCGTCTAGCTTCAGTGATTCCATGAATCTAAGCAAAACGTATGCTAAAAAGAGTGGTTTGATTTATACCAACTGCTTAAGCTAACATTTTTCTTAAGTTTCAAAATAATCATTGATACCTGGCCATTAATCATTTGCAGGCTTATGACGGTTTGCAATTTCTATCAGTGTGTTTCAGCATCCCAGCAACATAAACAAACATCTGAGGCAGGAGGTTCATTTACCCGATTCTGATATATTTGTATTAGCCAATCACTTTGGTGTAATACTGCTCTGACACCAAAGGATGCCTATAATTAAGAAGAACTAGGAATGCAACAAAAAGAAAAGGATCAATTAAAAAAAAAAAAAAGAAATTTGTAGGTAGCAAAAAGCAATACAGCAGGATTGAAAGCGAAGTGCAAAACACTGTCTAACCCCAAGTGCAGGACACTCTCCACGTACGCTGCACTTGAAGCTCTATGCTCTATCACTAGAGTGCTCTCAGAAATAGGAAAAAAACCTGCATTTGAGCTCACGCACATTTCTTAAGTGCAGCCATAGGCAAACCCATCAAATTGGATGTATTCATAGCACAAGGTGGTTTACGTCATGGTGTAATCACTACTTGACGTGATAAGCAGGCGTTGGCTGACTCAATCTTTATTTGTGCAGTGAGTTTTCAACGTACCTTCCTGATGATCTTGGGTTTTGAAAGAAGTCTCTCCACATGGAGATGCTTTCCCACCCACGCTACATGGGAGCAAAGGTTTTTGCCTTCTCCCCCATGCTGGCATTCAAGCTTGTGAGTCAGACTGGGACCACAGATACGACAGACAGCAGCTAGTCTTAAGTTTGGGACCTTCCTGACCAAGACATAGACATGCTTCCACTGTAAGAGAATACTTTTATCTACATGAAATGATTAGGCTTCTAGAAAATCTGTGGTTTCTAAGTATTTTCAATTATTAGAAGTTACTGGTGAAAAAAAGTGCACCTTCCCAAGCGATAACGATTTTAAATAAAAAAACATCGCTTCAATTACTACCTTGCTTCCTCTATTTCTACGCACCCAGAAAATCAATTGCAACAATTTTAAAACCTTTCTCCTCCAAAGCTGCTGGAGTTAGCACTAAAGTTGTTATATTATTTAAGTGCTGGGGTTCAGAGTTCTCGAGCAGTATAAAGGAACTGCGTCTACCTTCAGCAGTTCCCAAGATAGCAGCTGTTACGCTTGAACTGAAGCGGGAAAAGCAGCGGTAATGAGAATGAGGGGAACTTAAGGACAGGTATCTTCCAACTTGCAAAAATACAATGCATACTTGACAATAGCACCAAATTTGTTTTTCCAAACTTTCCGTTAATTAAAACCTACTTGTTTTAGCCTGGCTTAATAGACTACTGGACCTTGAAATAATGCACTTGAGTTCCTTGTTCTGCCTTTGCCTCCTCCAGCATAAAGCCAGAATTACTCTCATAATTTTTCAGGCCAGAGTAATTTTCCAACTCCACTGCTAATCAAGTTAGCACGTACAGCTCAGTATGGCACTGACCTCCAGGTTTTTGTCCAAATATTCTAACGAGCACTCCTAACAACATGGTAAAAACCTGAAAGAGTCGGACAAGAGCCTGGGACGTGTATTGCCCTTCCCGCACCCATCCTTACAGGGGGCTCCTTCTACCTTCTCAAGAAGATAACTTCAAGTGGTTCTGCTTAAAGAACCAATCTTCAACTCTGATATTCATAGGAAGATTCAGTATCTGATGCTGAGCTGTATCGTGCCAATGCTTTAATGGGACTCCATCCATGTACGGAGGGGCTACTTCCCCCAGGTTTCACAAAAGATGTTTAAATGATTAGCAATAGCTAAAGGCACATATGTTGTTTTTAATAGCGAACGTGTGCTCTGCAGACCAGGCTGCATCTCATCAATAATTCCTTGGTGCAACACTCCTGGGAAGACAGCAGTCAGCCCAGCATGACAGTGTCTTAAATAAAGCAGGGTGTTACAAGGTGCAAGGCAGCACTCCACACATTTGCTGTCAAAGAATCACAGCATTTCAGCTGCTGGAAGAAGCAGATTGCCGTTGTTTTATCAAGAAAAATCACAGATGGGAGAAACTGACTGGAAACCACCTTCCCCTTAAAAAAATAAATTGCTAGCTATTATCTTTTGCAGAGAGAGTATGTCTAGTATTCAACTGAAGACAGGATCACGCTTCAGAGGTCAAAGCAAGCACACTCTTTTCTTTACAAAGCATCTTCAAAAGGAAGCTGGGGATGAAGTTTGTCTGTGCACAGACACACAGATTTAAACGGGGGGGGGGGGGGAAAAAAAAAACCACGCACTCCTTTCCAAAAGAGA
>NW_008795252.1:3850953-3882195 GCF_000699145.1 Aptenodytes forsteri
GTTTTAAAGGGGGGGGGGGGGGAATAAAAAAACCATGCACTTACATAAAAGGCTTTGGGGAGTTTCATTTTCTATGCAGCTGGAAAGGGAGTGAACGAGCACACACGCGCACACACACACACGCATTTTTAATCATCCTCATGCTGACAGAAGCCAGTCACTACTTCTGTTATCAGACCCCCACAGCTTGTATTTCCATGCTATGAAACGCTAAGGCAGAGGGTATAAAACCACCTCTAATTAAAAAGGCACAGTGATACCATCTAGTACAACTCACCAACTGCTACAGATTTGAAGTTTGGCCTCACCAGGATGTTACTCATTCAGTGGAGGGAGAGGAAAAAATAATCCATAAACATACAAACAAATAGTAAGGATTTCCTAAGGTTAGCTGATAACCTGGATCACTCTCACTTTCTTTAAGCTCATCAGTCACCCTCTGGGAAAAACAAGCAAGGCAGGTGAGTCTTTGCATCCAGAAACTTATGGTTTGTAACAAGGTGCCAGTTGTTAAAGAGACAGAGAGAGAGAGAGAAGCTGCGCTTACGCACAACTCACCAGTGACCACTTGTGCAAATGCCACGTGCCTGGGATTAAAACTTCAGCCCGGGTAGATGCTGTCCCTGCCACTGCTTGACTCCGCTCAAGTGGCTGGCATCTCTCCAGTCACTCAGAAGGCAGCTGCCCAACAGGACAAATCACTGAAAAAATAGAAAAGAAACAGGTTCAGCTTTGCAATTCCACTGCGCATTATACAATCAGTTAGACTTGCTGAGCGCTGACTTCTTAAAATGTGATTTCCCTTATTGCATGAGAGGGAGAAGTACATTTCTGATTAGAGTTCATCCAGTACTGTCAAACGTGAACTTTCTAAATACCAGTAATATCAAAAAGAACTAACAGGAACCTCACAGTCAAGCTACTTGGACAACCTCTACCCTAAACCCTGCTTTCACGCACAGCTTGAGGCTGGATCCCTCTTCAACGGTGGGGTGAGGAGTTTACAAAGCCGTGGACCTGACAGGCTCAGCAGAGCTGAGAAGGCTGCAAACCCAAAGGGAACGAGAGTGCAACGCGTTCGTACACACGTTTTGTAAAAGCTTGGTCAAGCACAAGGATGGAGGTATTGGTGAGAGCGGAGCCCCTTCCTCACCTCACATCCCCGTCCCCGTCGGGAAGCAACTGCTGCCCACGCAGCCCCGGCACTCAGCTGTGGCTGAGGGGCAAGCAGCCCAGGGTTGCGCTCGCAAGGCACCAGCAGCAACGTGGCCCGAATGGGAGAGAGATGGGAAAAAACGTGTTTGTACTGAGAGAAACTGGGAACAGCTCAAAAAACTCCCCACAAACCAGTGGGGCTGGAGCCCATGGAGCACTTGGGGAAGGAGGATGCAGGAAAGGAATAAGGTGAAAACCAAGATGAGAGGCAGAGGAAGGAGAAAGCAAATGCTGTAAATTTTTTTTTTTTTTTTTTTTTTTTTTTTTTGAAGGTGACAATGATGGTATTCTTTCATTTTCTCCTCAAATTTTTGCCGCTCCTCAATTTTGAATCTGACATTCAAGAGTTCGGACAAGCTTAGTCCTTTTCCGTTTCATTTCTTTAGTCATATCCAACACTTTGTTCTAACCTGGTTGTTCATACAAGTCACTTCCAGCTTCATAGCTGCACCATCCCAGGCACTGACTGGTCCTTCAAATTCTGCCAAACGTGCCCTGTTTACAGTTGAATTTTCTTATGAGTTACACACTTTGGGACATCATTTTGATGTTATCCCAATTCTGTGACTTCCATGAGAGGTTCCGTTCCCTCTCCCTTACAGGGCCAACCCTGCAGTGATGTTTTCCATTTTAAGATAAATCCAATTAAAAATAATTAAAAAGGACAGATCGATTTGATATAGCAACAGAATTAGGAAGAAGCAGTAACAAGTCAATCCAGTACCAGGGCAAGCAGCAATAGGTCAATTCAGTCAATCTGAATTGATCCAGTAGTTGCATTTTAATATATGAAATAGTATACTGAGCTAGTTTATGTACGGAACCTTATCAAGTTGCTTATTAACATGACCAGATTATAGTGGCGGTTTATCTGGTAATCACCTAATTCTGTCAGAAACTTAAAATTCTAATATTTTAAGGGAAGCTAGGCGACAAATGGTTTGCTGTCCAGGAAACCCAGGTTGAAGATACGATACCTGGGCACAGCACATTGAGGCAGCATGGGCTGCCTTCCGTCCATACCTCATTTCCCAGCCACCAGCCTTGGCCTCTCCCAGCTCACGGGCCCTGGGCAAGACCCTCTACCCCTCCATGCCCATTTTCTCCCTTGCAAAACATGGATAAAGGTGACAGTCTTCTCAATAAAATACAAGCGCAAATGATGAGGAGCACTCTAAGAGCCAAGTATGTTTAGTAGCATATCCGATGCTTACCAATACCCTGGGTCAGTGTGAGAGGGTTGCCATTGATTTCAGAGGAACCAAGGTCAAACGTTGAAAAAGCAACAGACCAGAGAGGCTCGGGAGCAATCACAGCGAGACCTTTGTATGTAGGTCCCTCTCTCTCAAAAGGGCAAGGGGGGAGACAGAGCCGCCTGAGGATACGCCCAAGAGGAAAAAGGGGCATGCTCAGAAGTTACCTCTAAATCAAACAGGGTCATCTATAAAGCTCTGAGACAGGGGAATAGGCTTGGCTGCATGCATACATATACACACACATATATATGTATATGTACGTATGTAAACAAGGACAGACTACACCTCTTTTCCAATAGTAACTTGTGATCTCAGTAGCTTCTTACGCAGAATTTAATTCTTCTCAGTAGTATGGAAGAACTAAAGAATTCTCCTAAGAAAAGAAAGTGCCAACCACTAGCACATTCATTGTTTCCAAGCTCCTTATCTCCAAAATTTGTGACAGGTTTTGGGATTCTCATCTGAAAGGCAATGTAAAACAGAAAAGGAAAAAACAGATTTCACTGGTGAGTCTCAGAGCTCGTCCTTGCTAATGTGATTTTACTGTTTGCAGCCCTGGACATGAACACAGTTAATGAATAATGACTGTGCAAACAAAATATCAGATAATGATGGGAGGGTGAGGGAAGGTGAAATAATTGTGTGGGTGGCTTGGATTGGATTTGGCATCAATTAGAAAAATTGATGCCCTTTTAATTATAGGAAAAAGGCTTTGCTAGAAAGATAAGACAGACAGGACAATCAAAACACTTTAGTCTGGATTTAAATGTATGGAAGTGGAAAGTTTGCAAGGTTGGGGTTTTTCAGTGTGTTTTCTTTTTATAATAAAAAATTTAGCTCTTTCTGAAAAATTACATCCGAATGCATGTATAAACCTTCAGCTCACTTCAAAGCTGTTACAGCAGAGATTTGTTCAGACAGCATAGATGTCTGCTTTTATCACTCTCTGGGAATATTACTTACTACAAGTAGGACTGCCTCCTACAAGGTACAAGATATCTTTCATTTCCCTTCTAGTAAGAGCCCAAGTCAGTAGGAGTTACAGCCACTTGAAGAATCAGTCCAATAACCTATCAGCATCACTTAAGATTCTCCCCTAATTGGTTTCACTGAATATATTATCAAAAGAGGGCACTAGAGATTGCCTCCGGTTTGATTAAGGTTGCACAGCACACGTTTCTTTCCCTGCTTTTATTCGTAATTCCAGCAGCACATGCCAAATCCTCACATGTGAGAAATGGCTAATATAAGCACATGAAACACATTGTCCTCAATACACCTTTAGTAAGCCAAAGTTACTTAATAATATCCTTTAAAAAATGTAAAACAAAAGGGAAAAGGACATCTCTCTATGAAACACACACAATTCCTCAACTACCCACTAAAGAAAAATGCCTTGCAGCTCTGGATGTTTTACTGCTGCTCTGTACTTCTACAGCTCTTTTCCAGTAACATCAACAATCACACAACCCATATGTACATGATCATTTCTACAATGAGATATAACCACTTCCGAATAAGTGCTATTTCATAAACAACCTTTACTATCCTACAATTTATAATCACCATTTCTATTATTCAGTATCTTTCATCAACAGACCATCAACCATCAATAGAAGATTTAATCATATTGCCCAACTACCTCTGCAGATGTGACTTACAAAGTGAAAGCACAATACAAGGCAGAATTTATCCAGGAAATAGGAACTGCGATACTTAATCTTGCAAAATAACTGAGAGATAATTTAAAATAAGGTATCTACAAAGAATAGTGTCTGTGCCAAGAGACTGTTTGTATTGGTTTTGCAAAGAGGGGACAGAATGTTCTCTTCCAAAGAACCACAGAACAAACTTCCTGAACCAATGTGAGTTTTCTTTTTGCTTGTATTTAATCCAAGTAAGTGCAGCCTGGCCAGACTTACTTAATAAGAAAAAAAAAAAATTCACTTAATTTGGCACAGCCTTGTCTTGAAAAAGCACAGTCACACCCTTCAAAGTGAGTGGAACTGGCCACCTGAACAGATCTAGAACTACTGCTGCTCTGTGAAATTACTAATAGTAGCCTGGAAGGGGTTTTTTTGGACCGTTTTTTTTGAACCATTTTTTCCATAACATTCTAAGCAGCTGTAATCAACTTTTTTTTTTTCTTCTTCTTTTGTTTTTTAATGCTAGTCTCTTGATGCACACCAGCAGGGTTTGAGAATGTAGAGATAAGAGATGCAGCATGTTGAGATGGTAAAGAAGCACAGAAAAAAGAATTTGAAGTCATCAAGCACCAGTTTATTTAACATAATATTTTGTTCCTAGATCAGTCATATATGTCTTCTAGCAAAAAAAAAAAAAAACAACAAAAAAAACCCAAAAGAAAACCCCTACTTCAGCTCAGCTTTTACCTCCTTTTGCCTTTCCAGAGCTGATGGGTAAGTCCACAGGTAAAAGCTTCTTTGCAAGGCAAAGAGAAAAGCATTACTGGTAAGGTCAAAAGAGACAACATATCGTTTAGTGTGATGTTTTTGTAAACCCTGTTTAGAAATAGTAATGGATTTAAACCAAAAAGAATTTATATACACCCTTTACCCTACATGAGGACACTGAGCCCCCCCCAAAACCACACTGAAATCTAACTCTACAACAGTTCTGTTTACATGTACATTTGTGAAAGTTTCTTGACTAACAGAAATCCTCATTTCACAAAACATACAATGCAAAACTGCTTCCAGAACCACTAGAAGTACAGTTTTTCCCCATCAATGTACCTGTCATATTTGCCTCACAAATGCCCATCTCTTCTCACAGTCTCACGGGCTCAGATGCTGCGTCATTTTGCCTGAAACGGGCAGAATGCCAAAAGAGATGGAAACCTCCCCACAACTCATATGCAAGTCAGACACTTCTTAAAAGATTATATTCAACAATATCATTTCAAAATGCTACACTACAATCCCACTGTAGAAGAGTCATCCTAAATAGACCGATAAAATACCTCCCAGAACTGGGAAGAATATTAAAAAAAAAAAAAAAAAGATAGAAAACTGATGGAAAGACAACAGAACTGCAAAATGTATTTCATGTTCCTTATACTGATACAAAGTTTCCTAAATCTGAGTCAGATGTCTGGAAGTTGTCCATCCTCATTGTTGCAGAAGTTCAAAATTGCTATAGGTTTTTTTTTACTACTATTATTATTATTATTACTGCCCTTTGAATGCTTATACCTTCCTTGGTTCTGTACATTAATGCCAGACTTGGTTTATTAACAGCTAACTGTTAGATGACTTCAGTGGCTATTTACTTATCACTGTTTCCTTGTTTACTTTTGCCTTTTTCCCAGCTTCAACTTCTTGCAGGGTGAACAATGAAATCTGTTTTACTTTTAGGTTCCTCCTGCCACAATGTTGAGGTTTCAAGCTCTGCAAGGATCAGGTTTATTCATTTGAAAACCAATCACTACCATTTTTATTTTGTTTTATTTTGAAATAGGAAACAAATTATATTAGTCTCAGGTTTTATAAAAGTTGTTTTCATATTTTCAATTTGGATCCACTTGTAAACTTGAGCACATAAAAGTTACACTGGCAAATATATTCATATATAAACCCTTAGTCTCCCTACCAGAAGCATATCTTAGTAGCATTCCTAAAATTATTCTTTTTTAAATTGAAGTAAAGAGAGATTATTAATAAAAGGCTCACATGGTTACGTTTCTGCTTTTCCGAAGTCAACAGACGGTTGGTCTTACATTTCAACAGACCCAGGATTTCTTGTTAGCGCTACAAGACGACGACTCTGTCTCTTTAGATACATGCATGCAGTAAGCAAACAAAACTGAGAGCAGCATATTATTCAGGAAGATTAGATTATTGTCTTAAAATACCGTTACAGACTTTAAAAGGATGCGCATGGAGGGTATCGCAGTTGGGAACAGGCACACGGATCTTAGCAGCTCAAGCATAAATTCCCCGCCTACTCCTGCGAAGGGAGATTGTAAGATTGTGAATGCTCTTAAAAACCACATCGACTATCAGACCTTTGACAAGGACTGATGCAGCTTAAAAGATGTGTGGGAACCATCACATGTGGTATCGGAAAAAGCAGTAAGAAAAATAATTTGTTTTTTGGAAAGGAGCAGGGGCCGCGAGAAGGGGAAGGTGTCTTTCTAGTCACTCTGAAGGGTGTTCAGAGTGGAGCTGCTCAGCCCTTGATTCCCTGACTTACCACGTTTGATGTGACTTGAAGAGCATTTTAAGTATCGATTTCCAGATACTACCTTGTGGCAAAAACACCCATCATATCCCTGTTCACCATGCAGATAGTTTGCATTCCCCCTGCACCACCCAAAGACATTTCATTTATTTCATTTTCTTTCACCCTACTACTGGCTTCGAAGGGGACGTTGTTTGCCACAGGTGCTCAGAGCAGCAGAAACTAGACCGTGAAAAGTAACTGTGCTAGTTCTTCTAGCTGACCTCTTTTGCTCAATTTTCCTGTTCAGCAAAGGGAAGAAAAACCCAGATGACATTCCACAGAAATAGGGAAACAAAGAGGATATGCACGGACTGGGGTAAAACAACATCCATCCTTCACATATCTCGGCACTAGAGCCTACCAAAACATCCACTGTCCTCAGTAGCAAAGACAATGAACTTTCCCAGCTGCTTGCTATCAAGTCCTTCCTTTGCTAGCCCTCTTGTAAAATGAGAGCTGAAATAATCCAGGCAACTGTCCCACTGTAGCCTGACAAGTCAGGTTCCTCTTATTTTTTCAGAAAGACAAAGCGCGCTACACAAAATGCCCAGTATTCACACTGAAATTTGACAAATAAAGAAACTTGTTAAGAAAACTTGCTAATCTTGCCTTGTGTAAATTTACTACAGCTCATTTATCTTGTGAGACTTCTAGAGACGTGGAGGAAGGAAGCTGGAAAAAAGGGAATCCCTTCACAAGGAGAGGGATGGGGAAGCAGCACGAAGGAGCAGTCAGTAACTAAATAGTTCAGAAGAAAACTCATGGCCAAAAGGTGAATGACCGAACATTTGGTTCAGACTGATATAAATTTAAAGCTGTGCAGTTATTAGTCCTTCCTGAACCCGACCCTTCCTAACTCTGTCACCACACTGCAAAACTGCGTCATCAGGCAGATCTTGAATTTTTTCTGTTTATCAAGGAAAGCACAGAAATCAGGCAGCCTTTTGAAATTGCTTCTACAAAGAAAAGCACAGAGGTTTCCACATCAATACACCTACAGAATTCCACATTATGGCCACTATGGTAATAAAAGTTATTTTAAGCACAGCCTGTAGTAATAAATCCGTTCTAGTGCCAATAATTTTCTCTTTGTAGCTGAGGAGCAGGGGGAGTTTCCCCATCATGACGTAATCAGAAGTTGCTTCCAAGCTATATCAAAACTTGGATTAATGAAATTTTTATCTCAAGAGAAGATAGAGCACACCATAGACATGGCCCCTGAAACATCTAAAACTTCTGTCAAGCTCATATAATTTTTTTTCCACACTCAAGCACATCAAGTCACATTGTTTATTCTCAATAATAAAACCAGATACTCTTCATCAGTACGTCCTATCCTTTCCCTGGGAATCACAAATAGGTGCAGTGTCAAGACATCTGGATGCCACGATTTTCAGTTCATCTCCCCATTTTCACAAACACCATTTCTGACCTATGCCTTTACATTTATCCCTAATTAGAATCACTGATGTTAGAGCTCATCTAGTCCACTGGGGTCAAAGCATTGCATCATAAGTGATGTTTTCCAGTTTCTTCTGATATTGCCCATCAAGGTAATAAAGCTTCTGCTCTAACTCAAAGCAACCTGCTACACAACTCAGAAGCTAATGACCTTTTTTCTTCCACTCCATCATTGGTACTGACCACAGTCTTTGAACTCATTATTATTTTCTGTATGACCTCTACTTCATGAATTAATGGTTTATCAGAATTTAATGTGCTTCATTGTATCGCATTCCAAGTTAAATCATCCTAAAAATCAATGCAACTACGAAAAGCAAGGTTTGTAATAGCTTTTATTAGTCTAGTAATGCAGCTGGGGGGGAAGAAGAAAAAAAAAAAAAAAAAGAGAGCAAACCTGTTTTCAGGCCAACTATAAGGTCTAATGAAAAAAGTGACACGTTATTTTGTCAAAAGAAGAATGAGAAACCTAATAGTCTGCCTACTCTGCAACAAGGACAAGGTGGCAATTTTCTTGGGGCCACTTTACTCCTTCAAAAGAATCTGCAATGCTCCCAATAGAGCATAACTACTAATTCCTATAAAAAACAGATTCAAACAACAAAATATATTTTTATAGTACTTATCACTACCACTTTACTACTTCTGTTGTTAGTTCCCATTGTGCTAGTACACATCACCAGGAGCAATCTGGTCTGGAGCAGGACTCTGGCCAGGACAGAGCTCACAATACTCTGAAAGGCAGGGATTTCTGGAGACCTTGCGCTAAATATTCTCCTCACATCCTACATAAGAATAACAAATATGACTATTCCTTCGCTGTAGGACAAGGTCCCCTAGCTCCATGTCCTGTAGGTGATGACTGGTACCAATGATGGCCAAGTACTCGTAAGGAGCCCTACGAGGGACAACTATAAAGTAATATTCCTTTAATAATTTCTACCCAGCTACTCCCAAGCCTGAGCTAGGAATCAGCTTTCTAAAAGGTCCCACTTCTTAAAAAAAACAAAGAACAATAAAACCCACCACTTATCTCTATAAAGGTTTTCTGGTTAATGTTTCTTTTATTGAAGCCTATTAAAAGGTAATGTTTTCAGTAATGTCTTGCAGTAATGCCCTTCTACAAGTTAAGGGTGTACGAAAAGGAAATCCTTATGTTTAAATATTTAAAGTGTAACCTTCCACCTTTTCTAAGCATCTCTCTTCCTCTGTTTTATAATTTCGGAACAAGAGTGTTCGTTCTTGATCTGATTCCAGTTTCTTTTTGATTTTCTTATATCATCTCATCTGTGCTTTCATTTGTCTTACTAATAAGGAGCTGATTCTGCAATGTGGCACATATAAGTACAGAAGTCTAATTAACATTCATTTTAGGCCAAGAGCAGGATTTACACCCCAAACAAAAAAAGCCTAATCCTGGGCTAACTGATCGTACATAAAAACAAACATGCAAAAAGTTCAACCTCCCTGCAAACTGATTAAAAAAAAAAAAGCCCCAAACACCATGGTTACATGGACACTTTTCCCTGGCTCTGTATTAACCTATCTGCATACCACTTGTATTTCCACACCATTTCTGCCTGGCAATTATGACCAAAACACAATAACCTAAAGCAACACAGCTAGACAAATTTGGAGCCACACAGCCAGAATAAGGACATTAAAGATCTACATGACCAAAAGGGACTTTCGTGCATCCCATCCAGAAGCAAAAACCATGAAAGCTAGAGGAAAGCCAGCCTATTAAGTTTCCCAAGAATGCCTAAAATTTTGTCTTGCCAATATCAACAAAGTATTTTAATTGTGTTTGGTTTTGTTCACTGCATAGAGTCATGTATTATCATTACCAATGCTTAACACACTCAAACATAAAAATCCTCTGAACAAACAATTCCTAATCCAATGTTTCATCATTTTGATCTTACCACCAGAATTCTACTGGGGAAAATAGATAAATAAAAGCAGAAATCCACTCTAACCATTTAAAATAACGTTCATCACTTTGTTACTTTATGCATTCAAAGCTACTTTTAGACTTGCAATTGTGGCCATAAAACATCACGTTCATGGTGCTCAATCAAAAAACAAAACAAAATCCCAAATTGGTAAACAAATTCAAGAAAAACATGGGTAAAATGGTGTTCACTGTAGGCTGAAAGAGGTTATGCCACATCTTTGCATGGAGCAATAAACTCGGGGCCAAAATACAAAACTGAAGATAGAAGGTTGTACTGGAAAGGCTGACAACACGGGTACCACAAAACACACCTTACACACGTGTGTTACCAGGCTTGGAACAAAAGCAGAAAGCTTTTGCTGTGTTCAGAGCAGTTTTAGTGCAAACCCATGAAGCTCCTAAGCACAACACTTTCTGTTTCTTCTCTTCCTCACCATCTCTCTCCTTTCACAGAGCAGAAATCTGGCAACATATCCCATGGAGTAGGACAATTCTGCAGCCTCAAGATCTGTAGAGGACCACAAATGTATCCTAAACTGAAGCTGCCTGTTTGGCAGTAAGGAAACCAGATTTTTCTGCTAGCAGAAGCAAGAACACAGCTCAGGTGAAGCCGGTGAAGCCGTGACCAAGCCAGCAAGGGTCCAGTCTTAAACTCTTATTAAACACACAGGTTTGCCTGTGAATACAGAATGGCCGTATATGTTGAGATTTTAATTAAATGTTAACGTCTGTATCATTGCAATTTATTAGGTAGTCTAATAAACCACAGCGTAACTTATTCACAGAATTGGGCTCAGCGACCTGCTCAGAAGCCTACCAAAAGCAAGGAGAGCGGCTGGGTGCTCAGCAAACCTCTCAACTTCTGTTATGGCAAAACACATTAAAGCAAAGAAAGAGGAAAATTTTGGTAACTCTCCCAGGAAGTTTCATTTCTTTGGAACATTACAAAAACCAGAGAAGAGAGACACCCCTTTTTAAGCCTAACGAAGAAAGCAACAGTTACCAGCCTAACTGGTAGCCGACCTTTACCAATTGTTTGCAGGAGATGTGATGAGGTGAGAAACTCTAGAAGCCTCTCCAGTATGTCAGGTAACCCACTGCATTATTTACATAGTCCAAGCAGTGTTGTTTGTCTTTGACTTCGAAACAATTTGTGCACCCTTATTAGAGTTTAATAATAAATCCACAGTTCCCCTCTGTTTGCCAGGATGAAATAAAGACTGCTAAAATAAAGGAAGGATGCACATGGGAGACACACAGGGAAGAGACGACAGAAAAACCTTTTGGTACGTCAAGATCATATTCTGGAGGAAACAAGTTTATTTTCCCAGGAGGCTCAAAACACTGCTGTTAGTGTCATGCCATGCCAAAAAAAAGCCCAAACATAAACCAGCTACTTCAGGTTGCCCACCTAGGACACAGACCTATGAAATACATGAATTATGTCAGTGGATTACACCAAACACACCCTGTGTGCAAAAACTTCCTGCAAGCTTAAGGAATTGTTTTAAAACTAGACGAATGAAGAAATGGGCCAAGGAGAAGTAAGTGACAGCTTTTAACTAGGGTGTTTCTAGAAGAAAGACCAAATCTAATACTGTCTTTCACAGCTCTGGAGCACTGAAATCTAATTTAATGCAAAAAAAAAAAATGCTGGTGATGTCTATTTGTGCACAAATTTCTTACGAGACATAAAAAGAAAAGATACAAAAGAACACTAAATACGCCCTTCAGAACCAGAAGTGGAGAGATGCCTTGTTGTTTTGAAGGAGGGCAATATTGGCCTGATGAAGACAAGTATTTTAAAAAAGTTTCTATTGGACTTAAATTAAAAGAGAAGTTTTTCTCAGAAACAACCAATAGACCTAGAGATGCAAAACTGATGTCTGTTTTGTTAAAATGCAGACATCCTCAGGAGGTTAAGTAATTCTGCAAGGTCTCACACATCTAAAGATTCCTAGCACAGGATTTAAATGGAATATTTAAGTCAACTTAAGAATACATACAAAAACCACACATGTAAGTGACTACCATCTTTATCACTTTCAGCTTTACCCCCTTCTAGCATATGTATACATCCACTATAGGAATTTTGTTACTAATATTACTATTACAGGGGCAAATTTGATCAAAACAATTTACAGGCTTAGCATGACAAGACAGGCTTACCAAATGAGCTTTCAACCTACTGGTCTGAAAAATACTCTTCCCATGAAGACAAAAGCACAGTAGTCAGCACATTACTGAAAGTCTAACTCGGGTCTAAAAATTATTAAGTTAGAACGTATTTACAGAAATGTGAATTTAAAACGTATTTACATTTTAACCAGAAAAAGTAACGGTCTGCTTGTCCAATGATCCTTTCAAGCTCTAAACTCTACTATTATTATGATTTTTTTTGGCCCCTCCTATCACAGGCTTAAATTTAACTAAGATTAGTTTGATTTACTGGCCCTCTAGGAATTGGACAAACATAACTAATATATTAGGCTGAAAATTCAATCTTTGATTAACGGGCAACTCCATGGGGACCCTCAAGTCCTTAAAAAAGTTAATCCTCATGTAAGTGTTGTGGCTTCAAACTCTGGGCTCTTCAGTAAGAACATGCTAAACTCTTTTCCCACCCAAAGGAAAACAACGATGTGGCAATTCTCCGCAAAGAATTAACAGAATAACACTGTTGCTGGACATACAGTGAAAAGATTCTTTGTCTTGAAAGGCATAAATGCATCTTTCTGCATAAGAGATGATTATGTTAACTGGAGCACTGTTTATTCTGTTACGCCAAATATTGCCTCAGAACCTCAACCAACCATGAGATGGCAAGGCTATCTGCCAATTTATTAAGTTCCTTCAGAAGAATGATGCTCAGGCCAGGATTTCGAAGTTCTAAATCTTTCCTTGTAGGAAATTAATGTAGATGCAGGATGACTTCAAGGACAGCAGCAGAATGAAGATAAAGTCTGTGCACATCATCTTCTACTTGAGACTAAGGTAGCTGTTCCACTGAGAGATGACACATTCCACCTACAATGTAAAAACACTTAAGTACTTGTCTGTAATAGCTTTAATTTTATCATCTATAGCATTTATAAATTAACGCAGCAAATATTTGCTTAGTAGCAATGCTGGGCCAGTGACTTCACAAGATCCCCCAATCTACCCTTGTGAAAGTAGTAAGGTTAATATACTCCACAGTCTGTAGAGCAAACAACATTAGAACAAATTCTCTCAGGAAAACTAGGTAGGAAGATGCTATATTTATAGAAATGGGAGTTTAAGTCACTTGGTTCATTTTTTTAACCACTCATTATTTATACCGATACCGGCAATGGTGGGATGGCTGCTGAAGAGACCAAGAAAAAAAAGTTTTGACCACAGTGTTGTCAACATGCAGCTGGGAATTTAAATACCTCCTCCCTGTTCCTGCAGTGAGTAGCAATAGCATGGCAAAGTTTTGTCCCCAGACTGCTACTGATATACATGAAACTGCCAGAAACGAAGACTGCTTTCAGTGGGCAAAACCAAACACAGTGGGCACAGATGGATTAAAAAAAGAAATGCTTATTACCAAGCTGCAAAAATACTGCAGCAACAGGAAAATGAGAATATTATGTTTAATTACCTGTCTTCCTGAGGGAAGTAAAGATGTTTTGCATACAAGACTTACTCAGAGACATAACAATTCACAGAATTAAAAACATGACATTTTTCAGTCTAATTCTTTTCTAGGTACTTGAAGTGCATTTTTGTTTGCACTACAACCACACAATGCTGATACAACAAAGAGCCTGTCAGCCCTTTAAATCATATTTTTAAGTTCCAGTGAGACGTGATTATGTGTTATTCAGGTTACACATGGATTCTTCTTGACAGTGTGAAAGCTGGCAGTCCTCTAGCCAGGCAAGAAAATAATAATTTCCCCATGTATCAATGCTTAGACAGTTCCTAAAAATCTAACTTTAGCTTGGCATATTGTTTTCTAGAAATCTGCAAATCCTTTGTGATTTGACAGTTTCCGGTATTATTTTCACTGTGAATCTCCTTGCAAAACCAGGGCTGAAAAATCACATTTCTCTGTCACAGCCCAACAGAACTTCTCGTCTGAGCCACGAAGCCCAGCTGAGCACTTCCCAGCACAAGCACTGGGACACAGCAGCAGATGCAGGAGCTCTCTGCTTAGCTTGTACCCAACAAGGAAGAAAAGATTAATATAAAAGGTTCTGTACTTCTTAATTTTTCCCTTTGTAAGGTGTTACAAACCCCATGTTTGAGGGGGTTATGTTCCATTATGTTCCAGGTTAAGCAAGACTGCAGAACAAGGAGGGGGTTGGGCAAAAGTTTCCCGCTAAATTTGCATGAGGGAAATATCTATGGCCTTACAGAGTTATTCTCAATCAGTGTCCCAGGGGTATAAACTATACCTGTTCTACCTAACTGAATGGTTACTTGCATTCAAGTCAGGACTGAGATGCAAAGCATCAACAGATTTCTAATTATAACTATGTAAAATATTACTCCACTCCCAACTATCAAAGATCATAAAAGAGAAGAAAAAAGAACTGTGGACATGCACAATAACTCCTCCTCCTCCACCTCCAGGAAAGGCAGAAAGCTGACTACAAGCTTTGTTTTTTTAAATACTTTCCATTTGCCTCCTCTTCAGGGACACTGACAGAGAAAACAAATTACCTGTGGCTTCCAAGTTGGTAACAGAGTTGGTCTGCAAACATGTCTCAGCATAAGGCCTCAGGTCACCACTTAAATTTCTTTGTATCTCTAGCCTTGAGCAAGTTCAACTTGTTTACTAAAACTGGCTCAAAAAACCCCACAACAAAACAAAAATAACCCCCAAAATCTGCAGAGGAATATTCTCCAAGGGCAAAGAGGAACTGGCATATTAGTTGAGAACTAGATTCCCCACTGTGCTTCTGGGAGGAAAAAAAAAAAGAAAAAAAAAAAAAAAAAAAAAACCCCCCCCAAACCCCCGGCAAATGGAAGCTATGGAGTTTTCTACCCCCTGAACTAGGAAAATGGCCTCTTACTTATCACAGAGTCACGGAAACCCCACCATGAGCAGGGCCCAAAGGCAGTTTGGGCTCAAGAAAGATCCATCCATTCTTTATTTTTTACCCCATAGGTGCCACAGCCATCACTCAATGCTGCAAATAAACCGATGATGAGAAGTAGGCAAGAGGAAGCTACCAGCTGGAACTGAATAAATATTTACAGATGTCCCAACATACCTAGCAAAAAGCCTACAAAAGTTGAATGTAGCAAGCTAGCGGGATCTGACCATGGTGAGAAAGACTCTTACAAAGGATTTTTGGCATTATCAATTAGTCCAGGCGCATCTCGACCAAACGTGCACCAGCAATGGAGGTTGCTGTCCCTTCCAGCCTCTCTTCTCGCTCACCCAAATGTACTCCAGAACGCGACACCCACTGCTGTCTACAAACAGCTCACAGACGGTGCTAAACCCCTCAGCTAGATTGTAAAGAAACCCAAACCCAACTTCATAATTCAATCCAGCTGCAAGCTCAGAGAGGCACCCAGCCCATCATCTGCGATACAGCCTGTGCTCTGCTCTGTTGAGTGCTTGGGGGCACTGCCAGGGTTGGCCCACAGCCCTACCACAGAATGAGTGGTAAAACATCACCCAAAATAAGAGAGAACATCTTACACAGAAGAAGAAAGAGAGCAGCCGTCACATTCTTGCATGTGGGAGATGCCTGCATCTTAAAAACCAAGCCTCTTTTGATTAGAGCTTGGCAAAAAAGCATAAAAATCAAAGAGGAGGGAATTATTCTTACTAGGTAATGCAAAAATATTTACACAATGGTTCCTTAACAGTTCATCCCCACCAAGATTTCCTCCTTTCCTTTAAGTGCATATGCAGCCCCTTTTACTTCTGTTACCTTCTTAGGAAAGGGGTGATGAAAAGGAGCTGCTTGAACTACGCTGGACAAGGTCCAGCCTCCAGGGCACTAACCCTGAAGGGAGCTCTTACCTGTGCGGTGCTTCAGAAGGAAGCAACGCCTCGGCAGGGCACAGGACGCCAGCTGGCAGTCACCAGAGGTTACGTCTGCCTGCTTTTAAAGCATGGGGAAGAGAAAGTGATTTTCAGGAGCAGGACCCCAGCGGTGCAGACCGTGCCCATCCAGCCCCTGCGCCTGATCGGCACCCCAGCTCCTGGGGTGTCCCCTTCCCACAGCCACTGTGCTGACAGAGGGAGAGCCGTACCACCAGAGCCCAAAAGCTCAGGCCAGCGCCTGCATTGCTGCCTCCCCACACCTGGGAAGCACCAGAGCAGCATCTCCAGTCACTCACTCAACACTGAGTGAGAAGGAAGGCACGGACAAATGGGATGCAGCACAGGGGGGCAGAGACAGAATGAGGAATTACTTTTTCTTAGTACACCAGAGATGATGTTTTTTATTGGACTTCACAGACTTCACAGATTTCAAGAGGACTACTAGAAAGTTAAATGAAATGTGCACACCTAACTCAAGTCCCAAATGGGATATATAGTGCCCAGTTACCATAGCAACTTCCCTTTCAAGTTCCAGGACAAATCAGATTTCTGATCCTGTACACTACTGCAATTGTGAGAACAAAATGGACTAGATAAATATTGATATATCATTATTTCAAGTGCCTGAAAAAAGCAAAGCTAAATAAATAAAATTATTCCATTTAAGATCAGAAAAACACTTTTTTTTCCCCAGGAGGTCAAGAGAAAACCCTATGTATAACAGATATTCAAAAGCAAGAACCCAATGAGTTGTGAAAAAAAAATCATCAGGGAGAACACGATGGTCCCCATGAGCCGGTAATTTGACATATAGCACACCTCAATTAGATGAAAGCACATCCTTTTAAAACATTATTTAGCATAAGAGTTGTAAAAATGCGTAATGCCTAGTGCAATACCTCAAAGGCTGATCAGGTAAGATCTTTCTTTAAGATCAGGTTACTACTTCATGCAGGAAAGATGACTTTACTTGGAAGAGATCTCTCATTCGCCAATTAGCATTAGTGCTTTAATAAGGGAATATTTCCATTTTAATCTGAGCCAAAGTCTCACCACTGTGTTACAGAAATGAATTTTGTTATTGGAAGTAGCATCCTCTTCCAAATCAGCGGGCTGCAGACTACTCGCTACAATGAAAGTGGCTTTCCTTTATAAGCATTTCTGCAAATACCCAGCTTGGTTATTTATACTGTGCCTTTTGGAAATTCCTCATACATTTTTAGAACGGATTCATCATTTCCTTTTATTCAATGTTCAAACCCAATGTGAAGGGATTCTATTAATTGTTCAGAAGCATCCTCATTTTACTGATGGATGAAACTTTATACTATTCCTTTAAATACGGTTGCAATACTGAAGTGTAGCACCAGCAAAAAAGCCGGCAAAGTTTACCTTCCTTTGGGATAAATGGGAAAAAAATTATATCTAGCTATCATCACAGAGAAAAAAAGCTGATATTCCTGTAAACTATGACTCATTGAGTTTTTTGGTTTTGTTTTTAATTTATGAGTAAAGTGAAACTTTATACTATTCCTTTAAATACGGTTGCAATACTGAAGTGTAGCACCAGCAAAAAAGCCGGCAAAGTTTACCTTCCTTTGGGATAAATGGGAAAAAAATTATATCTAGCTATCATCACAGAGAAAAAAAGCTGATATTCCTGTAAACTATGACTCATTGAGTTTTTTGGTTTTGTTTTTAATTTATGAGTAAAGTAAAGTTAACAGCCTTTTTTTTCTTCAGGAAGTTTAAGGGTTGCAAAACTTCCTTTTCCTCCCAATATTACTATCTGTCAAGAGAAGAAAGAGCCTGCAAGCCGTTGCATTGGAGGTTGGCAGAACTGTAAGCTTACCTTAAGAAGGCTGGTAGTTAAGCCGACAGTCACAACTCTTAGTTTGTTACAGAGAAGTAAATGGGTTATTGAGAGGTAGCATGGAAGTCGCAAATCTGTTAGAAACATCTAGTTTGTCCTAACCATTCCCATCACCCTGCAAGTCACCTTTGCACTCTCTATCAGCCATCAGCTTCGGACAAGATCATTGTATTACTGCCGCAGTCTGAACTCTATTTAGGGATAAAGAAAAAGGTTAAAACAAGATCAATTTATAACTGTATCATTTCAGTTCTGTTTACCAACTGACGAGGTAAGCATTTCAGAGTGTATGTTCTCTATAGGTTGCAGAAATGTTAAGCAGTGACTTAACTACATGACAGCATCAGAATTAAGACACATCTACAACTTGGTGAGAGAAGGGAGGAGAAAAAAAAACAAGAAGGAAGAAATCGAAAATCATACTTTGTCAGGTCAGTTTTACAGTTTCTGAAATGCCAGTTGTTCACTTTAGCACACCACTAGTCTCAAACGGTGAAGGTACTCAAGTATCAAGATACTCCTATTACAAGCAAGCTCTGGGCTTGTATTTAGGCATGGGAGTGAGAGAAGAGGTAGGGGAAAATAATCGCTGTTCTGGGAATGTATTTAGACATAATAGAGTGGAAGACTAATGAAGAAATTATATGGGTTTGCACACTACCACCTTGCAAGAAGAGCAGTGGCAGAGTTATGTTAAGGGCCAGTTACAGCTCAAGTCACCCAGGGACTCCTTTTGTCTCTTTCTGCTCTTCTGGCTCACAGCCCTTTTAGATGAGAAAAGCAACCGTGTGCCAGCGGTGCTCACGTGTCCCGAGTGCTTCAGGTCCTTTAAAGACAGATGGAGGGTCGCAGCCTTCATTCTCTAGGTCTGTATTTTTAAGAATCATTTTGCATACCTTCAGTATGCGCATGGACTCTCAAGAGACATTACAGAGGCGTAACTTTCAGTCAGAGCTTTGCATCTGCCCTCTTAAAAATCTAATTTCTCAAATGCTCGTTGTCCCCTCCCCAAAATGAGTATTCCCAACTTAGGTTCCTCTTGAGAGCAAAATTTAGTGTCTTCCATGGCATAGTCTTCAGCTAAAGCACTGTATCCTTCTATTAAACTTTTATCTTAACACAGTATTTTCTTGAATTGTCCAAAAATGTGACAACCTGCTTTTAGCAACCTGTAGGCAAAGCACCCAACACCTCTTTGAGTTGCAATGCAGCTTTTGCCCCTAATTGTCCAAGCTCTCATGACTACCATCACCTCTTCCTTTACTCTTGGGAACAACATTTTAATTTGAATGCTGGTGCCTTGTGTTTCATCCCTGTTAGATGAACCAGCATATCCATGTCCAGCACTAATAAGTTTAAATGAGCAGTGACAGTTTCCAGTCATGCAGAAACATAGGCAGACTCAGATGTCATTCTCTCAAATCAGTTACCATTTTGAGAGAGCATCACAGTCAAATTGCCAAAATACATATCTGTTTTTAAATGACTCATTAAAATCCAGGGCAGATCAAAGGGCCTGATAGCAAAAGGATTATTAGGAAAAAAAAAACACAAACACCATATTTAACATGTTAGCTAACATGTTAGAAATGACTCATTAAAATCCAGGGCAGATCAAAGGGCCTGATAGCAAAAGGATTATTAGGAAAAAAAAAAAAACAAAACACCATATTTAACATGTTAGCTAACATGTTAGAATCCCCAAGAAGATAAGGTAATTTTAGTTTCAAACAAAAGTACTTGTCTTTGTGAGGAAAGACAACTTATTATTAATTCAAGATAAAATCATGGTACTGGAGGTGAGCCAGTTTATTGTTTTCACATGACTTAGCAGACTAAACTCAAGATAAGAGAAGAATTCCAGGGCTTTGCAAAAGAGAGATAAAAGCTACAAGCTCTGGTCTTCCGAGTGGCAGCACTGACATTCCCTACTCCAGACCTCTTGTTTGCTACCACTGTCATAGCCCCACCTGATATCATGGCTGGGTATTTAATTTTCCAGGGTCATTGGGACAGTCATTTTGGTCTTCACTGTCTGGTAGGTAACAATACAGGTCTGCAGCCAGCGCAAAAGATCTGGAGACTGTAAAAATATATGGAAACAAAAACGGTTTCTTTTGCTCCATCCATACAGTGGATGCTATGAAAAACACAGGGTTCATAAGCAAGAGAATTAGTGGTGTACTTCCCATTGAACTGTTAGCCTTTACAGGGTTAAGTCTAGATAGAGAAAGAATTGAGTGAAAACACATTGAAGTACCTCATGGCAGGGGACCCTGGAGGCTCTCCTAACTCTCAACAGACACACACTGAAGTTTTTACAGAAGTGAAATGATGCCCCATACATTACCACCAGCCCATTCTGCTCATTCCCCAGTCAACAGCCCCCACTTCTTCATCTTCACATCACTTACCACTGCTAGTACACCTACCTCTACAGTGCCAGTACTGAAATCATGACAGCCGATTCTTCAGCCTAGCAAGCAACTGGAAATTGAGATGATTTGAATGGAGAAGAGCTTAGACAAGTTTACAGTAAAACTTGCTTAGTTTTGTTTGAGGCAATACTGAAGAGTAAAACTAAGGATGAGCTGCCATATTTCACTCAATAGCTTCTGAAATTCTAAATAGGCAACCTTGCACGCAAGAGATCTCAGCTATTTATAAAATGAACAGCTCCAAACCCAAGATGTTAATCCTCATGTTTACTTCACCAGGGTGCAGGAAGTGCCCAAACTATGTTATTTGTCACTAAGCACTCACATCAATCTCTGAATTTCCACCTCTCATCTGAAACGTACAGCTGAACAGAGTAAAATCAGGATCAACCTATATGAAAAAATGCATTGCAGCACTTTCAGCCTCTCCTCACTATATAGTCTAAAGATGGTAGCATTTTAAGACTTCTTTGTAGCTCATACCCCAGCGACATACCAATAAGATGGAGTAATTCCTGAGGACTGCAGAAGAACATTAAGGAATATTAAAGAGAGACAAGGGAGACCATTAGGTAGTTTTAGATCCTCTCTCTCTCTCTCTTTTTCTTAAAAAAAGCCCTTTCATCTCGGGTAAACAGAGAGGTTTTCTTGGTTTATTTGCTTTTATGTCTGGAGTTAGACATTGCCCAGCAAAGTTTTCATGAAAACATAGCGCTCGTTTAAAATAGTACACAATTCAAACAAAAGAAGTGTCTCACACTAAGATGAATACACAAAAAAAAATAACAAGAATGGTGACAAATGCTTTTAAATTGTTTCCAAATTATCTAAGTTTCTATTACTAAAACAAGCACACAAATTTTCTTGGGGTTTTGTTTTTTTGTTGTGGGTTGTTTTTTTTAATTTGAGATTTTGGGCTTTAATCTCACAAGCATTTAAGTTAAACACAACAGGCAGAGAGACAAGTTATCCCATTACTATCAGTGGAACAAATAAGTATTTATAGATCAAGATTTTGATCCTGAATCAACCCTCTCCCCCGCAGCTGAGGGCAACTCCTTCATGAACACCGCTACCAAGCTTTATCAGCGAACGTTTCCAACAACAGGGCTGAAGAATACCTTCAAACCGGTCAAGGTAGGTCTTAGGCAATTCTCGGTAAGTTTTGAAACAAAAGATTTCCATTCACTACATCCAGTGAAGGGGGAGAAGACTTTTTGCTAAGCCACAAACATTTGAGTACTACTGTACACCAGAGCCTACGCTCCATCAGATTAACAGAACATGAATTATATCATTGTCTGGAACATATCAACTGCTGAAGACATATGTACATAACCAGATGTGGTTTTCCTAGGCAAGACACTAGAGCTAGATGGAAAAAAAATACACAACTGTTGTAAAATTGGAAAGAAACTGAAAAACTATCTGCGCAGAATACGTACACATATTGTCTTAAAGGCATAAATGAGAAAAAGCAAGAGAGGGCAGAAGCCTTGCCTTTTTTTTTTTTCCCTGCCAGAGCAATGACTCAGTGCATTTCTAGAAGCTCTAGGGGGAATATGTGTCCAGAATGGAGAGTGCACATTTAGACGGAGAATGCTAATCACATACGGTTTCTAATCAGGGAGTGCAACACCACCATCTCAATGCCTATGAAAAAAAAGTTTCTGTACAACAAAAATGACCCCAAGCTCCAGATCTGCATCATTTTTAAGGTCAGTTGATCCCTGAAGGCATCACAGGGTAAGAACAGGGGAATACCTGGAAGTCTCTGTTATTTTATGTCATCATGGCAACAACACTGCCTCAGAACATTTCCTCATTACTGGAAGGAAGAGTCCCACGTAGAGGAGGCATGCAGGGAGCACATAAAGAGCAAGGTCATCTGTAAAATCGCTATGCACTTTTCTTTACGTCCTAAAGAAGTCACTGCACTAAAGCTCTGTGAGGGAGGTTTTAAGACCAAGGAGGACTTGCATCACTTGTGACACATTCCCACGCAGTCTTGTGGATTCAATTTACTAAATTGCCTGAAGTGACATCTGCAAATCTTGTTCAGTAGCAGCCATAAGGGAGACACGGCCATGGAGCGGAAGTGTTACTGCTCGCATTATTGGGAGTACTAGCACTGTACACTAACACTGTACAACACCACCTCCATGGTCTAGGCAGTAGGAAGGCCCTGAGACTCTCAAATGTCAAGGTGAACCTCTACAAGAACCTCCACAACACTTCCATGGATTTCTCCCACAGGGTAATACAGCCTTTAACTGTTAGAAACTGTTTTGCAATCAAGTGTCTCAGTCTGCCATGTGAGCCAAAAATGATTATGCAGAGAAGTATATAGTGGTTCAGAAAGTGATCTGAGTTTATACAGTTTATACAGTGAAGCATGAAGAGAAAGTAGTACAGACTCTAGGATTATCTGCTTTTAGCCTATGAGGTTTTGGGGGAAAAGGTCTATATGCAGAGGAGAAAATCTGTACTGCATTTGCTATGTGCCAAAATATATATATAAACACAAACAACAGTATCTAGGGGGTAGCACCACACAATTCAAACACAGAACCATTAAAAATTCACTACTGAACTTAGTGAAAAATGCCAATGTTTGCCAGAGGCAGGCAGTTTAAATTATTGTGTCTATCATGGACAGAGAGGAAGGACAAGAAATCTTGTTTTATATTTTTCTACCAGAAATAGAAAGGCAGAAACTCTCCTCCTTCATACACTCTGGAGGTCAAACTAGATGATGTAATGATCCCTTGTAGCTTTAAACAGGTTTTATAGATTATCTGACTTAAAAATAGACACAATGTTTAAATAATAAAATTCTCTTGAAATTGAGTGCCTAGTACAAGCCTCCAGTCACTGGCTAAGATCTGGAGGAGCTATGACCATATGAATATTTGTAATAAACCAAAGGGAAAATCTTAGGTAGGTGTTCTGAAATTGAAATTTTATCTCACTGACTCTATCTGCCTGAAAAGCAAACAATACGTACTATCGTCTATATAGTCTGCTTTAGCTAGGTGCAGGTCTCCCGAAAAGCGTGCAGACGGAGGATGTGTCTGCGGTGCAGACACCGTACCCAGGTTTGGGTACTGGACCCAGTCTAACCATGGCAGCAAGGACCTCCGTCCTCAGCCAAGAGGCGTGGAGTCCACTGCGTCCCATGCAACCGTAGCCTGTTTCTGGTACTGGGAGAGTACAGTTAAAATCGGCTTGGATATGCCTGCACTGTCCTGACATCTCTGCTGTAGGCACTCCTCTGAGTAACTTAATTCAAAGCCTGTTACCATACAATAATTGCCAGAGGTCACGCTGTCACGGTTCAGATGAGGACCTGAATTCATTAAGTGAA
This sequence comes from Aptenodytes forsteri, assembly GCF_000699145.1. Lineage (NCBI taxonomy): Eukaryota > Metazoa > Chordata > Aves > Sphenisciformes > Spheniscidae > Aptenodytes > Aptenodytes forsteri. The sequence goes on from NW_008795252.1 coordinate 3,874,800, forward strand.
CCAATGTATGTGTTGCCTTTTTTCTTCCTTTTCAAGTACAAGGCCAAAGGAGGAAGTACAGGAGAAATGTGTTGTCATCTCATCAATGGAGTTGCTTCTTGTCAACTACATCATTGTTTAACTTGTCACAAGCACAAGCAAAACGATACACACAGCAAATCCCACCGACTTGTATGAATGGCCTGGAAGTCCACTGGAAATCACTTAATTTCGTGAGCCAGTGAGTACACAAGCAATAGGAGTCAGATTACTTTGCTCATATGTTTTGACAATGGCAATTTCGTTTTATTTATTATGATAATTCATAAAGAACCATCAAATACAGTGCAGAATCTCTTATAAAAATAATTACAGTCTAGTAATGCTAGATCTCATTGAAGCACACCATTAATTCCTTGACAGTTAGGGAACGAGCCAAATACTTTGTGCAAATGAAGGATTAACAAGGTTTCAACACACACATTTCCTTGCACTTAAAATGTGCAAGGAGCAAACCTTATTAAAACAGCATTTCATATTATACTTTAAAATTATGGCCCCTTAGGTAGATTTTCTGTACTTCAAAAGATAGCTATTATACTACTGTATGTTACAGTCTAGGATAACAGAAAAAGAAATTCCTATCAAATTGCTGTACGGCTATCTGCAGGGAGCATAGAATAGTTGCTCTTTCCTACAGCCCTCAAGAAAACCCAGACTCTTAGTCAAAATGAGGTGTCACCAGTCTCACACAATGAAGAGAGAACAGCTGTAATACAACGCGATGAATCGTCTTCCACTTTGCTACTGAAAATATTTTGAGCAGCTAAAGCAACGTTTTCTGAACCTACCGTCCAGTATTTGGGACATCTCCATATGGGCCTCAGGGTTATATTGCCTACCTCTGTGTGTTTAAACTGCTTCCATTTCTAGGCAGAAGGACTTTGTGGTTGTACACTTTATGGTTGTTTTTAAAATAGGATTTCCCTAAAATTAAAAAATAAAAAAAGAAGGCTGGTGCCTTTTCTTCTTACTGTTTAATGATGTTCAAAGCTGCCTGAAAATTTGCTTACACATAAAGGACTGAATCAGTTCCCTGCTTTGCATCATTTCTGTTTTAGAAGTCCTTGCAGTGCAGCCACTATGGAATCATGCCGCCCATGATCCAGATTTGTGCGATCTCTCTAACGTGTTAACTGATTCAGGTCTTCATAATTAGAACTGATCCAGAAGCTATTAGGAAACATCCCTAGCAATTTAAAGAAGCATTATACTAGATATTAAGGTACGATTAGAAACAGATCACTTGTTATAGGCAGCTTGACAGCCCGACTTAGTAAACTAGAACCCCCTAAAAATCACCAGAAATATCTAACAACAATATTCAAATTGAGCTCTCATAACAAGCAATTCAGCGTTGCATTCTTCCAAACTTTTCCATCTTATCTCAGATGTTTACAGTAAAAAGAACAGAGAAGTTTTCTTCAAAGCACAATGATTATCAATCCTCTCCAACATTCCAGCAGCACAATATTCTTCTTATAATGTGACCAAGTAACCCCCTCAGATCCTCAGGAGACGTCAGCAAAATAATTGCTCCTCCTCAGTGTTCCTTTGTTATTACTTTGTTTTTTTCTTACCCTTATTACTTCAGGCAGAAATGACTTGGAGATATTATCATCAAGCTACCAAAACAGAATTCCCCTGCATTTATTTTCTTTTAGGTTAAAGTTTTACAATTAAATTGTACATTAGAGCTAAATCTAATGATTTTCTACCTGGCTAAAACCGACTGGCCCACTAAGTCTTCAGTTTAATTTTTCCCCCTCTCTCATTTTGCTAACTAGAAGAGAAATTAATCTACCTTCAAGCCTGTTGGAATCAATCTTCTTTTCTCTTTCTCACAATTTATAAGTCAGAGGCTTAAAAAGTGTTCATATCCTCTTTTAACAAGCTGGTTATGCGAGATAAGCGCAAGAACATTAATAAAAATAGCTCAGCATTAACTCATGGATGTTTTACAAAAGTAGGCCTAAAAAAAAATAATCCTAAAGCCTAATTGTGATTTATACCACGTCTCTTTTCCTATACTACCAATTATCAATCATCTCTAAAAGATCCCTTCTTTTACATGCCAATGTCACGGATGCAACTGCTGCCAGCTCATCCCTAATCAGGTGAGACACTGCACAGCACAGACCACCCCCCAGTTAGGCCTGTGACTTGTAAAGACGGGTGTACTGCAGAAGAGGTTTTATTCTTTACCTTTTTTTTTTTAGTCCTTCACAAATATTTCATACCTGAAAGCACAGCTTCTCTCATCTCCACTCTCCCACACATTGTACCTCGGTATGGTCTGAACCATCACTTTTACCACCACCCTGAATGTCTCCAGTGTTCACGAAAACTGTATCTAGACCAACGATAATACAACCATCAGCACTGAAACTTTTATTATTGTAATTACAACAAAGCAGCTGGTGGTAATAATAATAATACTTAGCATTTATATGGTGCTTTATGTCTTCAAAAGGCTGTCTAAACATTTGCTAAATAAGCCTCACAGAACTCCTGAGAGACAGATACATTTTCTGGTTTATAAATAGGAAAACTGAGGCAAAGAGACGAAACAGCTGTCTCCAAGATCAAGATCTTTAGATGATTTTAAAAAAGGGAATGAGATCTCTTTGGACAATAAGAACTTTTAGAGTTATAAAAGTATGGCTTAAAATACTCAAAGAATCCGACGGGACATTAACTCTCACGCTCTGCGCATTCCACCCCCTCCAAAAAAGTCAGTAAACACTTTCCCGGGGAAGATTAAGTTCACTGCTGCCCGCTGCTCTAAGCTACTTGCCACTGTGGACCACAAAACACTGGACTGCACAGGCCAGTAGAACCATCTCATCTGCCAAACCTCCAACCTGGAAGTCCAAGCCCCTCTGAAGGAGTCAAACCGTTGATAAACTGCACAAAACTGTGACTTCAATCGGTCACCGCCAAGACTGGGCCTCAACAGCAACTCGCTTCTCCTCCAGGGCTGTATTCTGCTCTGTCACTATTTAAGAAACATATGAACACTTCTTTTTCTTGCATGTTAACATTTAGCTTTAATATAAAAAGTGAGAAAAACTTTAAATTCTAAGTAGAAAAGAACAAATGCCACCACGTATTGAAGGCACTTCCGAGAATATTTTACATTCATATTCAGTAAGACATTGATTGAACAGACTTTTTGTGTGTGTATTAGACACCTCACTCACACAGAGAAAACAAATGCCTACACACACTCTAACACCTCCTATTCAGGTCTCGAGCTCTAGAACTGCTTGAAGTGAGCTTAAAATTATTGCCTAGACAAAATACACAGCGTTAAACCTTTAGAGAAGACATTACTTTTAAAGCCCTATCCCACAAAGACTTGACTACCCATGTAATTTTACATACGAACTGTCCCACTGAGATCAATGGATCAAAATGCATTTCAGAAGACACTGGAATAAATACTAATGACACAAAAAGGAAAAAAGAGTTGATTTGTGAGAAAGGAAAAACTTTACTGCAAGAAGTGGCATGAAGTGCATTCTGTGAAGCTGGAGATGGACCACTATGCGCAACCGAAGAGTGAAGCAAAACAAAAAGAGTAGGGGAAATTTAGGGGATAAATAAAGGAGGAGAAAGAAATAAAACAGGAGATTAAAGTTATATCAAGACTCAAGAGCAGGATGGACCAGAATATGGAAGACAGTGGAGAAACATGTCTCAGGCAAGCGGAGAAGGAAGGAAAACATTAAGAGCTAACCCAGGGGCCAGGTTGAGCAGGGAGAAGAGCTGAGACCAAAGCTGAAGGCATGGCTCAAAACACAGCAGTGCTTTAGCACAGGAGCAGCCATAAGAAGGGAAACAGTGACTGCAACAGAGAAGTTGTGTTTGTTTCTCAGCAGCGGTAGGACATTCGTCACACGGGTGATTTACGTAATGGACACCAAGGTACAAAGTCCAGATTCCTCACTCTGTCCTGCCCTCTGTACGTGAGATAGCACTAAGAGGCTAATTACCAGTTAGCCCGGATTTATTAGCCATAACGACATTTGCAGCTAAAATAGGAACAGACTCCACCCTCCTACCTCCCAGACCTCTGCCCTCACCCCTGGACAATTCTTTATCCCTAAATACAGGAAGAGAAGGAGACAGAAGAGAAGAAACATTAGACTAAGGTTGCGAGAGCATGGGAAGAATTGCAAAGCAATAAATAATGCTAGAAGTGGAGAAGAGAGTAAGTAATTCCACTTCGGGAAAAGCGAGCCTGAGACAACACTGAAGTGAAAGAAGAAGAAAAATGTATATTGAAATACATAGCCTGCCACCCAATTCTGAATGTGTAACACAGATGTATATTTATCTCTCCAACTGAAGGCAGTATAATGCACTCACTAGCTTCTCAAGACATGTTGTGCAAAGCTGTAAATTACTTTAGAGGCACATCTATAAATGGATTACTTTTCCATGCCATTTTAAAAATGGCATGGAAGATCATCAAGCTGAATTTTATTACAACTTGATATCACAAACTCCTCATGATGTAACTCAATTTCATTGCATAGTCCTTGCTATACCATTGTCATATGCACTCAGTCACAGTGAAGAACTCAACACACGAGATGAATGTCTCACTCTTTGTACAAAAGTTTCACATTCACATGCTCTGAGTAATAGAACTGCACGTTCAAAATAGTCTTATCATGTACACTGGGATTCCCAAAGGCACTGAACTCTTACCAAATCCCTGTATCAACCAGATATCTCACTCCCTGAAACACCAAGTGTTAAATCCCTTATGGATTAGAAAAAGAAAGCTTTCTCAAGGCTAATTACTCCAAATTATATTTTACACTGGAAACAAAGAGATCTTTGACTCAGGAAATAGAGAAGACGACACCTCAGACACACTGTGGAAGCAAGCAAAAAGAGCAGTGGCATCGGAAGAAGGAAGAGTACATCAGAACGAAGAGCAGAGTCCTCAGTCTTCATGAAAGGAGCATTCAGAGGGCTGAATTAACATTAAGCCCTCTCAACCACCCCAGAATGAAAGAAAGTGCTTATCAACCAAAGTTCACGTTTCAGGTGAAACACAAATCACTAGGAGCATTAAGCAAACAAATCGCAGCAACGTCAAATTCTACCTAAAGTTAAAACATTGATAAAATTGGGATAATCTTGTATCTCACCAGGCATCTGCAAGTATCGAAGAGCAAATGGACTTCTGTGATCTCATGTATTTCTCATGGTTTTTAGATCAAGTTTTGGGCAGCTGATTTGGGGGGTATGTCAAATAACGTTTCCCTTTCCTAATGAGTCTGGACCTATACTAATGAACAGCCAGAAGTTACTGCTAACATCTGACTTTCAGCTTCTTTTTGCACTTGAGCCAATTTCTGGAAGGCAAGGGGGAGGAGAAGGGAGTACTGATGGGAGAAGCAGCAAGCCTAGTGCCTGCTTTTCTACTTGGTCGAATCTTCAAAAATGCTTTTACACGCAGGAGCAGAAATCAAAATAATACACACAAAACCCCATGAGTCATCCCTTTATTTTCCCGTTACACACACTCCTGAGCTACAGACAATAAGGCTCGCAGTGATACTTTTGCAGTAGGTTAAGTCTGAAGCATCCAGCAGCCACAGCAAACTCCAGCCCCCTGCCCCAAGAACCATCTACGGCAGCTTCACAGTTAAGTCAGCTGAATACAGCTCCTCTGTGCTCATGGAAGGCTCGAAAGAAGTCAGATATTCCCTTACCTGCAGTGGTAATCTATAAAATCCAGAAAATCCATAAATAGTAACATTTGGGATTATTAAAAGATAAATCCTCTGTCTCATGTAAAACCAATGCATTCTTGAAAAGAAAAAAAAGTTATCTGCACAAAGCCTACTTTAAGTTACTGAACATCCATAATAGCTACCCTCACTCAACAGATACCATTTTTAAAACGGTGAGTTTTTTCTAAATATTCTGTTGAAATACTCAAAGGTTTCCCAGTATTAGAGGACAACGGGTTCATCATTTCATACCCTAGGGTTTTATAGCAGGTTTGGGCTTTTTTTCCTCTGTAGTTTGTAGAGAACATAGCAATATCCATGGTTGGTTAAAATGCCAACTTGAGTGAGGCTTTAAGAACAAATGCAAGCAGAATCCCCTGTCACAGCGTCAGTAACGAAGATGCCTGTTATGCGTCAGAAAACAACAGAAACCCCCCCAGAAATGGATAACTTCAGGAGAGATGTACAAATTCCACAGAAAATACTAACCCTGCACTGTTGAAGCTAGAGACATCTGCTAACTTTGTCTATCCAGAATGCATAAGGTTGCTGAAGTCTATTCAGAAATAATGCAAAGAAAGTAATTTGTAATTTACTATTTCCACTTTAGATCTCAATCCTGTGGAGATTCACAGCGTGAGTAACTTTAATTACCTAGACAGTGGCATAGAGAGGGGAAGGAAGAAAGGACTGCAAGTGTTCAACCAGTAGCATTCAAGGCCCCGAGTTGGCTAATATTTAAATATTTTACTAAAACTGACATTACAGAATAAAATCTAAGGCATGTGTTAGTGATTGTGGGCTCATGGTCACAGCTCAAAATGAAAAGAGGTCCTCAAAAGCTAATGCTAACAATGTTTTCCTTTGTAACTGATTCATTTTTTATCCCCCCAGTGTCCATGACATACAATTAAAAAAAAAAAAACAACAAACAAACCCCAAAAAAATCCCTCCCCACAAAACAGATATGAAGGTTGCTTCTTCCCACATCACCGTGGTCTTTCCAAGAAGGCTGTGACTAACCTCACCAGGCAACAAGCAGAATCATGTAGGATCTCTGAGTATCACATGCTATAAAAGACACCTTGTCTTAGCTTTCCGTTTTCAGTGAATGAAGAGCTCTGTTTTGTAAACAGTTATGCAAATGCCTTTCTACACACACACCAAATAGTCTCACTGACTTAGATGAAACTTGAAATGACTTTACACCCAAGTTCATCTATAGGCACAAAAGGGAGAAACCCAGCAGTCACTCAGGACTGCAGTAACAGCTGAAGTTCCCGGCAAAATGTAAAATTCAGATGACAGCTATCATCTAGCTTGAGACCTAGGGTGGGAAACTGAAATTTCCAGGTATCAGGGTTAAATCAAGATCTGTACAAAACTATGAGAAAATTGGTGTTGGATGAATAAATCGATGGGTGAATCAGAGTCTAACTCTGGGGTTGAGATAAAATGGCAGCAGCTACAGCTCTCCCTGAAAGCAAGAATTCTAGTTTCTGGTAATGCAAAGCATTTAATATTGGAAAAACAAGAGAACTAGCACTGAAAACAAGAAATTAGCCTCTTAGTCCTGGCTTTTTTTTTTCCCAATATGAAAA
>NW_008795252.1:3882360-3885191 GCF_000699145.1 Aptenodytes forsteri
TGTATTTTGTATTTCAGGCTGATCTCTGTACCACAAAACAAATACTGAGGCTTCAAACTTCAAAATAAGTATCTAGTCGCGAGGTGTTGATTAGGCTCCTTGGGAACCCAGGACTAGAATGATGAAAACTCTGAATCCCTATGGACAAAGGGGACAGAGAACCAGGTGCTGTTAAGTGAGAAAGCAAGAAGAAATCCTGGTTTCAAAGGAAATGTGAGAAACAGAGCTATGCACATGCTTTTATATATATATATATAACTGCACTGTTAGTTTAGTTACCAATGGTATTTTTAGTGACTTGCAGTTTTAGCGGGAATTGTGCAAGTATGGCCCTACTATGAGGAAAAAGGGTATTTCAGGCATCATGCTGATCTCTGTACCACAAAACAAATACTGAGGCTTCAAAATCAGTTAAAAGTATCTAGTCGCGAGGTGTTGATTAGGCTCCTTGGGAACCCAGGACTAGAATGATGAAAACTCTGAATCCCTATGGACAAAGGGGACAGAGAACCAGGTGCTGTTAAGTGAGAAAGCAAGAAGAAATCCTGGTTTCAAAGGAAATGTGAGAAACAGAGCTATGCACATGCAGAAAACAAACACACAAGCAAAGCACCTTTCCAATTCTCTTTGAATGGAGATATTAGGATTGGGCCACGCACACCGTACCATAAGCGATGCAGCTCCAAGGTGTTAGGCGTCTTTTCTTTCTGGCCACAAGCCCCACAGCAGAGAGAGAGAAGAGTCTGGAGGGGTCACAGACCAAAGGGCTCCATTTTTCTCTCTGGCACAGCTGAAAGCTGTGTCTTCAAGAAAATCTCGTACCTTTGACCAGTCATTCACTGTTCAAGCAGACGGAGTGATGCAGGAATTGTAATTAGGAGTATAAAAGCAACAAGTGCTAGACACTGAAATTGAAGTTCACAAGCACTTTATTAGTGCAGTCCTCAGTGCGTGGACTTGAAGTCTTCTGTTATCTCACTGCAGTAGCTGAAGAGAAAAGTTGTTATATATTTAATCTATTTTGACCCTCAGGGCACCAATTATTTGACTTCAGATGTTTAGATTTTAATAAGCTTTCACCCGCAGGGGGGAAAAAAAATGCAGCAGTTAATGTGACTGATTTGCCATTTACAGCTAGGCTATGGACAGAAAGAAAATCAATCATATTTCATGAATTTAGTTGTCACCAAGTGCAAAACTTCTGCATTTTTTTTCTGTCTGTGCATTTCACAGCAGAAGTAAGTATCTTTAGATCAATCGTGCCCTATTATCGCTATATATAACCCAGCACCTAATCACTACTGGGTGTTGCTCCTTGTGGGGTGTTACCTCTCTCCAATTAAACCTAATGGGATACTTTGGCTGCTTTCAAAATTACACGCAATCAGAAACATTCATTCTGAGCTATGAGAAGGCGTAACTCGATACTGCAGCCATTATGAGTATGTGACAATACAAGCCAGCTGGACAACTGAAGTCCAAAGCCACTTATATTTCCACAGCCTCCCTCAGTAAAAGCAAGCAGCAGCCCCAACCTGCTTCTGTGGAGCCCTGAGCACAGTATCTCATTACCTGACAATACCCATATGCTAATAATGCTACGCTCACTGTGAATCAAGATGAGATACGCTCCATCTCCCTTACACCTTGAAAACCCTGTAAGCTCTCTGCAGTCCCCACAGCTCACTGAGAGGAAACGACCAACCCATTTCAGGCCCGGCCCAGGAGAGGACCACTTCTCAGAGGCCGCAGGTTGCAGCATTTCCATGGAAAGGAGACCAGTTACACAATGCTGATTCAGAATTTCCAGTTGCTAACAACAAAAATAGACATTTTTATGTTCTCCCATGTAAGCAATTTTTGTAGCTGACATATAGACATTGCACAATCACAAACGAGAAGAAAGATGGTCAATAGGAAGGGAGGAGGACCACATTTTTGATGATGGAGAGGCACAATTAAAATATGGTCTACACTGCAAAGACACAGGAGAGTCATCATTTAGTTAATATTTCAGCAGACACAACACAGAGCAGTAATACTTTTATCTTCAGTACTTCACTTTAAGTAAACAAAGCAGACTCCACCAAAGGTCATACTGCTACATGTCTATAACTTGGGGGGGTACAAGCCCCACGAGCCAGGCAAAGCACAGTTTTTGGGTGGGAGGACTGGTTCCCAAACGACATCCTCAAGAAAAGCGTTTCACCCTTCTATTATTGCCTGCTACTAGCTGGCTTGAAACTAGGGTTTAGTGGAAGCTGCAATGTCTCACTTTTCATGGATACAACGCAGACCTCCTGAAGTTACGGGGCGGGGGCAGGAGCACCTTAGATCATGCCACAAAATGCCACAAACCTGTTTTCCACTGTGTGCCCAGGTTGTCCTTCATGCACTGGCACGATGCGTAAGGGAGCGCGTGTCATGGCGATGAGAGGGGCAGAAAGAGGAAGAACGCCAGGGAAAGTTAGCAGAGAGAGGGAAAGGGCTGAACAGCGGAGGAGAAGGAAGACAGCCGGGCAGAGCACCAAAGAAACACAGGCACGCAACAGGATTATCCCACCCGAAAGCTGCCCTTCGCCAGCTACCACCAATACACGCCACCTTTGGAAAAGCCAGCTTAACCGCCGGGGAAAAAATGCCACAATAAGGAGAGAAAGCCAGATCACCTGGTAGGAGGTGAGGCAGGAGGAGGAAGAGGAGGAGGAGGAGGGCACGGACGCTGCCCTTCCCGGGCAGCGGCGGGGCTCCTCACCCGGTGCCCGGGCCGCCCCCGGGGCCGCGGCGCGCTGCCGTTGGGAGCCCGGTGGGCAAGGTGCGAGCAGGTGTGG
>NW_008795252.1:3885914-3916351 GCF_000699145.1 Aptenodytes forsteri
GGCGGTGCTGCCGCCCAGCGCCATGCGGGCTCTGCGCGCTGCCGGGGCTGCGGGGCCTCCTCTCCCCCCGCTCCCTGTTGCGGTTTACAGGGGACTCGCGAAACGCAAAGGTACTAAGAGCAGCTCCCCGGAGCTGGGCTGAAATATGGGAGTTGTTCAAAGTGATCGTAAGCGTTCACCAAAAAAAAAAAAAAGAAGGAAAAAAGCCACACACAAAACCTACCAAGACTCCAAAGCAAAATCCTTCCCCGAAGAAGTAGGTGTATCTAAACCGCCTTTGGAAGGAGTCAGCCACGAGAACAAAAGTCTCCCGTCCTCACTCGAAATCCCGGATGAAATCTCCCAGCTGTTTATGTTGTTTCCATCTGGCACCACATTCCTCCTGACCCTGACAACTTACACGTGGCTTTCACTCAGCACAGGGGAATAGTCCCATGCACAGATACTATCGGTATGCTTACAGGTAGCCAAAGTCCTGATGCTACGCTGTTGCCACGGTCGTGATTTCTATGATGAGCCACTTCCACTCCTAAAATCGAGCTGTTCCCTGAGAATCTCGGTTTTCACTGATTTCACTTTCAAATAAGTTTTTGTCTTTTGTGACTCCAGAGAAAAGCTAGAAAACATAAATCTTTCAACAGCATCGGACAGATGAAAAGAACTCCCCTTCAGGTAGTATATAGGAGAGCTAATCTGATTTTTGAGGTTCCATTCCTGATTTTTGATAGGATTGAATTGCCAATCCTGAAAGACTTACAAACCTGCTTAATTACGTTGCCGAGTCTTCTTCCAGGCTTCACCAAGATTCCTTGTGAAGATCAAAATCAGATCTAGACCAAACACATAGCCATTTCCAGGATTGAGCCACGGTTATCCAAACATAGCAACAGGTCCTTTATGCTACAAAGTTTCTGTGATTCCAGGCCCTCTTCAAGAAACCCGCAGAAGAAAAGTATAAACTAATGAAAGAGCAGCTGCTTGCTGAAATTTCCACTCAGTTCCAAGAAATGAGACTTGGCAGTTTTATAACACTCCGTGACTCATTTGCAGAGGCAGGTGAAGTCAGAGCCATCACTGCCAGAGTCGCGGCCCTGACAGCTTCTCCAGGAAGGACGCGGATTTTCCCAAACACTTTTTAGAAAAGAAGAAAGGAAGACATTGCTCAGCTACTGTTTGCAGTGGTTCGGTCGCTGAATCTCTTCTAAAGTGATGCTAGTCCATGTTTGACCTGGTGTCTTCCAGCAAACCTTCCCGAGAATAAGGTCTGAGCTCTGCAAACTGTTGTTATTTTGCCAGGCTCCCGGGCAGGTTCGGAGCTGAAGGCAGCCGGCAGCGCGCAGGCATGAGGCTCTCACTGCGGGCTCCCCTGAACCAGACAGGAGACAGTAACCCGAGCTTACAGATCAGGCAGGGAGAGGTGGGGCCTCACTCCATGATTGCTTAGGAGTGCACCTTAACCCTGCTTCAAAAAAAAAAAAAAAAAAAGGCGAGAGAAAAAGAAAAGCAGTTCAGCCAACTTCCCCTTCCCGGCTCTGAACTGGCAAAGCCCCTCGTCACACTGCATCTCCTGCTAATGGAGCTGTCTCTGCTATTTTTTCTAGTCCGGAGGGTCCTCCATGAAACAGGAAAGTGCAAAAAAATCTTGTGAAATAATGGGGGGGGGGGTGTCGAGTCCACTTTTATGTACCTAAACAAGCAATGAAATGAACAGATACCATACACTTATCTTGTTAACAGGAAGTTTGTTTCCAACAAACATTCAAACCTTAAAGAATCAGATTATGGAGAGGTCACCTAGGTCATTCCTGTGAATGAACGCTTACAGAACAGTGACATCTAAACTGACATTTCCAAACCGTTCGTGCCAGTGACCATACACACGCTCCTTAGGTAAATAATAATAGTAATTTATACATAAAAGTGCTTAACCCATGAGAGGCGGAAAGGAATACGATAGACGCTATTAAAGAAAAGGTTGGGGACTGCTTCAGTCCTTGGCAGGGGTAAACAGTGCCTCTCTTCCCCCTTCTTTCCTGGATAGCAGCCCAAGATCACCCCCTGCTCCAATTCCCTTTAACAAAGGACAGAATACAAATGCAGAAGACCACTGTGGGCTGATATTTTTTGGGGAAGAAAATATTTAAAAGGAACAGAGATAATAAAGAGGAACGTGGAAAGAAAGTGGGATGTGAGGATGAGAACAGGGAAACCAGAAGAATAAATGACAGAGAGAAAGATTTGGGAAGAATAAATTCTATTTCTGTGCTTTATCAACTTTTCTTCAGGATGTGTACAGTAAGTATGGACATTTATAAAATTATTTTATATTATTATGAAGCTAATATCACTGCAGATAGGAAATCAGAACATTGTAACATAGGGGATGAAGAAGACATTTCATCAACATTTTTCTGTTTGGGGAAAAGACGAAATATGCCAAAGAATTTCCTTCTGTTGTAGAATAGCCTAAAGATACTTTCTGTGCTGGGAACCTGCAGAATGACTTACACACAACGAACGACTTTTACACAACCGTCTGGCAGACCCAGCAGAGTCTGTTTGCTGACACCCCCCCTTCCTGCGTGGAATTCGGCCAAACGCCACGGCCCCAGCCAGTTGCAATCTCCTTTGCAGGTGTACACGGGATGGAAGGCACGGTGCGGGGAACAAACCTGCAGAACCATGCAGCCATTGTTCAGGCTGTATTGAAAATAGATGGGCAAGTGTTCAATTTGTACAGCATTGGCTGCAGCAAGCCTGGGGATTTAAGATTAGCTGCTTGATACTGGAAGGTTAATCCAGAGGAATCCACAGCAAATGAGAGAAACAAAAGAGACTGGCTATCGGTCCATGTTCCTCCATTCTTTATGCTATAAAAAAGAAAACAGAAATCCCAAACACGGAAAGTATTTATTTGCTGCTTAGCTAAAATTATAGAAAACATTTTGCATAAAGGCTAAACATGGTCCTATCTAGAAAACAACGCAGGCGAGAGGATCTGAAGAATAAGCATAGAGATTCTTCTAGTCCCAAAGTAATTTGTAGTCTGATTGGGAGTTTCTTTGGGATGTGTCTGGTTTTAAAATATTCTGCTTAAATGTGTCATCCTTCGTGCTATAAAAAGATATATATATTTTTAGACCATTTTCAGTGTAAACTAACTGAATGTAATTGTTCTAAACTCAGATCTACTATTTGAGTAGTAAATCTATGAATAACATAATGGCCTCAAAACTGGTGAGATAGATTCGGTCTAAACATGTTGGGGACATTCTATAAACTTCTAACTGAATTAGGAACCTAGGGTCTGCTATCCAAAAATTAGCTTTGGGCAAACCCTCTAGTGTGTTTGGTTTTGGTTTTGGTCTGCCCCCCCCCCCGCACCAATGGAACATTAAGAAGTAGTTGGTCGATTCCTTTATTGGAGAGCTTGTGCTTAGTTGATTAATACGAAATTACAGAAGCTACTATTTCTTTAATAACCTTTCTAGGGAAGCTTGGTTCAGGCAAACAAATTAAAGTAGACCAGAGAGCTACCCACAATCTAAACGTGAAAAGGAAGGAGGAACCTAACGTGTCTGTAACCCTCTCCTCGCAGAAACCAAACTCCAGACTCAGTTCTGAACCAGAGGGAAAATGTCTGGACTGCTCCTGGCTGACTCATACCTTTTATGCCAGGTACAGAGCCAAAGCAGCGCAAAGGATTCCCAGAAGCCTCATTTCCACCCAAGAAATGATTCTTCCGAAGAGCTCGAGGATACGGCAGAGAATATATCAGGTGGGAACAAGGTGTCTGTCAGAGTGCAGTCACGGCGCTGAACTCCACGGAGACTCCCAGTGACCGTGAATGATAAGAGTGCCTCAAAGCACCGTCATGAATCACTTTGCCCAGGTTATATGAGGGACCACTCTGTACTGCAGAAAAGTCTGGCCTCTTAAAAAAAAGAAAAGGCACAATCATTTGCTCGTGGTCCTTGTGGCGCCTGCATCTCCAAGTCAGAGAACGTGGAGTTACACCTCCTGGATGTTCTGGTCTCTGTTTTGCTTAATTTGGAGCTTGCATCAGTAAATATACATTTTCCCTGTTTGTTCCTTAGTCTAGCTGCCAGGGGTTATCAGATTTTTATTCCTTGTTCCTAATTATTGTTACATCCATGAGGGAGATTATTTGAGTGAGCTGACTAGGATAAATGAACCAGCTGTCTATCCTGAGCCCAAAACTCTTCAGCCTGAAGCCGCCGCCATCTATGACTTACAAACTTGCCATCCAGCCATTCCAGTTACTAATGCATCCATTACAAGCCATGTAAATTTATGGCTAGGATTAAAGTTGAAGGCGTGATGATAAAAAGCCTTCCAGTAAGACAAGGGCTCTGTGACATTATGAATTATCTGGCAGTTCTTTCTGCACAATCCTATGTGGATCGCAATCAGCTAGTGAAGTAACGCAGAGGACCTTTCTCCCACTGGAGCCATGGGGAGTGTTGCCGTTTGTTTCGGAAGGAATAGAGTCAGATCCAAATCCTTAATTTGTGCATTACTCAATCTCTGCACTGAGAGCTGGTCGGCTGACACTTGGATTTGGAAGTCAAGGAGCCTGTCCTGGAAGAAACCTGAGGCATAAGAAAAGCCATATGGGAACCACTGACATCATGTGGGCAAAGTTCAGCACGTTCGTGATTACTAGATTTTGATCTGTCCCGTCTCAAGAGCTACACTGTGTTTGATGGATGAGACTCTAATTGAATTTAAGCAAATAAATTGCAGGTTAGAAAGCAAACTCGAACGTTGTTATGCATTTTTGATGCCTCCATATACTTGTCTTACGGAGACAAAGATGAAATAAGATGCAGACAATCAATCTTTTTATATCTACACTCTGCTTTTTATAGGGTAGCATGACAGATGTTTTTTATTACAATTGTATGTTTATTGGGAGAGAGGTAGAGCATTAAACCTCAGATATTTCATTTTCCTTATATCTCATATTCATGAGAAAGGAAAGAGGGCAGGCAGAAAGAAAAATATATAACTGAAAGAAATGTTTTGATCTGTTTTGCCAGAATTTATAGAATTTTCTAAGTTTTCGTTTTCCTTCTAAGGTTTTGAACTATACTTCTCTGGTGGAGGAGGGGGAACAATCTTAGCTATATTGCTCATCCCAAGCCCTCAGAATTCTTGAGTAAAGCATCTAAAATCAAGACATTTCTTCAATAATCATGAGGTGTTGATAAAAAAGATGCAAACATTTTTATTTGGGATTGGGGCCCGTAGATTTCATATTTCCTAGCAGAAATGTCAGAGGGAGAGGCTTTTTTTTCCTAATAAATGACATTCACAAGATGATACGTTCACAGGACTATAGCCAATTAAGCTTAAGACATGTATCAAATATCATTACAACAATACTAAAAATCATTAGATTGGTCAGAATTACTTTGTAAACTGTATTTTTATTGTTAAATGTGCTGAATTTTAATTTTGAAAATAGTTGTCAAACAGTTCCTGTTTTTAAGGACAGAAGGGCCCGGTTCAGCTGTCTGACCGAGAATGTGTAGGTCATCTGAAATTCTGCATTTGCATATGTGGGAAAAAATCCCCATCATTTCAGCACACATTTGCTTAGTTCGGATTGCATAATTATTTCATTAGCTGAGGGAAGTAATTAATAATGCTGATGACAATTTTTGGTTACATAGCTCTTGCCCCAGACCTCAAAATCGTCTACCAGCATTAATGAATCTGGAGACACAAACTTCATTGTACAGAAGGAGCAGCCAAGGCTCAGCTAATACTGAAAAACCTCACAGTTATAGCCTGAAACTTGGTAAGTTGTGTTTTTATTAAAGCCTAAAATCATAGAATTTAAAAGATGAGACCATCTGATGCTGGGAGATCAGAAATGAAAATAACAATAAATGCATATAAACCAACTGTGTGTGTGTGTGTGTACATGTATACTTTTAAATACACTTTAGGTGCATCCTATGAGTTTTGGGTGGAAGAACATGACTCGTTATTTCTGGTCACACTGCATTGGCAAAGCTGAAGAGGCTCCGTCACGCTGGGAAGTTGCATCCATTGTGCACAGAAGCAGGGCTATGGTGCAGGAACCCAAGCTCCCAGCATGGTGCTCTGAGCATTGCAGTGCCTTATATAAAAATGGGACAATGTCTCTGAATTTTATTTCACACAGAGTCACAGTTCCAGTCCTGGGAGTTACGACCGAGAAGGTTATGGCATGATTGAAAGGCTGCATATATAGTCACAAATGCAACTAGACTCAACAAGCTTTTTCTTTCCTAAGAAAGGTGCCCCTGAGATAGTTTCATTTGCATACAGTTTTCAGATAAACTTGTGTAATGTCCAAGTTCATAATTGCTTAAGTCTGTGAGAGATGTGGCCACAAAGAGAAGCCACCCTCCTTAGGAGACCTTATGCAGCCCTCCTGGAGCACACTGAGCAAGCAGTCTTAACGGCTACTGTCAGATATTGAATAAAAATCTGCCCAGAAAAAGCAATTAACCCCACAAAGCTCATCAGGTGGACTATAATGGCTTCTTAACAGTTTACTAGCACACCACACAATAGTATAAGGCAAAGTAAGAACATAAATACAACCAAACAAAAACACGCTTTAGAAAGGCAGGGTTCAATTACTTGGGTTGAATTTTGCCCAACCTCTACGCACGCTACAGAAATCACTGCAGAGCAATAGACGAGATATGGAGAGAACAGAATATAAACGATATGTCAGTCAACACACACTTTTAAAGCAATTTTGGAACCTTTATTATGGACGCCTGGGATAACAGTCTGTTTTAATTGCCTCATATGTTTATCCCATGGCCCATTCCTGATTTCATCACCTTTGTATAGGATCTTGCCTCAAAGACCTATGAACCTCTTGTGAGATGTTTCTTCTTCTCAGATAGCTTTAAGTAAATTGAAGGAGTTGAGGACAATGACTCCACACTTTAACTTACCAAAATATCCCAAACACTATGGGACACACTGCATATATATCTACAAGGTGGGAAGCATCTTGTACAGTTTACAGCATATCGCTGTTCTTGTCTGCCATTCTCCTTCCTCCACCATGTGAGGAGTTTTTAATTGATTCTTCTAAATGCTGTTTTGTACCACTAGCTTATTAAAATCTCTTAGGGTTACGCACCTTGGAAGTTCACTGCAGATGCGTGTATTCAGAAACAAATATTTTCCCCTTTTACTAAATAAATAAGCAAAGCTTTAGTATGTGGTTTTCAGACAGTCCCAACGGATGTCCTTCCAGAGGTCTGAAAGACCTTTTGTACTCCAAAATAATCCTGTCTGGTAAAGAGGGGATGAGACATTTCAGAGGATATCCACCATATGCATATTATTCCAGGGAGAAACAGTACAAAGATGTGGTTTTTAACACAAGGGCTTACGACAGTTCATAGTGTTTGGCACCCTCTCTCTCACCGATGTAGCAATTGGGAGCTAGCATCGCCAGCTGTGTGACAGACATCTCAGGAAGTATTGAACAGAAATGGCTGGGGCATGGAAAAAGTACTCAGGAAAACTCCCGTCTGGAGGTCACTGCCTCTCACCAGACCCAGATGGTGGAGGGGTCTTTGAGAGCACCATCCCTGTAATGGCCATCCTACCATCAGCTTGTTCAGCTTTGTTCAGCTGTAACTGAAGAAGCGACACCAGAAGAGAGAAGATCCCATAGCATGCTCCACCCCTGTGCCTCTTGGGCATCGGGTTGCCTTTCAGGCAAGGGATGTTTTGCTTTTGCTGGGTGGCTGTTTGCCAAACCTCCTTTCTCCCTCCGCTCCCCCAGAAGTGTCCCTCCCTCCTCCCCAGCCCTGTGCACCCAACTGTAGCCTCCTAGCCTGAGAAGCACAATGCTGCCATGGCTAGGGACAGTCCTCAGGCTTTGTACTAACCCAGCAACACCTCAGGACATGTCAGACTTTGTCTGGACTTGTTTTGGCCCACCTGGAATGGTGTCTTAGCTTGTTTAGCCGTAACAGCAATTTTCTAATGTCCATGTGGCTATTGCCCAATTTACTTTTGTTTAGCTCTAGAGCGGAGCAAAATCATATGGCATAATCATATGGCATAACCATATGGCATAATAATTTTTATACAGATAATAGTAACAAGCTGATAGTCTGTGTATTAGGACATATTTATAACCCTAGTATAATGCAGCAGAAGCCTCCAAAGCGTGGACACGGGATGCAGCCCAGAGAAGTACAGGCACAGGATGATACTGGAGACTTGAGGGTGATAAACCATTCACCCACAGTGAACAAACTGGGGTCAGACACAGGCCCAGGATGGCCAGGCAGGGCCGTGGGGATGGGGATGGGACGAGACGTGGGCCCGCGTGTGGGCCCAGCTTGGCAGGGCCCATGGCTGGGCAGGGCAGTGCCGTGGGGAGCTGGAGACCAGCCCTGCTGCGGTATCACTGGGGCAGGGACCGACGGCCCCCGGGGGGCTGAAATGGGGTCCTGGGCTGTGGACTGGGCAGGGACAGCGAGGGCTGGTGGTGCTCCCAGGGCCATGACACACGGAACACTGATGCCTTGCTGCAGACCCACTACTTGTTTTGTTCATAAGGAAGACTCGTGCCATCGCCCCTGGAACACAGAGAGGCAGTGGAGAGGAGCGTAACACTGGAGAATGAGGGGTAGGTCTGTGAGGCTGGTTTCCTTGTATAACAGTTTTTAACCATTTTATTAATAGGACTTACTTTATATTAATTAGATCATTTGGACTGTGAATATTTGTATATTGTAACTGTACTACTACTAATTAATTGTGTGTTGTATATTAGTTAGCCTGTTAAGATTTTAATTAGACTAAAAAATTCTTGGCTTGTGTGTTCCCTCTTTACCAATAACAAGATTTTGCACATAAAACCCTCTCCATCAGTCCTCCCCTCTTTCCCCGTTCTTCCTTTCCTTTTTATTGTGATGCCACATCACTTTTCCCACCACTTTATAAGTAACTGCACTCATCAACACCCACTGACACAGTGACGGGCCAAAAGCATTTTTGTCCTTCCTAGCGGCAGTAAGATGCCAGGCATTTGACCCCTCTGGTGCCTGAGGTCGAAAAAACAGAGGTGTGTTCTTCAAGACTGAAAGACCCTGACCTTGATGCGCCCATCAGTGACACGCCATGAACGTGAGACTTGCAGAGCTGACTCCCCGTCCCTTGCTGTGAAACCAGGCAGCACCGGGGCCTCTCCCTCCCTCCATGACCCTGTACAAGAGACACAAGGGGGTGACGAGAGGGGAAGGGGTACAGGGTGGGGAAAAGCCACCATGCCAGGCTGCAGGCAACAGGCATGTCAGTGGAAAGGCTCTCATGTGGCATGATAGCATCATGGTCCATCCCCACCTCCGCACCCGACCACCACGGAAAGCGGGAGAAACCTGAGCTGCCTTCCCTCCTGACCCTTCACAGGGGTGCTTTTCAATGAGCTGAAGGAAGAAATCGAGCTTACATGCAATGATAATCACCCTGTTTGTTTACAGAACCATTTTCCCACATCTTTTGTGGTGTCGGTTTTTAAAAGGGTGAGATTTTCAAGGCTGGGACTTGTCCTCACATATATATGTATACAGTGCCTAGCACGGCCAGGGCTCCGTGCTGAGAAGGGACTCTGTATCCTACCAAAACAGGCAAAATAATAACAAAAATAATGTCAGTCCTTCCTTTTTACATGATCCTATGTTAAAAGAATAAGCAAGCACTTGGCCAAGAGAAGAATTTCTTCTTCCTCTGGAGTGGTGTCAGCCAGCAGAATTCACCGCTCCAAAAGGGCAGAGACACCCGGACTGCTGTTGAATTTAAAAAAGGGGGGTTGAATGGTCTCGATCAGGCGATGCTTGTGGCTGCTGCAGCTGTATGGAGACAAAAGGAAAAACTGAGAAGGACTGAAACTCTTACAACGTGACACGGATGACTTAACCCCTAAAATGAACAAACCAAGGATTGGGAACACACTCATGATACGGATATTTCTGGACTATAAGAAAAATAGGAAGAGAAGAAATTGAGTTAATCCCAAAGTAAAATAAACAGTTACTGGAAATAACTGAATAGATATTTTGGGAGACTCCCTGGAGACGCTGTTAGAGCTTTCAGATTCACAACTATAAGACAGTGATACGTGCTAGAAATGTACACAACAAGGCATTGCTAGCCTACCTGGTCTAACAGAAACCTATTTCAAGGATTTGTAACCCACAAAGTATTTGTGGATTTGTGGGATCTGAAAAAAAACGTAGCAGGTTTATGACTGTTTTTTCCTTGCATTTAAAACTTGGGGGATGTATTTTTTTCAATGGAGGTGAAGAAAGTGAACCTTGGATGTCTGGAACATCCCTCCTTCTCAGTCTGAAAACAAAAGCGAAGCCAACACAAATGAGATAGTCAATGGGATTTCCACCCTAAGATCCCAAATCTCTTTTGAAAATAAAAATGCTTAAGTGCTCACATTTCTTTAAACTTCTGGTCTTTTTCTCTTTGTCTTTATTGCAAAGTGAAACTTATTTTGAATTTGTTTTGATAACAGTTGTACAAATTCTTTTGCTCCCTTCTTTTTAAGCATATTCACACATTGTACAAGCTGTAGGAAATGGCAATAATTTTGTCATAACGCTGCTCCTAATGTTCCCTCAAAATAGAGGCTCCATGACACATTAAAATGCATTATAAAAAGAAGCTCTTTTTTTATAAGGTGTATTATATGCATGCCATAGCCAAACAGAATAAGGGTAAAAATAAGCATACCTCAGATTTTTTTTGTTTTTAAATCAACACAGACTTTTATAGTCCTAAAGGAAAGTGCAGGTCAAGGGCGTGTGAGTAGGCAGACTCTGGTTCTGGCCATGTACCCGCAGGAGAGGCTACTCTCCCTTAGCCAGGCATTACGGCCAGCTTTGCATTTCTCGCTTGTTCTCTGCCTCCAAATTCTACCTTGCCCTCTGGAGAAAGTGAATGGTTACATGGAGGAGAGTGAGACACAATGAAGATTTATTCAGTTGTAATTACAAAACACTCGAGATCCCGAGATGAGAACTGTGATAACACTGAATCCAAAGTCTGGTGAAGCCAAAAGGATATTTTCAATTTATGGGACGTTGGAGCAGGCTCATACATACTGCAAAATTACTACTGAACTTTACAGAGTAAATGACTTGCAACAGATAAATCAGGATGCACACAGTGATATGAAACTAGAATTAATTATGCTTTCATGTGCCTTTGCTCTGTATTATTCCAAAGAGAGATTCTTGCTATCCTCATCTAAGTTATAGGCTGTTAAATTATCAGCACGAAGACTGCAACAACTGAAAACAAATCAGGAACAATGGCTTGAGCTTCCCTGTCTGTGAGAACAGGGCAAATGGCAAAGACTGTTTTTCAGTGCTGAGTTGAACATAACATATATAACATCTGACAGCAGCCCCAATCAAACCACTATAGCACGGAGAGACAATACTCCCCCAGTGTCAGGCTCTGTGTGCTGAAAGCAATTTTCAATTAACTTTCCTCATTTACGAGGTAGATGCTAGAGCAGTTTTAAAGGAATCCAAAAACTTAGTGGTAAATGAAAAATTCTCGTGTGCTTCATTCAATGTGCTTCTCCCAGGAAGAGCAGGGAGAGACAGTTTGACAGCTTATTTCTTTAGTGGAGACAGACAGACATGTTATGTTACCCAGTCGTGTCAGCACTCTCCATTCACTGGCAATTGAACACACACAATAGGTAAGGTTGTCCTAACGGGGACATGGGAGTTTTCCTGCAACCCCCCGTGCAGTTTCCTTGAGGAGCTACTGGCCAAGAAAGCTGAAGGTTTTAAAGAAAATTTTGTGTTTATGAGTGCGTCTTCTCAATATGGGGTTAACTCCCATTGGACACGGATGTGACCAGCGCTGCAGGATGTGGGCTGAATGAATTTTCCCATTTCAAGCAGATACAAACTTCTCCAGTTCAGACTGTGGGCTGTTTTCTCCACACAGCAGTCTGGCCAGTGCAGTGACTCTAGCTGATGGCCACTCATGGCCGAATCTGAGGTTTGGTGGACGTGATTCTTGTTTACTCTGCTACAGCACTGTAGTTTCACCATTTCATTTACTTATATGAATATTTCATTTATTTACTTACTTGAAAGCCCTGTAAGACTGCAAGAGCTGGGGTAAAAGAGGCTTTCATATAAATATGAACCGGAAAATTACAGCTTTAGATAATAATTCAGTTTGGAAGGGACCTCTAGAGATTATCTAATACAATCTCCTGCTCAAAGCAAGGCTAACTTCTAAGTTAGCTCAGGTTGCTCAGAGACTCCTACAGCTGAGTTTGGAGTATCTCCAAGAAATGGAAATTCCACAACCTATCTGTGATTTTTTTTTTTACCTTTCATCTACTTGGAATTTCCCATGTTCCAACCTGTGCCCATTGCTTCTCATCCTTCCCTTGTGCACCTCTGAGCCACATCTGACCCCGTCTCCTCAGCACGCTTTCGTTAGGTAGTTACAGACAGCAATAAGATCTCCCCTAAGCTTTCTCTTCTTAAGGCTGAAGAAACCCAGCTTTCTCAGACTCTCTTTGTACATCATGTCACTCAAATAAATAATCTTAGTGATTTTTCACTGCACTCCCTTCAGTTTGTCCATATCGCTCTTGTATGCTGGGGCCCAAAACCAGACACGGTGCTCTAGACGTGGCTTCACAAGCACTATTGGAGAAGCAGAATCACTTCTCGTGATCTGCAGCTACCTTCTTGTTACTACTGCCTAGTATGTGCTCAGCCTCCATTTCCCTGGGGCATGCTGCTGATGCATGCTCAAACCTGGCTGCCTACCAGGACCCCCAAGTCCTTTATGGCAAAGCTGCTCCCTGGCCCAGTCAGTCCTCAGCTTTGTCCCCAGCTCTATAGCCCTAGAGCTATTTCATGTTTGGTCATAGTTTTCAAGCATTTGTACATTAAATTCAGCTGTTGTTCTGCATTTTGCATTTGATTTTAAGCAACCTGGAGTGGGGTCAATGTGTGTCCATTGCTTCAGTCTAGCTGCTGCATAACCCTGGTTTGAGTGCTTTCAAGCATTTCTGTTCTACAAAACAATAACAGTAAAAATATGGTAATGTCTGCAAAACCTGGGAGTGAGTAATAGAAAAAATAACAAGAAAAAGACAATACATGACCTATTCTTGTTAATAATACATTATGATTATTGCTTATACGGTCTATTATTATCATTATTATTATTATTATTATTACCCTAATAAAGAACCCAGCAGTGTAAGAAACCAGTTCATAGAAATCTTTGGGAGCTAAAAGGATTCATATCAATGTAAGCTGTTTCAGACTTGGGTTTCACTGACTATCGCGTCCATTTAACTGTAACCCTTCCAGCTCTTCTCTCTCCTTTACTTAAAATACACATCCAAGACATAGTTAACATATTGATGTAAAATGCAAATATGGTGAATTCACTTCCATGTCCAACCTTTCTCTCCCTCATCCATAAGCTGCTTTTTAAGACCACCAACACTGATTCGAGGGGCCTTCTCCCTGACCATTCCCACCAGACTCTTCTCATATCCCAACAGCTTTATGACCCAAACTTTCTTTTGCAGTTCAAAAATAAATCCCAAGGCTGGAAATCTCTTTTCTTTTTCAAATCACTAGATTTCTGAATGCTGCTGGCTATGAAATCTGGCTTACCATACATCCCCAAACATGTCGACACAAAAGTTTGTGTTGACAGGTTAGGGTATGTTGCCAGACTGCAGAATTGTAATGCAGGACTGCTGTGCAAAGGCATGGCAGTGTGATTGTCTTTTTATGGAATATGAAGGAATTAATTGCATAGTTTAGAATGAACTTGAGTCTCTGGGTAAGAATAAAATTCTTTTGCTGCTCAACACAGGAACAGGGTACTGTTCAAAGCATGTTTATCCTAGTGAAAATACATTCATTTTTCTGATAACAGCTATAAGAGAATGAAGGTTTCTTTAGTAGTAGGCCTGTTTTTCAACAGAAAGTCTTTCCTCTTATCAACATCTTTTCATGAAGTTTTATTTTCATATTAGGAAGATTTCATTGCTGCTATTAAACAAGACTTTATGGGCTAAGGGTTGGAGTAAAGTCAGACAGAACTTGATTAATTGATGGCAAGATTGAAGGTTTTGACTGTGGATCTCACAATACGTTGGAAATAAATAGCTCAGTCCCCCATCATCATTTGTCAGCAAATGATTTGCTACCTTTTTCATCCTCATTGATATATTTCATTGAGTTTACAATGTTATATTGACCTTATCCTTGTTCTAGTCATCAATTTCTATCCTTAAGATATTTAAGGATATTAAATCTTTAGAGTTATTGCAGTAGACCTTTCTCTTCAGAGGATTTATTATTTTATACTAGAGGAATGTGATTTTTTAATGACCTGCATTTTAAATTATTTCTCACTTGTAGGCAATTTTGACCATATAGTAATAAAAATGAGGTACAGGTCTCCTCCTGAGTCCCAGGAGGAGAGCAATAAACTCTAACAGCTAACTACTTATAGTATTACTGTTTGCATTAACTTAAATTGTGGGAATATGCCAAAGAAATTGCACTTGATCTCTCATTAAGTAAGTTGCCTAAATTTTAGTATGCTTTATTTCACGTCATTGGGGCTCATTCTTGGGTTTAAATTTGTTTTGTTTTGTTTGGAGCCCTGTATTGATACTTGGAAACAGAAAAAGTTGGCTGTCGGGTATGTTTTTATAGGCCACAACAGGGGGTAATTTAGAATTGCCTTTTCTACCACTGAGTCATCTTTTGGACTCCTATGAAGATCCGCAGATACCTTCTTCTTTCTACCAACAGCCGACACTTTGTTTGCCCAAGGGTTGTTTTAGCATCCCGCGGATTCCAGGCCGTGTTGTCACAGCTGCACTTGTTACAATAGGAAGTTTGCCATTAAGTTAGAGATATAAAACAGAAAAGAATTTATTTAGCTTAGAGAGTTATAAAGCCAGAAAGTATTGAGCTTCTAAACTGAAATATCATCTAGGGCATTAAAAGCACACAACAGTGCAGCATAGAAGAATTTGGACATTGAGCAGTCCAGAGGATGACCTCGTATACAGAAGCTCAGCTGTTTTATATCTTTCAAAGCTACCTGCATAGATACTCTATAGACACTTGTATGGCCACTATACTGAGGCTTGTGAGGTTGCCTAAGCTCCTGGACAGGGAGATTTCTCTTCCAGCCTCTTTAAATGCCTTTTGGGCTTCTTTAAACAAGGAGATCAGAGTGAGAGCAGCACCTCCGCAGCAGAGTCCTTTCAGTGTCAGAAAGTTTTCCTGACTGCTTACACACTTACACATAGTAGGGAGCCCTGATAATACGACACAGAAGCACGAAACACAGACACTAGTGTTACGCTCTCACAAGTCAAGATTTATTTTTCCATTTTAAAAATGATGGGCGTATTTCAGTGATAGTGCTCTTTCCAGTTGGTTCTTTATGGAACTTTATACGAATAGGAGGGACGCTCATATTAGCTATCAGTGGGTATCTGTATATAGATATTGATCACTAGATCAGTTTCTCAAAGATATGAACACTTGAACCCAAGCTCGCTCAAGACCACAGCCCAGACCATAACCCTCACAGTGCTGAGGATGAAGAAGCCAAAACTGTGAAGATTTAACTTGTGAGTTCAGAACCTTTGAGTTTTGCAATTGTCTGGTACATTTGGCTCCCAGTTCATTTGGAAAACCTCCTATGTGTATTCAATATCTGGGTCCTACACCTAAGACAGGGAAAAAAACTATTGTAGTTGCAATAGGACAGACAGGCCACTGTAGGTCCAGAACAAAACAAAACCCAGCACTCTCCTACGACAGCTGCCACCACCATCTTCCACCCAATTCTGGAACCACGTGGCTGTTCAGATGAACAAATCTTTATGCATCCTTGATCTTAGTCTTTGCCACTTTGGGATCCACAATAGTTCCTCCTTATCAGCGGTTTCAACTTAGTACAGCCTAACCCCTGTCTCCCCAGACAGACCTTCAGCTCTTGCTCAGCATAGCAGTTAGGCAGCTGGAGAACAGGCAGCTTAAGGATGGGGGGGGGCGTGGAGGTGGGGGCATCTTCCTAGGGCTTAAACAGTTGTAAGGGTTAAAAAGGAGGCAGAGGAATAAACAAAAGACACGAACATTTGATGTTGGAGAAGAGCTTGTTTGTTTTTAATACACCAGAGAAATAGCTGAAGCACAAAACAGCCATGTGAAAAATATGAAGTTAGCTTGCAGAGCTGACCTTGGCAGCGAAGCAACAGATGCCTGAGAGACGGTATCAGTTTTGCATCCAATTTCTGTGAGATGATTGAAAACAAAACAAAAGAATGTTAGAAGAAAGCTGTCCTTTTCCTCTTTATTTGCAAGGATTTGAAACAGACCCCTCTTGAAATAAATGTGTAAACATGTATTCTTATCAATATCAGAATTTTCACACATTTTTGCAACAGTAGTTATTATCCTGGACCATGCTGAGTGTGAACCAGAACAGTCTCAAAAATAAAATAATAAATCCAATCTAGAGATACCTTAGACCATATTCTTTAAATTGAATTGTTCAAAGTCTAAAAAGTTTCTGGAAAGACAAGGATCCCATCAAGAGTATTAGAACTCCATTTCGACACATTTTGAAACAAGAAAAAACGTTTCAAAATAACAAAAATAGCTTATATAGATGAGGTATGGCTGTGTTCTCTTGGCTACAAAAATCAAATTGATTTGCCACAAATGTAGATTAAAAAATTAGAAAAAAATTAAACCAATCCTATTTTGTTCTCATATAATACCTTACAGTGCCTCACAAATATCATTTAACTACATTCAGAACTTAATGAAAGAGACAGCAATTATCTGTCCCATTCCATCATAGGAAATAGAAAGACAGATATCACACATTCTTTAAATATTTATTCCCGCTATAAAAAGAAATGAAAAGACCATATGCAAAATTCGTATCTGGTCTGGTGTCTATATTTCAGGTACTTACTATAACAAATTTGGGGGTTAAATTCTATTCATTCGTAACGTCCTTTGCCAAAACATAGCATCAATTTCAATATATATCGCCACATTTTCCTAGTTGTTCCTCTTTCAACACAGACAGCCATTCATGAGATACAGTAAGAACTTAACCCGATGTAGCACAAGCCGGCGGTTCCCAAACACAGCGTGTGATCTACCTGGAACAGGCGGAGGAATTTGATACCAAATTGCAAAGAGATAATGTTGAAACAGAAGCTTGCACACAAAAGCAGTATTTTTAGTTGCAGAATAAGGAGCTGGAGGCTCAATGTGACCTTGCGACACTCTGTGATGCTGTGGCACACCTGGCACGCTTCACCAGAACACCTTCTTACAGCAGCTGGACTGAGCACACCGAGCCCAGGGTTTAGGTCAGCACTGCGAAACAACAGTACAGGAGGACAGACGTTTTGCAGGCACACTGGTATTGCCCTTGTAGTTCTTTTTAAATGTTATTTATTTTACCGTATCGGTTTAGTATGGGATGCTCCAAGAAACCGATGTCCTTAACTTAACCACAAAACAGAAACAGAATGGACACAGAGTCTGCCTGAAGTCAGGGAAATGTGTTGAAGGGATAGGATTTCTCTTTCTATATGCATTGAATCGTTGAGAAACTACCAGCAAGTACACTGTAAAACTGTTTTGCATTATCTAGAATTTGCACACCAGATAAGCCTCCACACCTTTTGAAATTTTAATCACTTTATCAATAGCTTTATTTGTTATATGCAGATAAATGAATACATCCACAGGCTTCAAAACCAGGCTCCCCTTCTGATAAGCGCTCGATATGCATTCTCACTCGTATTATTTTCCTTTGCAAAGTGTTCTGTTACGAGAGCAAAGGTGACAGAATCTGTCCCACTGTAACAATCTGCTTGTAATCCAATAGAAGAAAACCTAAAGAATCCCATTTTACAGCTGCTGTATGAGGCAGAGAGAGTATGTGATTTGACAAATTGCACAGAAAACACATGCAAAAGGTGAAAATAAACTGCAGTTTTGCTGACATCTAGTTGAGCCTATGCAGCCTTCCACAACGGATGACAGCCGGGTTTGTACCGGTAGCAGGTAACAAAAGCTGCTGCCCGCTAACAACTTATCAGAAGTTGTGAGTTTCTTTCTTATCGTAAATTCAAAATGGATAATGCATTTGTTATTGTTAATGTTATTCGTGTCATCATGGCTCCCAGAGAATAAAAATCCCATGACACTGAGATCATGGGAAAGATTGAAAATAACTCCCTTCACAAGTGAATCACAAAACTGGAATCTTTGAAATGTCTTTGAGGGTAGACTGTTTTATACTTAAATTATAAAAAGTTATCCCAGAAAAATTTTATATCTAGAACAGAATCTTTGGCAAAATTGCTAGTTGTAAACATCACAAATTATGCAGTCTAGCTGTGAAATATTAAATGAAGATATTTTTAGTTTCCCTTTAACATTGAGCCCTTAAGGTGCACTTGGGTTCATATTTATTTTTTTTTTCTCCGTGAGACCTAGTAACTTTATAAAAGTGAAGTTTGAGCTTCTTCAAGATCTGAAGTATCAAGTAAAAACATGAAATACTGAAAGTTTGAAAATGAAGCTGCAGCAATCAGTAGTGTTCTTTCACTGTTGCTAGCCAAATAGGAGAGTGGGTATGAAAGCAAGCACCACTGGAAAAAAAAGGCAGTCTTTGCTTTCTCTCTTAAACTTTCGTACAAATGTCAACAGGCAGAGTCCTCTTGCTGGCCTACTACAAGGCAGAAAAATAAAAGCGACATAAATGAATCAAGAGTTGTGGGGTTGGTTGTCAGTTGTTTTTGCTTAAGAGTTTCTCTTTTTTTTTTTTCTTCCTACTCACTAATAAAATGGAGCAAATTGTACGCTGTTGTATAGATCAGGTGATCTTCAAGCTGCTACCTGATTCCTAGCATTGCCTCACCACCTGGAACACAGCTGATTGCTTATAAAGGAAAGATAAACCTAGTTTTCTGCAAGAGTCCCTTCACACAATGACAGGCGCTCCATTGCAAATGTAAGTCTTGCATAAAACCATTGCTTGAGCAATCTCAGCATGAATCAGCAGCTGCAGGGGATTATCTCCATCAGGATACGTGGAAAGGCAGAAGAGGCTATTTCTGAAGGGAGTTGAATATGTAACATAAGTCTTTTGTTAGGAAAGATTTACCTTACAATTTGAATCAACTCAGTTCTAGTGGAAAAAAGTCTTTCACAAGAAAGGTCTGGAGGTGTATCTAAAATTACTCAAATCTGGGAACTAACAGCACCTTTTTCCAATTGGCAAACTCCAGAGTTGGAGTCCCGAGTGTCATAAGGGTCCCAAAACGAACAGCACAATTTTTTTTTTGTGCAAGTAACTTTTAAATGATTGTGGGTTTGTCCATTCTATATTGTAAATAAACCTCAATAATCTTAGTTTACATTTCCACGTTTCTGATATAAAATAAATAATTTTGTACCATAAAAATGAGGGGAACATTCTACAGGGAAGACAGGTAACTTTGGAAAGGAAATGAGGAGTGGTTTTATCGTTCAGGACTGCTGAGTGTTTGATCTCCTTGAGGAGATTACTCAGTAGTGAAGACCCTCTGCCAAAAATATCTGTCTTCAGCTTTAGTATACTTTGTCCTGGACTCTCTGAGCTGCTTTTCTGAGAAGGATGCAGCTCTGTAGCTGTAGTGCAGATAGCAATGCCCTGCCAATAGGAATAGATTAAAACTTGGTGATGGCTTTGAAGATTAGGATCTGGCCCTCGAATTGGCAGCCAGAGTAGACCTGAAGCTAACAAAGATCAGTGCAGAGTAGAATAGCTGCAGCTCTTAATCCCCCCAAAAATTAGACAGTTGCATTCTTCAGCAGCAGAAGCCCCGGTGTTGTCTTTACCTTTGGACAACCTCGGTAACTGACGGGCTACTGTAGTCACGATCTCTTCTGACAGGATACAGGGAAATGGGATCAAGTTTAAGGATGAGTTTTTGCCATGCTGCCAATGAGCTAATGAATAGGCTGATCCTTCTGATCACATTAACATCTGGATGGAAGGAAGAAAATATATTCTAGCTATGTAGGTCAGCTCTGGGAGGCAGCTACTATTATTTTGGCATGGTACACCATTAATCTGAGTAACTGGTTCCTCATTCAAGCATTAAAGACTGTGGAATTTTTGATGCTGAATTATTCTGTGGAAAACTATGTATCCAAACAATTATACCTGATGTACGGTTGATACCACTCCATTTTCCCAAGTGGTATCATACATCTACTGAAGCAGGATTTCTGTCTAGGACAACTTAGCAGAAAAGGACTTCTTGCTCCTTACTGATCTCACAATGCTGTTGATAGGGAGTGACCAACTTCCGTGTAATGCCGAGTGGCCAAATCGTACATTTTTCCTGTTCCACATTGTGATGTAAAAGGGTTTTCTGCATTGATGGTCAGACAAGCCATCAAAATGCCATCAAAAGACTGAATATTCACATACAGTTTCTACCCAGTGCCACAAGAAAGTCTTGCCCTTTCTTTGCATCATTGCTACCCTCTCTGTATCTTGCTGATATCCAGCTAATCCAGCAGCAGGAACATTTGCAAGCCTTACTACTTATTGACAATGATTTTTGTCTAAAAATAGGATGAAATAGTGCGATAAATGGGGAGGCTACCAGTATCCATTGTTATCCTGATGCTCCTACTGCTTTCATGAAATTCATGGTGGTCTTATTTCTCTGAAGCTCATAATTTCCATTAATAAATATACGCTTCTTTGGCAGTCAGAAGACATGCCAGGCTAGTTTTGCATGTTGTCATGTTTCAGAGTCCAAACGTGAGAGCTTCATGTGTGTCTAAAACTAACTCAGAGAGGTGGGAATCCCCTGTCCCCTGGGAGTGTCACTCCTACTTGGCTGATATTGCCTGTAAAATAGGATAGATAGTCACCCCAGATATCACTGCTGTGGTTGGATTACACGGTTAGTACAACAGGATAAACAGCTAAGGGATCTGCTTAAATGAGAAGTGGCACTAGGTGACCTAGGTTTGCAAAAAATATTTGAAATATAGACACTGTGTGTCTTCCATTTCTTCTAACAAAAGAAGAAAAGCTGGACACAAACTGAAAATGCACTCCATGGTTGTATAAATCCACTATAACTTATTCAATTGTCTTAATGCCCTGTGTATCAACTATCAATTCAACTACCATACATCTTCTCCCTAGTGTGCTACTGTGCCACTTTGTAATTATTTCCATATGTATATGTTAACCAGATGAGTTTCTCAGGCTGCTGGAAGAAAAGATCTCCAGTTTCTGAAAAAAAAAAAGGTCTAGAGAGGCAATGGTATATATTCTGATGGTGGCTTCTTCCAATCGCAAAAAAAACCAAAACCAAACTTCAGGCATATTTAGGCAGGCAATCTTCTTACACCTTTAAGCAAAATGATAAATCAGTAGGTTTGTTTTCTGCTTTTAATGCACCATCTTTTCTTCAATTAACTAAGTTTTACATAGTGTTTAAGTCTACCTAATAAAGATTGTGGAAAAAGAATTAAGTGCCCAATCTATTTTCACTAAAATCATTGTACAGAGGCCCACTGGCTTGACTGGAAACAAGTCTGGACACATTTCGGTTATCACTAGAAATAGAAAGGCTTGATTTTTTTGGTCACTGGTTCCATAACCATATCCAAGCTTATTGGAAAATACTCATATTTCTTTTATAAGTTGTTGAAAAATCTGGAATGTCCTATGTTTTCCAAGTTATTCTGAATTATATTAATGCAGCAGCTAGAAAACACTTAACTGCCAGGTCCAGCTACGCATTTTTTTGGGAAGCAGCTAATGCACCTGAAATTTCTGTAAAGGGGTTAATAGTGGAGAAACTTCCTTCAGTTCTGAACTGAGTATAATATAATATAATATAAGCTCTTTACCTTTGGTAGATGAATGCATTTGAGATGAAATGACAAACATTACTGTCACCTCTCCACCCAGAGCAGATATGAGAGCGGCAAAACCAGTGACTGCAAGGCTCTGCATTCCCCGCAATGCCCTAGCAATGACTTTGGTTCTGTTCCTTTGCCTCTATGTCTTAACTCTCAGCCGAGACTGCCCACAAAGCACCTAGCTAAAATTACTTTCCTTAATCAGCAGACATCTCAGGGAGGTGGGCAAAAAACCCCGCTGACTCACTAAATAAAGGCCACCCAATCGTCAAATGGTAATATGTTGTGTAATCACTACTAATTGCCCATTGTTCTCGGTCCTCCTAGGCCATGGTGTACCTTAGGCTGACAACAGGAATGAACTTAACAAGCCCATTTGTTTACTACTTGAAGTTGATGGATGATGTTTCTGGCAGGTTTTTGGAGGATGCTTTAGAACCCCTAGCTTACAGATGCATTTGTTCATTTCCAACACTCTAATGCAAGAGACATGACACCACGTGAAATGCAAAACAAATAGGAGAGAAGAAGGGACTTGATAGAAGACAAAATTTGCAGCATGACTTTTCCTGGTTAACTCTCTTTGGGAATGTGCCTATGTTGATGGTTCAGGTAAAGCTGTTTTATAAATAAGAGTTAGTGGGTAATAAACACACTACTGAGAAAGACATTGAATGACCTCAATGAATGACATTTTTTGTATGATAATGCAGAAATGATGAAGAAAAGTAGGCAAACGACATTTGTTTTAAACAGTACTTTGCGACTACTCTGTTTATGAAAGTATCAAAGGAACATCACAAATGTCAATGAAGACATACCATTATATTGCATGATTTGTAACATGGAAGCTGACCTCATTCTTCAAAGAAGGTGACTTTTATTGACTCCTTCTACTGACTGCAGTAACAGTTGGATACCCAGGGGTGGTGCAAATCAGTCCAAATCTGACCTAGCTCAGAGTGTATGGCAAAACGAGGAAAAAATAGCATTCACATCTCTAGTCTTAACTACAGAGTTGTTCTTCTTGCAGAGTACTAAATAAGGGGTCTGCAAACTTTTCTTCAGCAGTCTTAACGGTGGCTGCCAATGGCAGTGCCAGCTCTCATTTCATTTTGCATTTCTGTACCACAAATGTATGTCCTACATTTCGGGAACTTCCACACTCGACTTGCAGCAAAACATGGGCTGAAAATCACTTTCCCTGTCTTGCCCCGTAATAGTTAGAAAAATCCACTGTTTGACCACAGCAAAATTTCCACTGCTGATTGATTCCTAGGTCTGTTTGGCTGATTATAATTCCCCAACCTACCCTTATGTGATTCACACCCATACATCTGCTCTAGCTTCAGCATATAATTGTTATTCCATACAGACAGCCCAGTATTTATTCAGACAAGGGTGCTCTTGTGTATTCCTCCTTTTTTAGCTTCTCTAAAAAAAGTAAATCGGTCACAATACATTACATTGTATGTCCGTGTTTGTGTGTGGGAATAAAAACTAATTTTATTATGCTGTCAAAGGCAGCAGCTGATTACTAAGACAAAATAAATAAAAGAAGTATGTTAAATGGAGTACTGTACATTTACATTAGAGACAGGGCATTCCAGGCTTCTCTAAAATACGGTGGCTGCTTAAAAAAGATTATGATTTCTGTTATTTTCCAACATCCTCTTCCATATTATAAAACAAATATTTGCTTTCCTGCAGATCTGTTGCTACAGTAAAAAAAATCTAGGCCATGACTCTGGGATGCTGCAAGTCTTTGACTCCTATGTTATCATTTTGTCCTGGGAGAAGCAGAAAAGATGCTTGTGGAATGAGCAAGTTGGTACTGCTTGGATTATCTTCATAAAAGAAGCTGAAATGAGTTTAAAAACATTTGTGCTCTGCCAGAGTCAGCTGATTTGGTTCTCAGGAGTTTGTGTGAACCGTTGTTTCATGGGGTTTTTGGCTCATTTGTGTGTTAGGACTTGGGGAGAGTTCAATGAACCCAGATCTCAAAGCAAAAATATTTTATCTACATTTTCTAGTGGAGATGGTTTTTAAAAGCTAAATTTAGTTTTCTGGAAAATATTTTAAATGTAATTTAGACTCATTTAAGTTGTTCTATGAAAACAATCCTTATATAGACTTGAAAGTCTAGGGCTGGCAGTTTGGCTTTTAGTTTAAGGCATTATACAAGTAGGGACCTACTTGTAAAAAATTTTGTAACTACAAGCTTAATGCCAAGTCGTGTGGTATCTGGACGTGGAATTTGAGCTATTTTCAGTAACATCTATCGAGATAAAAGCATAGCATTGTTTTTTCCTAGAAGTATAAAGATTCTCAGCAAAGGAATTAATATAGGTTTTATTCCTGATACCTTTGTGCTTCCTACCACTGTTTTCCATGGTACTTGCAGTCAGATCAAGAGCATATGAAAGTGGTATGTTTCTTTTTATCTACTCATTCACATTACAGCTCTGAACAAACATCCAGTAACCATGTTTCCCCTCAAACTCACATCCCTTCAAGTACTTCAATTCCAAGTTTCGCAAATGGAATCAAACCAGCAGCTGGCACTCCTGAGACCAAGAGACTCATACGCAGTGAACTGAAAATTTGCACAGAAAGCCACAAAAGCAGCTTTCATCTGGAGTCTTCTGCATTGTCATCAAGTTCTGCAGTGGAAATCGGGTGAAGGGAATACATCAATTTAGTTAGCAAAACATCTGTAAAGAAAAAAGCATAAGAATGTCCAGCAAATTAGCTGTGGCTTTAATGGAGGAGCTGGTAAGAGGCAGAAGAGACAGGTAACAGAAAAAGCAAAGAGAGGTATCAAAGCCTGGTTAGGAGCCACAGGGCAGAAGCCCGAAGGCCTTCAGGAGGGTAAGGGTTACTTCAGTTATCACAGTGAACAAAGTATTGCGCTTCCAGGCAACCAGTTCACACTCAGCTACAGTCAGCAGTAGCCTGTAAGTGCTAGTGATCTGACAGATAAGATGGTGATCTGACAGTTGTTTAATGGAATATGTAGAATAAATCCATTTTTCAGTAGAATTAAATGAATGTACTAAAACATAACTTTATAGTTTTCCACCAATGTATTTTAACTCTCACAAGAAGAAGGAAAGTTGTTCAGATGATAGGATTAAACTGTCTTTGGCCTCTCAAGTGATGCTGTCAACAAGAGGGCTTTCTGATACTTTTGATTTTTTTTAAGATGACAAGCTAACTGATAGCAGGTTTTGGTCTTTCAAGTTGGCACAGATTTGATTAATGATCCACAGATGGAAATCTCTGTAGCTCTTGCCAACTGTAGTAACAGCCCATTCCCAGATGCTGGGCCGATTTTTAATGGATTTTTTTTTTTTTTTTTTGGCTGATACACTACAATGTAACATAAGTTAAATTACTCATATCATTCCTGTAGGTTACCGGTTATTAGTTTCCAAATTCTGCTCCCATTTCTTGCTTCACATATGGTTATTTGTTCAATGCCTTGAATAGGTAAGATACTAGATGCATATTATTGGTTATAATACTATATTCACATGAATTATTTTTAGTGTTGTTTTATTATTCATGTAACTAGACTAGCTGAAGTCCCCAGATATGCTAGTGTGATATGGGTTTTGTCTGTAATCTGTTTGCAGCTGTCAACTCTTAGGTGGTCACAATGTTCAAGGGATTTGCAGGAGCTGTAGAGTGTTACTAGTTCTGTAAAATTACTTTTTTTGTCTGCCAGAAAAATTCCTTCCCAAAAGCCCGCACTTGATAATACTCCCACACTGGTCCTCTGTACTTTAGCAAACGAAGAGTGCCCCAACTATCTCATGGAATGTCTCTGAGATGCCGGAACGCACTGCTCCCTTTGGATTTACTGCCCCCACAAAGATGGGGCAATCCAAGTCTGTAAAACACAAGGACAAAAATTGAGGTAAAGGATTAGGTGTGAAACCAGCGGGAAAACTGACAAGTAGAACAACTAGAGAATGCTATTCTAGCTGATGCATAACTGGATACCTCTGTTTGCTCCAATACTCTTACAATGAGTTCCTATGATATGCTTCAGCGTTCAGAGCCAAGGATGCAGTTTCCATAGAGATAGAGTACTTTCCAGATAAGGCCTAAGATTAACTGCTTAATGATTTTTCCTTACATGGTCCTATACTTATTCCCTTGGAGTTAGGCTTTGTTGTCAAACTTCAAAGGCTGTTGATGGGTCTGAAGAGATCTAGCTATCTTGGGACCTTGTGATTTCTTCCTGGTTCGTGCTCAGTCAGCTGATGAACCTGTAACTGTGGAAGCGAAGATGATGGTTTCACCTGGAATCAAGTGGTATGTGTGTCTAAAGATTATTTCTTCTTCTGTTTTTATCCAGTCTGACAGCCAGCCACTTCTAGTCTAAATCTAAACTGCTCTTTCATATAAAGCTATTCATACATCCACATTAAATGTTATAGAAAACCTGGGTCACACCAATATCCACATGCAAATAAGATTCTTGTTTGTAGCATCCTGTAGTGATTGCAGACGATCCGTTACTAGTTTGGACATGACTGTGAGATGAACTAGTGCCTCCCTCTAGCCTATTACTAGTACAGACTAGCTTGGACATGACCGTGAGATGAACTAGTGCCTCCCTCTAGCCTGTCAAGCTGTCCCTGTGTCACCATCAAGAAACAAAAAGAAAGAAACAATAATTACACTTTTTGGAATCCCAGTCTGTATTTTGCATGACACAATTATATGATGTGCAGCACCAAACGTGCAAGTCTCACGGAAACCCAACTGGCAAGTATCTTCATTGCACTAATGAATTTCCAAATATTTGTATAAACCTCACAAACAAAGTTCTACTCAAGAATAATGACGGTACTTCCTATATTTTTGACTCACTCCACTGTTACATATTTTCAGTTCCTTGGAGTTATATAATCATTATGCATCTTGGACAATAGTCTCTGTTCCCCCAAATCTCAATAAAATGGAAACCTTTGCAAATCTCCCTGTCATGTCTCATACTTGTAAAAGTACTGTCACTGTCTTCTACCATCAGTGCTATTAATTTCTTTCAAAGTTTGATCCTGCCAAAAAAACAAACCCCCACAACTGTAGTTACTCCAAGCATAATACCATGAGCCAAATTAATCCATGATCTAATACTGATGACATTGGTGGATTCAGTCCAGAGACAAATGTAGCTTTAGGTTGTTTTGAAATGGAACATACTTTCAAATCTCCAAACAGCAATAATATTTGTTTAAAAGTTGGGAGGTTTTATGCCCTTAGGGCAGAGATAATAGTATGAAATTGTTGTCTATGCAAAGAAATTCTATCTAGTAATCTTTCTAAATAACACAAATGCATATGTTTAGTTTCTCTTATCTCTTTCTTACTATCCTCTATTTTCAAGTTCACCTATTTTTCTGCTGTGTCCTAAAAGGCAAAGACAGTCTAATACATAGTACTTTCCATTTAAAAAAAAAGTTCTACTTTTTCAAATCTAATTTAAAGTAGTAGCAGAACAACATTGCTGTGTTCTAGTTCTCTGCAATGCACAACTTGCTCTGATAAACCAGCAAATGTCATGTTGCCTGGTTAAGAGAGGCTTACAGTCAAGTTGCACACTAAGCTTTATGCATCAGAGATCAGAGCATTTTACATCCTGGCCCTGTACCACTAATATTAATGGTATAACAACTGGACCGTAAGTGACTGCTGAAGAACGGAATCTAAAGAAAATCTGCATGATTGTTCAAAAAGTGATTAGAAAAGGCTTATCAACAAGCCTGACTGATGTTACCCAGTTTAGATTCTTTTTTTTCAAACTGTTGAATTTAGCAAAGCTTATACCTCTAAAAACAAGAAAAAAAATACAGTACATGCCAACATAAATATAATTCTGTGTCTGCTGCCCTGTAAAGGTCTTGATAACTGCCATGGATTATATAAATAAATTTCACTGTGTTCTTTGCATTTGGTCTAGCTCTTGTCATTGCTGGAAGCATTTGCTGGACTGGCTTGGCATTATTCCAATGTAAGGAGGTCACTTAAGGAGTATCACTGATCTTCTCCCTGCCACATCTGGTTGCGTGACTAAAGGAAGCAGACGAATGTGTCTTTTGAATGATCCAATTTGATACT
Organism: Aptenodytes forsteri; assembly: GCF_000699145.1. Taxonomy (NCBI): domain Eukaryota; kingdom Metazoa; phylum Chordata; class Aves; order Sphenisciformes; family Spheniscidae; genus Aptenodytes; species Aptenodytes forsteri. Next base: position 3,914,114 of record NW_008795252.1, read on the forward strand.
GAGTTATAGCAATCCTGCATCAGTCAGCATTGTGTCTCTGATATAGAGACTCAGTAATGCATAGGAAGCATATGTCAGATGACATTCTGTGCATGAAGGTGAAGGACTTGTAAAATTTAGCAGTGGAGCAGGATGTGCTTCTGAGGAATCAGGTCAATGCTTGAATATAAAGTATGTATAGGTGACTCCTGTTGGTCCTTTAAGACATAATGTTTTGCCTTAAACAAGATGACAATTTTGGAAGCTATTCTGTCTCATCTTCAAAGGCTGAGGGCAAATGCGTGTAGTGAAGGCATAAGGAATCATCATTCAAAGGAAACAGGAAAGGAAATAAAATCACATCGGCTGAAAGGAAACTCCAGAGTTAACCTCATCCAACCTTCTACTCAAAGGAGGGACAACGTAGATCAGGTTGCTCATGGACTTGTACAGTCAAGTATTGAGTATCTCCAAGACAGGAGATTCCACCAACTCTCTGGGCACCTCTTCCAGCATTTGATCACTGTTGTGGTGAATTTTTTTTTTTTTTCTTACATTTACATTTACTTGGAATTTCCCATATTCCAACTTGTGTCCATTGCTTCTCATCCTTCCAGGGTGCAACTCTGAGAATAGTCTGCCTCTGTCTTCTTTACACCCTTTTGTGGGTAGTTATACATAACAATGAGGTCTTCCTTTCTTACATTACATTTACTTGGAATTTCCCATATTCCAACTTGTGTCCATTGCTTCTCATCCTTCCAGGGTGCAACTCTGAGAATAGTCTGCCTCTGTCTTCTTTACACCCTTTTGTGGGTAGTTATACATAACAATGAGGTCTTCCACCTTTGCTTTATCTTCTTATACCTGGATGAACCCAGTACCCAAAGTGCAGGACTTTGCACTTGCCTTTGCTGAACTTCATGAGGTTCCCTTCATCCCATTTCTCCAGCCTTCAACAGCCCTGCTCTCCCCCTTGAGATTCCTCATTTGGGATCATGTGCAAACTCCCTGAAAGTACACTCTATCCCATCATCCAGATTGTTAACAAAGACATGACATGTTATGGGACACAACGATGGTTACTGAGGGATGCCACTGGTAACCAGTTGCCAGCTTGACTTGTACCACCAACCACAATCTCTTGAGCCCAGCATTCCAGCTGATTTTCCACCCACCTATCCACTTACTCAGTTCTTATCATTTTGGCTCCAAGGATACTGTAAGAGACCATATCAAAAGCCTTGCTAAAGTTAAGGTACGTAGCATCCATTGCTCTCCCCTCATCCACACAGCCAGCTATCTCATTATAGAAGGCAATGTCATTGGTCAGGCATAATTTGTCCTTGGTCTGGAAACGGCTCTTCAACCTTCCCAGGAACATGTAATGAGGCCAACTGGCCTGCAGTTCCCAGGATTCTTCTCTTGTCCTTCTTGAAGATGGGTGTGTTTACCTTTTTCCAGTTATGAAGAATCTCCCCCGATCCCCATGACTTCTAAAGGTGTTAGAGAGCTGCCATGTAACGGCATTAACTTGCTCCCTTGGCACTCTTGGAAGTGTTCTGTCTGGTCCCATGGACTTGTATATGTCCAACCAGCTTAAGTACTTGGAGGATAGTAGGAATAAGGCTGTCTGCTACGGTTGATTTTCAGAGGCTGATGTTTTAATTACTTTAGCCTTTTAGAACAGTAAGTATAAACATCTCGCACTGTGAAGAACACCTTCCCAGTGAAAACATCAAAGCAGCCTACAATTATGAATTAACTCAGCTAAAGCTTGTTCCTGAAAATTTGTATTACTGTTTCTTACAGTACAGTAAGCTCAAAGTGCGGTATTACAGATGTGATGATACTTAGAGAGTAAGAATTTTGCTGAACTGTTTCCTGGAAAGCAATTGAACTGCCAGAAAATTTTAATTCTCTTTTAGCAAAGCTTTTACAATATCTGATTCATTTTTATTATGAATTGAAATTCTTTTTGCAGAGGTAAATACTTATTTAGCTAGCCTGAATTATCAAGTGATTCCAATATGAGGCTTGAAAAGAGGTAGGAGAAGAGTGTTATGTTACTTCTATGTCTCCTCCTTTATAGTGCAGTCATGCTTTGAATAGTCTAGAGAGCAAAGCTGCTGACTGAGATAGTGTCCTGGTTTCGGCAGGGATAGAGTTAATTTCCTTCCTAGTAGCTGGTACAGTGCTGTGTTTTGGATTTAGGATGAGAACAAAGTTGATAATGCACCGATGTTTTAGTTGTTGCTA
>NW_008795252.1:3921640-3922352 GCF_000699145.1 Aptenodytes forsteri
GGGGCCGCTGCTCGGGGACTGGCTGGGCATTGGTCGGCAGGTGGTGAGCAATTGCATTGTGCATCACTTGCTTTGTATATACTTTTATTATTATTATTGTTGTTGTTTTGTTGTTATTGTTACTATTGCTATTTTACTTTATAAAGTATTCATATTTACTGAAGCCAGATGTTTTAATGTTTTATAATTTTATTAATAATTTTTCCTCTAATTGAAACTGTTCTTATCTCAACCCACGAGTTTTCTCTGAGTGAGTGAGCAGCTATTTGGTGCTCAGTTGCTGGCTGGGGTTAAACCATGACAAAGCCAATACATATGATATGCGTTTATAGAAGGAACAGAGGTCAATGAACAACAGCGTCATAGCAGCTCACACAAGGCTTGGTGGGATAGGTGATCTTGCAGTGTTAATTGGGGTGATGGGAAGGGGAAATGGAGAGAAAGAGAGATACACAAGTCTGTTCCCATGCTTAGAGTTCTTGTAACCAAGACAAAGTGAAACAGCTAAGTTACAGGTATTATGGGTGCTAAGTTCTGGCTGAAATAAGCCATTCCTGTATTTCTATCTGTCATGGTTTAACCTCAGTCGGCAACTGAGCACCATGCAGCTGCTCGCTCGCTCCCCCCCCCGCCCCGGTGGGATGGGGGAGAGAATTGGAAGAGCACAAGTGAGAAAAACTCGTGGGTTGAGATAAAAACAGTTTAATAATTG
>NW_008795252.1:3925915-3931567 GCF_000699145.1 Aptenodytes forsteri
TTTATGGATGGGAATCGGGGAGTCTCGGTTGGTGCGATATTGCTGCCGGTGCACTGTTGTTGTGGCGATCGGCACCTGTTGTTCTTCGACCCTCAGCAACCCCACAACAGGCTTACTGCAACATTCTATACTGTTAAATGGATTGACTGAGCACAGTCCTAGTACAGGATTTTGGAACACACACACACACAGACACTATACTTTCCCTTACTGCAACATTCTATACTGTTAAATGGATTGACTGAGCACAGTCCTAGTACAGGATTTTGGAACACACACACACACAGACACTATACTTTCCTCTGTAGGTGAGTTCCCTATAATGACCCTGTCTGGGCTTCCCCAACTATGTCTTTACATCTTTCAGCCTAAACCCTGAGTATGTATACACTTACTTTACATTCCTTTATTTTCTGATGGTCAACTTTAGCAACTCTGTATTCTGAGAACATTTGGCTAGAATTTGGGGAAGCACGTCCTTCTCTTGGTTTTGTTTTTGTTTTAATTATTTCTTCAATTCTTGTCCCTTTGGTTTTGCAGTGGCTCAGCTTTTCAGTGAAAACACTGGCCACTCAAAGTTTGTCATTTCTTTTTCTTATAGCTCTCCTCTCTGTCTGGCCAGCACTGTCAACTTTTCCCTTTCAAAAGACAGAATGGGACCTGAAGACTGAGGAACAGAGAAGCTATTGTAGCAAAGATTAAACAATTTTTAATATTCCTTATTGGTTTCATGACTCTATGGTTGGTGCATGCTCTGAATGTGCCTGATCCCTGCCCTCCAGACAGATGGAAAGGCTCCTGATGTTCTAACTTGCATGCAGAAAACGTCAGGAACAACATTCTTAGAATAGGAAATCCTTTTGAGATCCTAACACTAAGGTGGTGATTAAAGAAGTGATCTTACATCTGACCTCACCTGAAGAGATGGAGAAAAAAAGGTACAAATCCCACTATGAGGCTCACAGTTGATCTCTGAGGTAAGTCTCCTATTTCCCCTATTATCCAGCTTCCATGTGTTACATTTCTCCTGCTAAACCACTTATCTTCTCTTCCTTGCTGCTGGCTCAAACTCCTCTTCACACTCTTCCCGATTCCTCTACAGCCCATTTCCCTGCCTAATCCCCTTGGCCTCCATTCACACACACAAACTATACTACCATGCACCCGCAGCTGAAGAGTGCCTGTGGTCCAGCCCTCACATTCCCTAGTTCTATGTTACAAGAAGTTGCATGAAACTAGAAAAAATATGGTCACCTGCTACAAAAGGCTGATCTAGAAAGGATTCCTTGACTTGAAGCACACTGTTCTATTATTTGTGAAATACGATTACATCTGCCTTCTATCTTTCATCTTGTTACTCAGCGATAATTGACTGCTCAAGGCTGGCACTCGGTTGTAATTATTCCCCCATGAAAACACAGCAACATGCTCTGCAATAGCTCTCACATATCTGCACACAGCATCTGTAACACATCATCCTTCAGCAAACAGCTATTCCTTCCCTCCCTCCCCCCAAATTAGCTGTACAGATTCGTAGGGGACATTTCTCCAAAGAAAAACTTAATAGAGGTAAAGAGCATCAACGTGCCTACAGATTACACTGAATGTTTCAAACCTGCAATACATTAAAATAACTCATATTCAAGGTCCGCTAACAAAGGGGCTGCCCTGCTGCTGTCTCTGGTGGCACCCGGAGATTTCCATTTACCTATTTAGCCAATTCATTTTAGAGAACTAAGCATCTAGTAACTTCCTGAGCACTATGTCCACAAAGCTGCCAGGTACAAGCTGAAATAACCATCAGTAAGTCGTCTCACAGTAGAAGCTCTCAGCTAGATCATTAATGTACTAATAAATATGTAAGGAGCTCCACTCAGTGGCCAAAGAATGTATTTCCAACTATGATATCTAACACAACATGAGAAGAAAGGAGTCTTTGGAAATGTAAATATGTATACTAAACACCCTCTACTTACTTCAATCTCTGCTTGATGTATTTTAATCAAAGCACTAGAATCATGACCTTTCACTAGGATAGCTTTATTCATCTTCAGCAACAATTTCTGAGAAAATTCAATCACTGGCTGTGGAAAGATGTTGTTTAATCAAGCAGATACTCTGAATTATAAATGTTAAGTAAAAGAGAGTCTTGCCCAGGTGCTTTATAACCTATGATTGGCATACTTGTCATTCTGTGCAGTAATGTGGTGAATCACTCTGTGTGATTACAAGGCCCTGATTACTTCCTGGCAAGTTGGGGTGGACGAATATTTATTTAACACTACAAGACAGTTACTTTGATAATAAATAGATAAATATGAAACTTTGAATAAAAATGTTTTAATGACATTTCTTTGTAAAGTTATTGGAGCCTGATATGTAATCACCTTGGCTATAATAAAAAAACCTCAGTATTTTTATTTTAAGCTTGCTAGGCTTTCATTTATAAGTAACTATTTTTTTCCATCTTTCCTTCTTTTTCTCATACCTTCTCTAGACTTTCTGGAAAAACTGAGGCCTGTTTCACAGTTCCCAGCTTCTCTAACAATCTCTGTATTAAAAATAGTCTAGCCTGAGTACACAGAATTAGCGTATTTCTAAATCAAAGATTCTCAAACTGTGGGGAATAAACATATTTAAATGGAGATGCTACTAGGGAGCTAAGAGGAGGGCAATGGCGGGGGAAATGCCAGAGGAGTTGCAGCTAGGACCAAAGGCTCTCAGGCTCCAACAGAGGAAAACAACAGCTCTGAACACAAGCAGAGGAAGCACGCCTGATAGAAATGACCGCATTAGGATGTTGCTCCTCAGCAAGAGTTGGCTGACAATGCTAGATCAGTTCAGCATCTCCTTTTGCTCCTGCTCTGCGTGTATTTGGCCCCTTCCCTTCTCATCCTTGCTCTTGCTTCTGTTTGAAACACTTCCTCCTGAACACACTTCTCATTCCACTTGTAGTGGCTCCATGGCAAAGTGTTCCTCCTTCCGCAACCACAAATGTGCTTCATGGTAGTATTTCCCCTCCACATGCTCAGTTTAAGAAATGCTGCATTAGAAATTTCTAGTTGGAGTTGGGCTAGAGATGCAGAATGTACCCCGGAATGTAGAAAGAAAACGTCTGAGACTGCTGCTGAACAAACTGGCTGACTGAATTACGCACGATACATCCTGAGTTAGGCCTAGGACAAACTTTGGAGATTTTCCATTACTATGTTCTGTCTCGGTATTAAAGATTTGATTTAAAAAAAAAATGTAGATAGCTTTATTTTCAGTATTATTTCTGTATGTCTTTAATCATGTTTCCCAAAGATAAGAAAAGTCCCCCCTGCTTTGCGGAATTGCAATTTAAGAAGTCATATCCTTCTGTACCACTGTTAAATCTAGACTCTAAAGGCCTAATTCCTATACTTCCTGTCCAGCCATGTGGCTGTACTATTACTGTACGTAGGAATGGAAACATCTTCAGTGCGGAAGGCAAAAACCAGTTTCTGGAAGCCACTCCTTGTTACAGAGCAGGGGAGCTAGCAGGTGGGAAATGAGGCCGGAGAGGCTGGGGCTGGGGCCAGCGGGGAAGTGCCAGGCTCTAACTGGGAATCGATCAAGTACCTACCGCTGGAAGCAGATCCGGGCACCGTGTGGGACCAGTGCTTCTGTAATCATCTACATGCTTATACTAAGTCCATCTACCAGCAGAGTTATAACTTTTATAAAGCTGGGCAGTAGCTGATAACAATCAACCCATGGGTTTCTACCCAGCACAATTCTTTTCCTCAGGATGAAACACAGCAGTTAGCAGCATGATGCCTAACATCTGCCTAGGTGCCACAGTAGGTACCGAAGTCCCTTTTGAAGGATCTGGCTTTAGTGACACCCAAGATGTTCCTTACTAGACTTTTTATGTTCCTGCAGCATATGAAAAACTTAATTCATAATACTACCCCATAGTTTTGCTGGGCCTAGTGGGATTTTTAATACAGTCCAGATTTTTATAGGTTTCACATCTCCATGATTTTTCTCCTTTCGGCTACCTACTGGCAAATTGGAAATATTTTTGCTTTTGTCTGCCTGTTACAGATCTTCTGTCTTCCTAAGTGGATGCCGTATTGTTGCGTTGTGCAGGTGGAAAATCACGCTCCAATTTAATAGAAGACAAAATCAATCAAAGCTATGAAATAATTAAAAATAAACTTCCCTAAACAATCTTCCCTTCCTTTCCATTCCTCAATACTGAATTTTAAGTAGGTGACTTAAATTTAATGCTAAGTTTTTATCTTTACTGACCCCTAGGGGTTTTTTTCACTTAAAAAGTTTGTAACATCAGTTACCAGAACAGGGTTTTAAAATGTAAACCCAAGCAGCATTGCTAACTAGGAGACGTTATTCCATGTTTATATTAGGCTTTGAAAAAAGTAAATGTAAAAGTGATAAATCTTTTCTTTAGTCCTGTTTTAAATACAAACTTAGATAAGGGATCTCCATCTGTCTTTCCACCTCTTCTCTGCCCCATTCCTATAAATGTACCTTTTGGTGTGCAATGGCTCTGCTGAGGACAAAAACAGATATACCGTTAGGAATGAAACAAAATGACAAGGAATAGGACAAATAGAGAACATCAATGCAAGGTTTAGAACACTAAGACTAATATACCATGACATTTTGGAACACACTGCTATCATATGAAGTATAATAAAATTGCATTTGACTTTTGCACTCTGAAGTTTTAGCCACTTAATATTTTATACATTAAGCTCTCAAAAGTATTCCTAAGAATGGGATAAAATACAGAAAGTGCTTCAGTCACGAAGAGTTTTATCAAGGGAAACACACTTTTTGGGAATTCTATTTAAGTATGACTTAATGTCACTTTAAAAGTTTTCAGAGATGTATTTGAGTTCCCCATGATCATAATCTGGAGCCTGAGACTTGCTAGATTCAGCTGTAGGCCTATGTCAAAGCACAGTGGGAGACTGGTATCACGGTTAGGAAAAAAGTCCAGAAAAGCTGAGATACTGAGAAGGTCTATGTGGTAGTCTGTGGGTGGAAAAACCGGAAGCGTCAGCTACAGTGGTAGTATGCACAAAAATTGGTCATGAAATTACAAAATCATTAGGAGCTGCTCTTGAGAACTCTGGGATGACAAATGAAACCAGCGGAAGGTCAGACACTGAAATACGGTGCCTATCCTTTGAAAAGCAGCCGTGGAAGAGTGACGTTACCTTGAACTTCAATGATCTGTTGGTGATTTACATGTTTTTTCTAGTTCTACGACTAAAAAGGAGATGAGTAACCGCCAGCCATTCTGATTTTTCAGCCTGTTGAGAGAATTCCCCAATTTTTAAGTAAGGCCGTTGACACATCTTCAGCTGCTTCTGGCTTAGGAGCCTGACGAGAGCAGGGGGGCGCCCGCGGGGGCACAGAGAGCCGACCGGGGGGAAGCGGGGCTGGGGGACGGGCAGGGCCGCGCCAGCGCGGGCACCGGTTCATGTGAAACCCCCACGTACTGAAAAGCAAGTAGGAGGCTGGGGCGCGCCGGAACTGCGGGGGATGAGCTCCTCGTCACAATAAAGGCGCGCTGAGGGGCCTTGGCCCCTATCCCGGGGCCAGTAAAGCGTTATTCCTCCAGGAACCGGGGTGAGGGAAGCGAGGGCGCGGTTC
>NW_008795252.1:3932317-3942080 GCF_000699145.1 Aptenodytes forsteri
GTCGTGCCGGGGCGCCCCGTTCGTCCAGCGAAAGGCCGGTGCTTGCGGGGGAATACCCGCTCGCGGTGTTACCGAATGGAAAAGGGAGCGGGCAGCTGATTGTTGATGGTGCTCAGCTACCGGCTTAGCCTGGGGGGTGTCGTAGGCCGCACTCCTTCAGTTTGCATCCCAACTGGGGGCGGGGGAGGAAGCCTGGAAAAGGTTTCTAAAACTGCCCGTTTCTACCGTCTGCGCACGTGTGCTGTAGGGTTTGAAGTGGGCTCCCGTTTAGCCAGAGCAGCTGCCTTGCTGGACATAGAATGATGACGTCCGCCTCCTTTCCCATGAGAATGCTCTTCTCGTTATGTGAATAGCATTTCCCCTTCATGCACGTATATGTTAGTCTTATGTGTTCGTAAGTTTAAAAAGGCATTCCTTTCTGCCGTGGCGTGCCTCCAGTTCAGCTCCACAGCTTCTTGTGTGAACAGCTTTTTGATAGCCTCCCAGAAAACATAATCACAGGAAAGGCTGTTTCATTTTTACAACATGTCTGTGTGTGTTTTAAACGTAACTGATTACAAACACGAGACTTATTTTGGGGTACTGTTAGTCTGACAATATTGTTCCAAAGTAAAAAAAGCAAACCTGTTCTGCCTGAAGAAAATTTGAGTAAAAATAAAACCTAAACGACGTGCTCCTTTCTATTGCCCTTCTACCTTGACACAAACCCGAAGAAAACTTTTATCTCATTTGGAGTGGTATTTTAATGTCTGTACAGTTTTAGATGCACCCAGCAAGTACAGCTGCGTATTTAAGCTCTTCAGCTAAACTCTTTTACAAAAAAAGCTTCATAAAGTATGTGGTATTTCCACATGCTAGTGCAAGGAAATCTTTTTTTTTTTTAAAAACAGCTTCCTTTTTTTAATCATGTTACCTGAATATTGGTTTTGTTTTTGTGAAGATGGTAAGCCTATGCTGCGTCAGGGCGACACAGGAGACTGGATTGGCACATTTCTAGGTCATAAAGGCGCTGTTTGGGGTGCCACTTTGAACACGGATGCCACTAAAGCAGCTACAGCAGCGGCAGATTTTACAGCGTAAGTGATTAACTGTCTTTGAAGTCTGCATTTTGCTTTAAGTCTGTAGTGCTCTTTGGTGACATACAGCTGCAGTAAATTACTGATTCATTTGTTTTTCTGTAGTAATTGTTAGCTTATTTATGGCCAGCCGAATTCAAACCTAGACTTTTAGGTTCTTGAAAGCAGCTACAGTTAATTCCGTCAAGATGAACAGCTAGGATTGCTTCTTGATAAATACACTTAATTACCATACCGGTAATAACACTTCTGTGTGGCTCTAATCTCTGTCACTGTAGGTATAGCAGAGTTGAAAGAGTGATTTTTATTTCGCTTCTACCAGTTATCCTCTTTTTATTACGAGAAAACTCTTGTGAAAATTTTAGTGAATTATTTCTTTGATGTTTTTTGTTGTTTGTGGTGTTTGCAGCATATATTCATATTTGGCAGGTTGAATCCTGTTAGTAGAGGGCAATCTCAATATTAAGTTGCAGAGAAGAACTGCCTTTGTCTTAAAATTAAAATGCTAATTAGTCCGCGTTATTATCCTCTTTTTATTACGAGAAAACTCTTGTGAAAATTTTAGTGAATTATTTCTTTGATGTTTTTTGTTGTTTGTGGTGTTTGCAGCATATATTCATATTTGGCAGGTTGAATCCTGTTAGTAGAGGGCAATCTCAATATTAAGTTGCAGAGAAGAACTGCCTTTGTCTTAAAATTAAAATGCTAATTAGTCCGCGTTATCCTGAAGAAGAGGCTAAAGGAAAATGGTGGGATAATAAAAAAAAAAAAAGGCTTTAGTAAAAGCATGTAAAGTATTCTCATTGACTAACCGGGTTATAACTTACAGGAACGTAGCATTTGTGATAAAATGTTATGATGGCGTCCAGAAAGATTGCTTGCAACCTAATCTGACTGTTCAGGTTGATTTGTCCTGGTGCTACTAAAATATAAATGTTTTCTCTTGACATTTAGCAAAGTGTGGGATGCTGTGTCAGGCGATGAACTGATCACATTGGCTCACAAACACATTGTCAAAAGTGTGGATTTTACACAGGTATGAGACACCTTTATACCTGATTCACCAGGGAAGTAAGCTCTTGAGTATGTTTTGGTATTAGTTACTTTTCTACTTTTTACGCGTATATCTTAACAGGCAAATAATCTAGCATACCAATTCTAGCTTTTAAGATTGTAACTTAAATGTAATAAGTGCGTTAGAGGCTGTCTGAGAGAAAGAACCGGGTTTTTTTAAGACTCACGGATGAAGGCTGGTATTTTGATTCGAAATAGAGTTGACCCTTTATAACTTCTGTTTCAGGATAGCAATTATCTGTTAACAGGTGGACAAGATAAGCTGTTGCGTATCTACGACTTGAGCAAGCCAGAAGCAGGTGAGTCTACTTTTAGAACTGATTCTTGTTTTTTGGAGTTAAATAACAGAAAGTAGCAAAAGGTTATAGACACTACATTTGTATAACAATCCTCAACTTTGTCTTTTGTGATTCATAAAATTTCTGAAATTAAGAGCTAGAGTAAGATAATCTGTATGTTTTAAGTTTATGCTTTTACAAGTGAATTCGAGTTTATAATGGACTTCAAGGAGAGCATGTTTCAGGAGTTTATCTATAATGGACTTCAAGGAGAGCATGTTTCAGTTCAACGCAGACTCATTAGAAATAGGTCTAATTAATTAAAATTTAGTCATCTGAAAGAAAAAAGACTCCACATATTTAAGTGTGTTTAAATTCATGTTGATACTGAACTGCTGATGACTGATGTGAAGCTAGAGAACCTTGATGTTAAACTAGTGAAGCTTTTTAAATTTAGGCAATCAGATACTCAGTTTATATTTATCCTGTTTCTGGAGTAAGATCTACAAATAAAGTCATAAGTGCTTGAAGTAATTTTACAGTTTCTGGTAAACGGAAATCCATATAGTTTAAGAAAGCTCCCAAACTGCTGCGTGGCATTATTTCATTTTCTTACATATATTAAAATATTTGGCTTTATTTTAAGAACCTGACGTTGTCAGTGGACATACTTCTGGCATTAAAAAGGCTTTATGGAGCAGTGATGACAAACAGATTCTTTCAGCTGATGATAAAACTGTCCGGTAAGAAAAAGTAACTTTCAGTTTCCTAAGAAGCTTGCTTTTATTTATTGTCATAATCTATGTGAGAAGATAGTTATGGTTTTTGGTAAAGGATATAAGTAACAAAGGTTATTTGATCCTAGATTATTATAGCTGCATGCATAATACAGTTCTCTTCTGCTGTTAGAGACATAGCTTTTGTAATAATTCTAATTTACCCCATAAATATGTCCTCCCTGATAAGAAGAGGTGCTCTTTGAGAACTGCATAGCAGAATAAGTTTATGCCTTTCATAATCCTAGAGAAGGTGAATTTATGGATGAGGTCTTGTGCATACACATTGTGCTGAGGTATTGCTGCCTTTTCTTCTGCAGTCCAGCCTTGAAAGATGCACAAGGCACGGACTAGCCAGGGACTGGGATAAATGACTAGGAAGAGTATCTGGAAACAGTGCACTGTTGATAGACATAGCCCTCTTTCTCTGCCATGCTGATAAGTTGAGTAGGCTTTACTGTTTTTATAAGGTGGCTCATCCAGTTACAGTTAAGTGTTTTGTTTACTTTATGCCCAATTGGTAGGAGATGTGCTGAAACCCAGACAAACCTGGCTGCTGGGGAGATGAATTGACAAAGACCCTTCCTCAAACTACCCTGTCCAGAAAAGATGGGTGATGTGCCTTACTGCTTCCTCAGCTTCCTGGCTGATACGACCAGTGTCATCTCATGCCTAGCGGTCTCGCCATTCTTATATTTATGGCACAAAGGAGAGAGAAATAGAATGGTCTTTTCTGCTTTGTGGAAGGAAGGATGGGAGGGTGAAGTCACTGGTGCAATTTCCCTGTAGTTTCCTTTTCAGCTACAGTTCTTTTCAGTTTCTTGGTGTTCAAGATAGGCAAGAGCCTGGTCTTGTTTATTTTTCTCTGAATTGTAGAGATAGAAATGCAGCAGTCAGCTAATGAACAAAGATTCTTACTTGTCTTAGCAAAACAATTTCATTTCTTTCCTGTTTAGATAGCTCTTGCACCCCTAGATAGAAAAATAGATTATACAAAGAATAGAGATTCATTTAAGATAAATTGGCATTAGTACCTCTTTGCCTTGTGAGGTATAAAGGCAGAATGAAATCTTCAAGCCTTGCTTCTAGAAAGCTCTGTTGCTCAGGAGACTTATAACAAAGTTTTTAATCTCTACGAGAATCCTTGAGTAGTTAAATGGTCTGTGTACCATTTAATGTTGTTGCATTAAGCTTCAAAAGTAGCAGTATTTTAAAGTAAGCATGTCTTCATTCTCACCTAGGCAAAGTTTTAAGATCAGGATGCTGCTGAAAATCTGAAGTACCTGTAGAATCAAACCACATTCATTGTTAGGTGGCTTTTTTGATCCAAATCTTGCCATGGATGGGAGGTGAAAATTGTTTGATTTGCTGAAGTAATCTGAGAGTCGTCTTTTCCTCCTCCCGCCCCCCTTAAGCCTCTGGGACCGGAGTACCATGACCGAAGTGAAGGCACTAAATGTTGCAATGTCAGTGAGCAGCATGGAGTATGTTCCAGAAGGACAGATACTTGTGATAACCTATGGGAAGACTATTGCTTTTCATAGTGCAGAAACGTAAGTCCAAAACACAGAATTTTCACAGGTTGAGTAATGGGCTTGGTCGTGGGTAAAAACTGACTACGAGGCCAAAATCACCAAGTTGTCGGAACTGGTGTCAGTAGACATCTTTGCTTGCCATCTTGTCAGAGGCAGAGTGTGAAGCAACTACCCTTTTCTAAAATAGTGAACCCTAACTGTCTGTAAGATGCTAGACTGTAAAGGTTCGGTACCATTTTTGTATTTCACACTGATTGTGATTGTGGTTCAATAAGTTTCAGCCAGGGTTCAGTTCAGTGCTTTTCAGAGAACTAGTTATTTATACATCTATATGATATCTTAAGAAAGCAAGTTACACGCTTACGCATATTCCAGAAAGTTGTTCTGAATGTGTGAGCCTTTTGTTTTGTTTATCCTGAACTCGTTTCTAACCTGATGAGCGTGACTTGCAAGTATTAAAACTCGTTTCAGCAACTGTGCATGGGTGTCTTCTGTTTTTCTTAAAAGCAGTTGTGATTTGTAGAATCACAGTTTCTTTGCTCTCAGGATTTTTTTTTAATGAACTTTGTTAACAAACTTTTCTCCCGCAGCCTAGAGCAGATTAAATCATTTGAAGCACCTGCTACAATCAATTCGGCATCACTTCACCCTGCGAAAGAATGTTTGGTTGCAGGTGGTGAAGATTTTAAACTCTATAAATATGACTATAATACAGGAGAAGAATTAGGTATGTTTGTCTTCTATAATAAAAAATGAGTTCTGAAATGGGTATTAGATTAGTGACATAATGACTAATAAATGAAACTGTTGTACTCAAATAAGGTCTTAGCACAGCATGCTGTGCAAGAGGATAAAAAGGTATGTTATCAGTTAAGCATTTATTTCAGTATACCTAATGTTATTCTTCTGGAACTAATTAAATTCTCCATTAAACAGCTCTTTGTACCTATTTAAAAAAAAAATTAATTCATTCTGTATTGCTGCAATACCAAGCTATATGTTAACTTAAGTGTCATACTGTAGCATTCATTAAATGTCTAATGAGTTGCAGCTACTTGCTTTTATGAAAATTGTTACATGTTTGTGTTCTTGTTAACGTTGGCCAAATATATTTCAAAAAAGTGTATTTCTAATTTTGTCAGTTGATCCCGTCCTTGTTTTAAACTTAGGTATGTAGAGGGCATGGCTGAAGGAACAGAGCATGTGTACTCCATGCTACTGGCTTGCTTTGTAGTTTTGCCTAGAATAATTAAGTGCCTATTTTCTTGCAGTTAATAGAACATTTAATATGTTACCGAAATTAGAGATGGCTGAGATACCAATTAATAGAAGTTTCGTTTTGTGTCAGAAGTTAAATACTGAGAAAGTGCCTCCCATCAGTATTTTTTTTCCCCCTCTTCTGATCAGTTTTTACTAATTAATTTCAGTTTGTTGACGGAAATTTGAAATATCAGTTTTTTTTTTTCCCCCCTCTTCTGATCAGTTTTTACTAATTAATTTCAGTTTGTTGACGGAAATTTGAAATTAATGGTCTTGATATGTTCTCTTACAGAATCTTACAAAGGACACTTTGGTCCAATTCACTGTGTGAGATTTAGCCCTGATGGAGAGTTATATGCAAGTGGCTCTGAGGATGGTACACTAAGGCTGTGGCAGACAACAGTAGGGAAAACCTATGGTCTTTGGAAGTGTGTAGTTCCTGGTAAGTGTGTGCTTGTTCCTGGTGAAACTTGGCTGCTTCGGGTGCACTTTTTAAGTAATATCTATCATAAGTGGTAAACGTCATCTGAATTTCATACAGTAACTGTACTGTCTTCTGAGGGTCTCTATCCACTCAAGTCTGTTAGATTTAAGGATTTACTTTTGTAGCTGTCATTTAAGCAATTAACTTCAAACCTGTAAGCTTATTGAATATAGATACTTTGTGGATAGTTAAGCAAGTAGTCTGATTTATGTTTATGTTACAGAGCAAGAAATAAGAAATACTACTTTTATAAATCTTAAAGATATAAGAATCTCTAGAAAGAAGTGCGGATGATAGTTTTATTTTATATTGTACTTTGGTTCTCTAAACCTGGGGCGGGAGCAATGTCTAGAAAACTGCAAGTGAGTTTGCAATGG
This sequence comes from Aptenodytes forsteri, assembly GCF_000699145.1. Lineage (NCBI taxonomy): Eukaryota > Metazoa > Chordata > Aves > Sphenisciformes > Spheniscidae > Aptenodytes > Aptenodytes forsteri. The sequence goes on from NW_008795252.1 coordinate 3,939,178, forward strand.
ATTGCTTACCCAACTCTTCCTCTTCAACACTAAATTAAATGGAATTTTTTTTTTTCTTCATTAAGGTGGGGGGTGGAACTGTGAAGGTATTGACTGTTTTTTCTCCCTCCTCTCTACAGAAGAGGAGAATGCAGAAGCAGCAAAAGCAAGGACCACCCTTCCAGGAACTGCAGAGGAGGAAATAGGTAATGCACTGAACTGCCAGCTTCAACTCGGCTAAGTGTTAAAAGATCAGTCAAAATGGTAGCATTCTTTAGTACGGAAGAGGTAGTTTTCCCTAAGTGCCTTCTGGCATTTTTCACTCTTCTCAAAAGATCTTTGAGTGCATTTTCCTGAAAATGACCGTGGTAAGTGTCAGACTAGTGACTAGAGCTGTGCAGACTGAACAGATGAGGCAGAATAACTGGATCAGGTTAAATGGAAAAACAAACTGAACTGGTCTTTAAGCAATCCCTGCAACATTTCTTTGGTTTATATATCTAAGTTGAAGTTAAATAATACCCTTCTTACTTAATTGCAGAAGATCTTGCCTCTGAAAACTCAGATTCAGTGTACAGCTCAACTCCTGAAGTTAAGGCCTGATTATCGTGACTGTTACGCAGCATATGGACATACAAGACTACATCAAGTGAACAGTGATAAACAGCAGCCTTCCAGAGTGCGCTCTCTGCATAAGGCAAAGATGGGCAGTAATTGATGAGAATGCGGTGGAACTGGCTGGGTGTGGTCTGTAAGAGAACTGAGTATCCAAAAAAAAAAAAACAAGTAGAGTTTTGCTATCTTTTTAGCATAACTGCCTACTGTCTTTTCAAAGACGTGCAAGCCAAGATCCAGTCTCTCCAATTTCCATTAGACTCATTGTAGTGTGTTTTCTTTATTATGGAGAAGAGATACAATGGCTTTTACCCATTTTTTTTTCTTGAAAGTTGGAAAATTTGGCTTTAGTTGAAAAGAAGGGATTATGTACTAAAAGTATTTGGTTTGGGTTTTGTTTCATTGTATGCTGCTTCTGAACGTTTAACTGTTTTCAGTTGTCTAAATAAAATGCCTCTCAAAACTCGTATCTTGCTGTTGAGCGTTGGGTTCATGGAATGGAAAAGCAACCAAGTTAATTACGTAATCCTTTCTAGCATCTTGGTTTTGTACTATACAGAGGGAAAGCAGTAAGAGTGTTTCATTGTTGGTACAGAGGGTAGCAAGTTCCTTGATCTGTAAGCTTTGTGTCTTTTTATTCTTTAAAGTTTGAATGTAAACGTGAGTCTCTAAAATCAAAACCAGTGAAAACTCCTACATTAAATGTGCTGCCTGAAATATTTGGTTGTACATGAAAAATCTGAGAGGTTGGCTATGAATCTGTATAAAGCTTGGGTTTAGTCCTTCAGACTGGATAAAAAAGTTACTCTTTCAAGATTACAAATCATATTTTCTTCATTAAAGAAAATATTGCCATTCTTCCACTTGTCACTTCCTTTAATGTTATGCTGGAAGGTTTACATAATGCATTCTATATGGAAAGGAGAAAAGTTACACAGAAGTATATTTATTCATACATCTTTTAATTTTTTTCATATTCATACTTGTCCTTACTGTTCTTTTGGATTTTTTCCCAAGAGTACAGTAATGCTATCGTCTTCGAAAACTGAAGCTTAATATTTGAAAACTGGGGTATACATGGAAACATCGGCAATTCTGTCTGAACACAAGAAAATACTTTTCCATTGTGAAGGGCAGTCTAACACTGGAACAGGTTGCCTGGAAAGGTTGTGAAGTCTTCATTCTTGAAGATACTCAAAACCCAGCTGGATGTGGCCCTAGGGAGCCATGGGCCACATGTAGCTGAGCCTGCTTGAGCCAAGTGGTTGGACTTGTGTGGTTGACAGAGGTCCCCTTCCAGCTTCAGCTGTTGGGGTGGGGGAAGTGAGAAGGAAAAGAGAGTGATACCATGAATCATGGTTTCTTAGTGCAATAGTAGTGTTAAGGATATGGTATTTCACAGACTTTATTCCAAAATTAGCTTTGCAGTTATCTATTTGAATTTTACTCTAAAAACAAGCAACTTGCAACCCTCTGATTTACAGCTGTTTCAGTCTTGTTACTGATTCCATTAAGGCTTATGAGGGCTCCAAATCTAGTACTTCAGCCTAGAAGCTGTTCATTTTACAAGCTGAAGGATGTGTTTAAAACAAGAAACTCGTACGCCTTGCCCCATGGTGAAACTTCTTGCAGGCTGTGGTCTTTGTGCCATATTTCAAGTAGGCTGCGTAGAGTTTTATAGAGGTCTCTGGAATAGCATCCTCAGATTTCAGAGCTGTGACCCTTTGCTGCGTTACGTGATGTTGAGTTGGTGGTTTCTTCACTGGCATTGAGCAAAGAGGGCTGAAGTTACAAGATGTTTCATCGAAATGAGAATACTAACAATGTTCAATACTTTTTTTCATGTGAGTTTGTGTCATTACAACTGGAAAAAAGTAAAGGCTGTGAAGTTGTCAGTGGCTTTGTTACCGGACTTTCATTTTGCAGGTGTTGCTAGAAAGTTTTATAAGGTTGGTAAGTTTATAGAGACCATAGTTTCCGCTTGAAGGTTCAACTCGAAGAAATCGGAAGTTGCCTGGACTCATTACCATCAAGACGGCAAGTTAGGTGTTACTTATCACTGAAGGAACAGAATATCCTAGCAACTCCCGTCACGGAAGGGCAGTGGTCTCGCCCCGTGGAGGTTGAGGGGTAGGCCTTGGCTGCCTCGTTACCGACAGCTCCGGTGCAGAGGGCTCGGTAATAACGCGATGGCGGCGGGGGAACGCCGTGCCCCGGGGGCTGAAGCAGACGCGCCGAGCGAGCCCGCCCGCCGCCGTCGCTTCCTGCCCGCGCGGGGCGGGACCGGCGAGGCCGAAGTCTGCCCGCCC
>NW_008795252.1:3942380-4049624 GCF_000699145.1 Aptenodytes forsteri
CCGGCCTCCCGCCCGCGCCTCTCCCCCCCGGCTGACCCACCTCTGTGTGTACGAGCCAGGCTGCTGCAAAACCTTGTTTTTCTGAAAAGCCAAAATAGAAATAGACTTATGATTCCTTTAGATCCTTTAAATATGCTCGTGACATATAACCGGGAGGCTTGTAGGAGGCTTATTTTCCCTTTGGTACTCCAGGTTGAACAGAAGTTGAGGTTTGCCCATCATGTACGGCCTCGGCTTGAGAGGCTCCGAGCAGGACGCCGGGTTGTAGGACAGCCGGTGCTGCGGGACTCGGCAGCCCTAGTCCTGTCACAAAGCTGGGCCTGGTCCCCTCTCGCGCACCCTTCTGGTTCTCACTGAATAAACCTCCCTCCCTCCCTCCCTCCTCTCTCCTCAAGAGGTTCAAAACACTTCTTATGAGTTGGATTCTGATTTGCAGACTCAGGACTTTACCTCTCCTTATCGTTCTTGTTGCTTGCTCTCTGAAGACTGATAAGGATTTTCCGGGTGTTTGCAGGTGGTCTCCAGGCCCAAAAGGTGGCTGTGCCTCAGGTAAGGCGGAGAGCAGCCAAGAAAGGGTTTCTCTGCCATTTCCCGTCTGGAGCTCCTCTTCTGCTGATTGCTGGGGGTGGGGAAGGAGAGAGGGCTACAGCTTTCCGACTTCTCCACCCAGCAAAACCCAACTGCAGTGGTGGAATGAATTAAGGTGATTAGCCTTCCTACAGTCTGCCTTTAAGGTACGATAATTTGGTCAATATGAGTAGATGGACAATTAACTGGAGGAGATACAGGGGTGGCATCATGGAAGATGGGAAGCAAAGGACAACTGGCATGGAACGGGGAGATCTCAAAGTTAGCAGGAGCAGAGTTCAGGAGGCCATGCTGCACGGTGTCACGTGGCTACGCTACTGTCTCTAGCACAAGCACAGGCATTTTTACTAGCAGGCATTAGAGCTAGCATGCAGTTTAAATGATTAGCCTGTGGACAACCGAGAGTTGACTGCGTTTTCATTCACCAAAATCATTGACATGTTGTAACTCCTAAAAGTGAGCTGTCGAGTTGCTCTGTGATGTGCTTATTCGGGGGCTGCTTGCAGGGGCAGGTAAGTTTCAACTGTAGCCATCTGAACAGCATCTTTTTGCTGAAACAAACATTAGTAACGTAGTGGCAAAACTTCAGCGTCTGTTAGGAAAAAAGCTAGCATGGAAGTTTCCAAATGCACTCCAGTTACTTTAAACTAGGTGCACGTTGTGCTTTTTCTTACTGTAAATTTAATCTTACAATTAATTGTCGGTATGTGTGAGGAGTCCGGAAACTTGAATGTGAAGTCAGTTCAGTTCTTATCAGTCATCCTCCAACAGACAGGCATATAAGGAAGACTGTGCTGCCGAGTGGGAAATTACTGGAAGAGACGGGCAACCTCACTAACATTTGGCTGGATCTTGCTGTACAACCATAGTCAAGGGAAAAGTATTCAATGTGCAGCTGACCAGCACAATGTAATCGTTGGGTTTTTTTTTTCCACCCACTAAAATAATCTTTGAGTATGTTCCAAATATTTTCTGTAACTCTCTTTTCTCCTGTAAGTAGTCCTCCCCTGCCCAAGAGGCAGAGTCAACTAATGCTCAAGATTATTAACGGAGAGCACAGAGGGATGGATGTCTTCAGGGCTGCACCATGTTGCCTCTTCCAGCGGCAACTGATTTACCTGGAAAGGCCACTGCCCTCAGCTTATCTGCAGGTACTTGTTGCCATGCCTTTCCAGTGATCTTCGTTTAAATCAGTTGCGGTCAAAATGAGCTGGGTTAGATGTGCAGGACAGGCATAGTAGGGGAATGGCATGGCCACGACCGCCTTTGTGTTAAGTGGCAGCATACTCGCTGTGGCTGTTTCTAACAGCTGCCTTGTGCTGGCTGCTTTAAAGGGAGAACTGAATCTCCCTGCCGTTCGCTCTCCCACTAAATACGCATCTGAAATACGTTAAGTGCTGTATTTCAGTAAGTTGCTGTATCTTAGTGCTGTATCTTAGCTGCTAGCAGTACTCAAAAAGGTCTTAGTGCTGTTATCTTAGCTGCTAGCAGTACTCAAAAAGGACATGTTAAACCCTTGCCTTTATCTTTCATGGTCGCTAACAATACATGCTGCTTCTGTGACTTAGGCACTTTGGCTTTTGAAGGTTTTGTCAGCTTGTGCCAGCAGTTTTAACAGTAATTCAAATGATTTGCCCTGTATCTCACAGAACGTTCTGTAGGATTATAGTTTTCTAACAGGGACACCTAGTGGTAAAATTATCTTTTACTTAAAAATATATTATTTGAGTCCTTTTCTCTGTCTGCTATTTCTGTACTTGCTACCTAACGTCATTATTTAAGCAGCAAATTTCTGATGCTGCCATTAGAGAGCATCTATTTGCTTATCAATGACAAGCCAAACTCTTCTCAAATCGTGGCATATAATGCTTTCCCATGTGACTTTTTTTTTGGTAAAATAAATACATTTTTGTAAAAGCCCTTAATTTATCCTTTCTTTCTTTCTTGTTATCACTGTTCCTTAGTAGAAGAACAAGGTGTTTACTTGGAATAAAGAACACGTACATGTAACACAGATAAAAAGACAGATTTGCATGAACTAGTCAGAGGGTCACTAGTCTAATACACTGATACATTTACCGTCAGAGGGTCGTGTAAAGAAGGTGGATAAGGAATTTTACAAGTTTGTCATTCTGCAGGGACTGTTTGCGGAGTCATTCTTGGGTACTCGGGTTCACCACGATGCCTGCAGGGGCTGAAAGGAGTCTGCCTCTCTTGCTCTGCTCCCAAGGATGCTGGAGTATCATGGACCATATGCTTCATGTTTTGTCATGTTTTAGAAAAGCATCAGATGCAACTTTTTAATACCACTTCACAACAAAATAGTGAAACACATCAATGAGCATCTGTTTTGTAGTGTAAGATAGTAGCATACTCCTTTGGTTTAACCATGGGGATGCATCTGCCACATAGGTTTTCTGTTCCCTGCAGATGGAATTTTGATGCAACAACTTCAGAAGTGGTGGAGACAGACAGACATTCAGTAACCTTTGGTAGAAGCAGAAAATGGCAAGTAGGATGTTTAAAGTGAAGCAGATAACACAGCTTGTTTGTGTGGAGCCTGAACTTGTGCCTAGATACAAATCTCTCTTCAGGCCACTCAGCAGGGAGATTGGAAGGGGGAATGGCCTGAATGATAACACAAGGTCATGTGGCAAAACAAAAACAGAGTTGATTGCCAGTCACATAGCTTTATCATTTATTGTATTGGTAAAAGGGTAAATTGTGCCTGACCAACCTGATTGCCTTCCATAGTAAAATGGCTGGATATGTTGACAAAGGGAGAGCAGTGGATGTCACTTACTTCAACTTTAGGAAGGCTTTTGACACTGTCTTTTGCAATATTTCGTATCCAAGTTGGGACATTTGGATGGGTGGATACCGAAACGGTTAAAAACCTGGTCGGATGGTTGGGCTGAGAAGGTGATGGTCAATAGGTCATACTCTGCTTTGAGGCTGGTACCAACTAGAGTAATCAGGGGTCTAGCCTGGGACCCATCCTGTTTAATGGTTTTTTTCAGTGACCTGGAAGATGCTGAGGGAGCTGGGCTGGTTCAGCCTGGGGAAGCAATGACTTCGGGGGTCCTAACAGGAGACTGCTCATGCCTATGGGGAGTGTATCAAGAAAGCAGAGCCAGGCTCTTCATAGCATTGCATGATGGGATGAAGCGAGACAGCAGGCTTGTCTTGAGACAGAGTTCATACTGGATATAAGGAAAAACTTCTTCATGCAGGACAGTCAGGTGGTGGGGCAGGTTGCCCAGAGAGACTGTGCAGTGTCCATCCTTGAGGAGTCTCAAAACCCAACCAAATAAAGCCCTCAGCAGCCTGGTCTGAGCTCAGAGCTGACCCTGCTTTGCACAGGAGGTTGGACAAGTGACCTTCAGAGATCTTCCAAGCCAAATTATTCTATGATTCTATGGTTTTTTACCTCTGTGTGTGTCTCTATGTATGTGTGTATATAAATATATATACATATGTACTCTGAGTAATGGATAATTAGTTACAGTTGTTTTGCAAAGTATGTTCTTGGATTCTAAAGGAAAAAAAAAAAATCTGTGTTGCTCAGCCCCTCTAGTTGAAGGGCCAGAAATACATTCATTATGTTTCAATTGATATTTTTAATTATAGTTGGTATTTCTGAGCCATTTACATGTGAGAGCTAGCTTGTTGGTAAGTGGCATTTAGATAATGAAGTGTTGCATCCCTTTTCAAGACAGCGTAATTCTGTTCTAATATATTAATAACTGGTTTTAGCCTGTACTGTGGCTCTGTTTCTTCACTGTTCCTTTCTAACACCTTTTGAATCTGCTGGACAATTTTAATCAAATTTGAAGGACAGATAGATGTCTCAGAAATAAGTAAGTCACCGAGTGGAGTGACCAAATTAGTCCCTCTGTTGAGGGAAAGGCAGGCACACTTCAGCAATTACATGACTTTTCATTACATCTTTTTTTGGGGGGCTTTATGCAAGTAACAACGTCCTGTTTTACTCCATGGTTGTAAGGACCATAACAGGACGGCTGGGTTATTGGGCTGAGGAGAGGTCTCTGGAGCCAGGGAAGAAGAGAGGGAGCAGCAGAGGACTTGGACCTGCAGGAAACCCAGCTCCCATTGTTCTGCAGCTCGCTTTCTGAGGAAAGGCTTGTCAGCGGTTTTCAAGGTGCTTTGGAGGATACCGTGATCCATTTCATGTGATCCGCTGTCAACATTGTGTGATTTCACTAATGTCACAAGATAGTAGAGCTGATTTCTAGTTCAGGGCTCGTGCCTTGGTATCCTGCTTTGAGTATCTGAATGCTGATGACTTGGAGGCTGAACTTCTCTCATATAAGGAGGGCCCATCTGAAAATAAAATAGGTCCACAGCAAGTGTCACTATGGAAAAATAACTACAGCTTCTGTCTTGAAGAAACTGAATAACCCCCAAACCTCTAAACAGCTTACGTGGTAAGATTACTGTAACAAGACCTGATCCTGAAGCCTTTTCTCTCTCTTCAGTGGCTTTGCTCGGCTATGCATGGCCAGCTGGGGTCAGCCTGTGTCCAGCGGAACACCTCATTTCTCCATTAAAGGTTCAGGACACAGTTTCACTCGCTTCTCCAGAAATAACAGCTTTCATCGCTTCCCTTACCCATTTTATCATGTGTTCATGGTAAGAGCAGGAGCACACATGCTGTTTCTGGCACAGGGGAGGAAATAACCAGTTGGGGAGGCAGCTTCTTTTGGGGACAGTGCTGCCTTAAAATGCTTGTGAAACTACAGCCTCAGGCATTCTTGAGCTTTCTGTTTCACCATCTGAAGGGATGCCATCTACATGTTTTTTTTAAAGCTTCTGAAAAGCTTAGCCTATTTTATGAGGAATGTGTTAGGTATCTTAGATATTTATGTAATTATACTAATGAAGTGGTTTTATTTATTGTTTTCTGAGGAAATGCTTGGTATTTTTGGATTCATGTTCTTCAAAGAGAGGAGATGAATTTCCTGTTAAGATTTTGAATATGATTTTTTCAAATGTCTTCAGAGGAAAAAGTAAACTTGAAGAGTGATTACAGAATATTGGCTAATTAGCTATAGTGTAACTGCTTTAATTACTTTTATCCCTGAAGCCACATGACTGTGCAGATGACTAGCAGATGACTTACTTAAAAAAAAAAAAAAAAGACGTGTTCACACTGCAAGGTTAATGAGCCTAATTAAATATAGTTTTCCTTAGCCAGATACTAAATCATAAAGCTTGGGGGAGTGGGGGAGGGGGAGAATCCAAAGGCAGTCAGTTCTACTTCAAATAATGGTTTTATTCTGATATTCAATGCAAAAAAAAAAAAAAAAAAAAAAGGTTGGAATTGTGAGTGATTTTTCTGAATAGGGACACTTACATTTAAAGATTTGGTGAGACCTCACATGGCAAACTGAAAGTCTATTTAGAGACAATTATGCTGAGACATATTTGTTTTCACTTGCCCACTGCTTTAATTAATGGAGAAGGGGGCTTGAATAAAAGGTCTGTGTTAGACAGAAGTCTCCATCTGCTGCTGCGTATCACTAGAACCTTTGTCCTTCCTTGCCGTGCATTTTTTTATTACACCTTTTTATTTCCTTTGGTAAGCTGCATAATGCCTCACATTAAGTTGTACAGACAGGATGGAGTTCTGATTTCCTTTTAATTATTTAAGGTTTTTTTTTTTAAGTTTTCTGCCTCTGCTGTGCACAGTGGTTCAATATCCCACATTCAAAAACATACTTGGAGATCCAAATTCTATGGTCTTTCAAGCATACTTGGAATCCAAATTCTATGGTCTTTCAAGGAAACTTGCGTGTCAGGCACAAAAATTAGATATTGCACCTTATTGAGTTGCTATGTGTCAGCTACCTTCATGATTAGTCTGGAGTTATTAAAAACAGAAGGTAAAATGTGTTACACAGTGAAAAGGGCTTAAGCCAATGAATTTCATCATATTTGCAAAGAACTAAGAACAGGCAATCAGCTATTGCTGATCAGCTGATACGTGGTAACTTTCACAGGTGACTTTGGGCAAAGATGAGTTAGCAAAAGTCGTAGCTTTTTTTTCACTTCCACTATTCTTCCCCCTCTTTTCTCCCATTGATTGTGAATTTCTTAAACATTACTTCCCCAACGCTCCTCCCCCCTGCCCCCCCTTGCAAAGGGTATTTACACTTGACTATTTCTTTTAAGCTCATCTAGTGTGCAGCGCTCCGTTTCCTGCAGAGATTACTCAGGCCTTCTGAGAAGCTATGCTGAAAAGTCAGGTAGGGGCAGATACAATTAACAGTATGTTTCTGCCAAAGTCCAGCACAAGATGAATCAGACTGAATCTGCTCCAAATAATAAGTAGTGAAGGGTTAACCTGCTCATGGGGGAAATTTTGGTTCTTTCACTTAAATTCACGCTTATGCCCCAAAGAACCAAGAAGATGAAAATCTTCCATGTTTAACAAACTGGATGCTGTCTCCATAGTCTTCCTAACTCTTCTATAGTTTTTATAAATTAATTATTTAGTTGGATTTCTTGGTTGTTTTTCATAATGTAGAAAGAATAGGTTAGGGTAGAGTAACTGAAGCTTCTGGATCTGTATTAGAGAGCAAGAAGCTGAGTACCTCATCTAAACTGCTTGCTTTGATTTTATCACGTTTTCCAAAGGGGTTGAAAGGTCACCATGCTCAAAAGTTATCTTTGTGAATGGGATTATGATTAAAGGATTCCACCTGAGCACTTGGCATATGGTAGGAGAATCACAACACCGAGTTTGTGATTTGTTTGCTTGTTTATTTATTTGTGTTTTCCTCCCCCGTGGACTGTGTCAAATATTGCCTATAATGGCCCCATGGGAAGTGATGTGTGCTGTCTACTGATCACACAGGAGCCTCAACCTTAAAGCAACTGCGGAGGATGCAGAGGTTTCACTAGCTTATATTTCAGCTGTCTTTGTTTATATGTTTTGCATTTCTTGATATTCAAAAAGAAGGAAAGTTCTAGCCATGGGTTTAGTAGCAATAGCTTTTCTCGCCTACTTTCTACATGTCAGTTGAGCTTCTTGCTTTTTTCTCGCCTGCTTTCTACATGTCAGTTGAGCTTCTTGCTTTTGGGGCAGAATGAATAAGCCTGTGGCTTTGAAAGTGGAGGGAAGTAATGAGGGTTTGTGGTTCGACTGGTTTGCAACTTTGCAAGCTCCTCCTTTTCATTTTTGCCATACAGTGAGACTGATGCTAAAGTCTTAAAGAAATCCTTAAATTCCTTAGGATTCCTTTGAAATTCCTTCTTTGGTTTAACTTTTTTTGCTTTTGGCCAACATTTTGACCTTGCTTGTATGTGGTAATAGGAAAGTGGTAGCAAGGTGTCTTACTGTGGTCAGAACAAGATTTCATTTAGCTGTGTTTCATGCCTTTGTCCTGCATTTCCACTGAGTCATCTTTACCCTAAATTGGTTTCTTCAGAGCTTTTTTTAAGTCTAATTAGGAAAACAAGCTTCTATTTACACATACTTTAGCTAGTATATTAGTTCTGCACTTTTTTTCGCTATTATAACTATAAAGTAGGAAGGAAAAAATTTGAGGATAAGATTTCTGTACAAAATTAATCATTTTGGCTATTTGCTTTTTTTAAAGTTTTAAACCTTTTTTCATCAATGTGCTCGAGGGAAATGCAAGTTTAATACAGTAGTGAAGAAGACTCATAGAGATGAGGTGCTCTTAATAAATTAAGTCACCCAGAATTAATTACTCTTAGTATCTGAGCCCATATCCATATACTGACCTTAACTGATGATGGTGTTTGATGATTGATGGTGGTGATTTGCTGATGATTGGTGGTTAATGATTGTTGATGATGTCTTCAGAGTATTTCAATGGATTGCTTATATGATTAGTGTTTAGAAGAATTATTTATGTTTTGGTCATGAGAGATTTTAAAGATGATCTCATTTCTTTTTCCTGTGTACTTCTGTGAGCAGTTTGTGTTTATAAACATTCAAAATTACGCTTTTGGTTTATCATACTAAGCAGAAATTCTAAGATTCAAGGGCCTGAACCCTCAGTTCTCCTTTATCAGTCAGTTACCCTTCATTAAGCAGTGTCCAATTTTTGGTGCTTCTATTTTTAGGCAGTTACATTATTTTAGTAAACGTTGAGTATCTGCTTCTCTTTTGGTCTGGTTATTGTTTATGGATAGTGAAACTCACTGAAATTGTGAGCCAGGCTGTCTGCAGTGGGCATGTGAAGGAATTCAAACGATGAAGATGTTGCCCTGAGTCCTCCACGGTGCTTGGCAAGGTGAGCGCTTCTCAGGCCGGCATGCATCTCGGCAGCTTCCAGGCAGATATGTTGCCCAGGAATTCAGTGCTTTTGGAAACTTGCAGTTAGTCAGGCCCTAGTAGCAAATTCAGTAAAATTAGCTCTAGACAATAACAACTCAAATGCTTTGTTACGCAAGGGTCTGTCCAGAGGTTTTGGTGACTGTGTGGGATACAGTTCCTGTAAGCAAAGATTAACGCACGCAAAAAATGCTGTTGTATCCTGGGTGCCAGCAGACAAGCAAAGGACTGAATGAATGTTACCATATTCTGGAATCAAGAAGTAAATCGGCAAGCAATGGCAGAAGGCTGTTTTGCGGGGTTTTTTTGTATGCTACATGTATAATAAACTTCATAGTCCAGGACTGGCAACATAGTGTCTCTCATCAGCAGTAAGTTAATTCAGTTGTAATGGCAAACAAAACACGGTGAGTGAAACATCCAGTTCACAGATCATACCCTAACAGAAGTTAATACTATTATGGTATTTTGGACTGGTGATAAATACGCAAGCCCTTAAAAGGACAGAAGAGCACAACGTGCTCTTCAGAGGTCCCAAACCAAGCCACAACTTTCTTCTGAAGTGCCACACCGTATGTTAAAAGAACACACAAATAGATGAGACTTTTTTTTCTTCTTTTTTTTCCCAACCCAGAACTTGGCTGGATCTCAAAAGTGCATGTGAATCGACCTGCAGTTGTGAGGCATGCAGAACGAATTAAAAAATGGAGAACTGTGAAAGGTAATTGGCAAGTAAGTGCTCTTTTTATGCATTCTGTTCCTGTATTTTTAAAGCAGTCACTCTCCCTCTCCAGGCTGCAATATTGAATTTTTTTCAAGATGCATGTAACCTTAAAAGATGTGCTTGTCCATGTCTTATTTTAATAATTTGTATTTGATGATGATGGGATGGAATAAGGTGACGCATTTATCCAAACAAGTTAAAAACCTTGTAACTCATGAGTGGCAAAACCACAAATGAATTTAAGTCATCTTTATTCATGAGTGGATTAAATTGTATATTACTATCCCACCACATTTATTCTGTTTCCCAGACAGACTTCTCTGCACGCTGCCTTCTTATTTTTTAATTTTAAAGCTGTAAGATATGATCGTGGTCCCTGTCAAGTTTGACCTACCTGGATGATTTTTCTTTACTTAAACATCCCCAACATGTGTGATTTCTTTGCTTAACTAGTTCTTACCTAAAACTCAAAAATACTGACTGGCTATGGCACTGGGGGGGGGAAAGGAAAAAAAAAAAAAAGAAGAAAGGAAAAAAAAGAGGCTACTAATGTTAAGGGGGCTTTCTTAACTCCTGAGATAAGGTAAAAGATCAGTTATTGTCCATCTTAGTATAAAATAGGTTCATGTAAGCCACTGCTAAAGCTAGTGGTGAAAATGAGCTTTTCTTCAAGGCTATCTTGTATTCATTGAACACACACGCTTAATGTGTTAGCAGTTAGTCAGCCTCTGCTGTTTACTGCCCCCCTGGCAGAACTGGCAGATACTGGCCTGGTGTGCATTTTGGTTTCTCCAGTTTGCACATCAGAATCATAATGCAAAGCCATTAGGTCAGCAGTGTAAGCTAATACCTTCTGCAAAGCAGGGCGGGTGAGGCACAGCCATGTGCTGGTTTCTGCTGCCTCAGTGGCAGAACGGGAAGCGCTGAGAGGGGAATGGCAGGCAGAGCTGGCTGCAGGATGCTGTAAGTACTTCGACAGCGTTTAGCCAAGGGCAAGGTCTGAGAAATGCCGTGGAGCAGACCCAGAGCTCCCAGCGAGCTCTCAGCCATGGGGCTGTAACCGGTGTCCAAAGGACAAGTTGATTCTTCGTTCACCAAACAGCTGTTCTGCAAGCAAATGTGTGTGATTCCTCCCCTCTGCATGCTAAACAAATTGTTTACTTGCAACAGTAACTGTTAACGTGGAAGCAGGAGGAAGGAGACACTCAAGGATCAATCTTAACAGTCCAACGTAGTAGAACAAAGCAAGAATTATTTAATTATACTTAATTCTTCAAAAAACTGTTCAAAATAGTTGGTATCCTGAGCTTAGCATGTTGGGCAGCCATTCTGGGGTGGCTGAAGCTGCGTTCGCAATGAGCACGGATTTTGTGGATGACAGTTTGGGGATAATTTGATGTAGCTGTGCGAGATCCTACTGGAAGGTGATAGAAAACAACTTCCTGCCTGTTACATGAACCTGAAAGTCTGTGCTTTGAATGTTATGATTACATAAAAAATGGACATAAACTGAGGAAAGTTAGACATTAGCTCAGCATTTCCCAAGAGTTTCTTACACATAAAAAGTCACTTGATCTAGTTGAAGATGTCCCTGCCCACAGCAGGGGGGTTGGACTAGATGACCTTTAGAGGTCCCTTCCAACCCAAACTATTCTATGATTCTATTCTATGATACCAAGTCTAGCAGTCCAGTGGCTCTGGGTGGGGAAATAGTGTCAGTGAGAAAATCCAGAGGGTATTCCATAACCTTGGCTATCTTCAGATACTGCAGGTGCAGTAATCTAAAACCAAACTATTTATGATTCTATTCTATGATACCAAGTCTAGCAGTCCAGTGGCTCTGGGTGGGGAAATAGTGTCAGTGAGAAAATCCAGAGGGTATTCCATAACCTTGGCTATCTTCAGATACTGCAGGTGCAGTAATCTAAAAAGTAAGTCTTCTGATTTGACAGAAGTTACTATATAAAGAACAAAGGAATAGAGAGCCACAGGCTTTGATTACAAAGAATCATTGGGAAGAAAGGGATTTCGTGTCACTCCCTCAACATGGCTGTAGGACAAATGTTTAATTATTACTAACACTTCTTCACTCTCCTGTGTAGTAACACTGGTACTGAGCTACTCGAGTGAGGTTTTACTTTGAAGAATGCCAAGAGATTATTTTCAGAAGCATCTCTCCTGTGTTTGAACACTGTCATTGCAGTCATGATAGTCATGTGCTATTTATTTCACAGAGATGATTCTGAACCTTTACATGTTTGAATGTAAGTAGCACCACAGATTTAAATTTTGAAGCCCATTTCCCAAAATACTCATTTGAAAAACCCTTTTAAAGAAAATGAAGTTCATACCAGTTCTTGGAACTCCGTGACTACATCTGTCTTGATGACTTTATGATTCATGTTATAAGAGATGAGACAAAAATTCCCTCAAGTAAAGGATATAAAAATCCAAGTAAAAGAAACTTAAAACCATTTAAAGTGAAAAACCTTTCTGAAGTATTATAGGGTGAAAGTAGAAACCAGTTAGAAAGAAGCAGTCAAGCTTAGACTAACAGAGGCCAGTAACGGTTCATTCTGTGTTTAGTCACACCAAAGTAGCTTTCAGTGTAACATTTACTGCAAGTTCAGAAAGGAGACTCCCATCAGCGAAGTGTGAAAGGTTTGTAGGCTGGCCAGCATCTTCAGATTTGCAGAGTAATACCTCTATGAAGAAACAGCAAATTTTGCTGCCTATACTGACAAATCCTGTCACAGAGCAGAGCAGTCAGGGAGGGACTTCACGGACTCAAGTGGACTTTGCTGTTGCAAACTCTCCCCTTGTTGAACAAGTGCCCACTAAGAGATGTCAGCTTTCAGTGAAGCCATCACTGTAAATGAGAATTTGCTGGAAGATCTTCATCAAATATTTCAAAATAATGTCTTAATCTCAATTTTTGTTCAGCAAAAAATCTCAAAAAATATTTAGTTGTGCTTCTGTTCCATTCCATTCTCCAATTAGTCTTTTAAAATTCCATAGCATTTTCATCTAAAGAGTGCTTTAGCCCTGTCACTTAGCTCTTGCTTTTGGTTTTTGCACCAAATAATTACACATTTTTTTATTCCTGATTCACACAAAAGAAAGTGGAAACATCTAGAGTCTAGACCCTAAGTTTTAAGAAGTCTGGGTTCTTACCCCCCACTGATTCCACGTTTCACTCTCACAGCAGGAGAAGCATGCAAACATGCAAGTGTGCAAATTGCTGATGTGTACACTCATCTGGTTATTGGCAATTGCAAACCTGTGCTCCTCTTGAAGCACGTGTACAATTTTTTGTGCATGCAAGCTTTGAAGATACAGACATACTATATAGAACGGAGCATATTATAACAGTGAGGTTCCTCACATAGGTGATGTTTTTATCTTTGTCTTATAGAATTGAATTTGAAACAAGATGCTTTTTGTCCAGGTAAAAATGTTTGTCTGATTCTTAGAGTCCCATTTGGTAGTTAGCTTTCACACCAAAAATTGGAATTCGATCCTTTGAGAGAGCTGACTTTTGATTCCAAATCCTTTCTGTGCCATTAGATACTGCTCAAGACATAAACAAATATCTGCCGTCCCTGTCTGTCATAAACCATTCTTTACATATCCTCCATGTTATATCCCATACGTTTCCTTATTCTTAGAGTGAGAGCCAGGCTTCTGATTCCTGCATCTTCTAAATCAGTTTGGTTTTGGAAGTGTAAACTGAAATATTGTATTCCTCGCTTCACTCCCTGTGTAGGCTGCTTGGCTGCTGAAAGCTGTCACCTGCATAGACCTTACCACTCTTTCAGGCGATGATACTCCTTCAAATGTTCACAGACTGTGTTTTAAAGCAAAGCATCCCATCAGAGAGGACCTGCTGAAAGCCTTGGATATGCATGATAAAGGTACGATTGGTTTTGTTGTGTGTGTTGTGTAGAGAAAATGTCTGCATTTCCTCAGTATTTTTTCAATTTTCAGATACATGTAAAAACGGCCTCCTCTTTCTATAATGGAAGCAGTTATGGTAGGCAGAGCTGCAGAGCTAATAGTCCTGAGAGAACAAACTAGGTCCTGTATGGCCTTATTCAAAGCAACTGTCTTAAGTTCTAACTGCAAAATATCTATTCCTTTGAGTTAATATAAGAATACAAGGAGAAAAAAGTCTGTTCTCAGTTTGGCAATCAAAGTGAAGCATGGACTCAGGGCGACACTGTAAGTTATGATACCTGATGAGCAAATTTGATATGGAAGCCACAAGTGTGCAACCTCAGTGAATGTCTTTTAATAACAGTGCACAAAGGTGAAACTAATTGAGTATTCTGTTAATCTGCTGATGTCCTTACTAAGTTGGAGAAGTGGGGAGTGTGACTCCTTTGGATTTCATACTTAGCTGCTGTTGCTGTATGTAACTACCGAGCCTGCCGCTTTGCCCGTCAGAAAAGATGCATTCCACAGTCCTAAGCATGTTATTTTTGCTTCAGAAAACATTACCTGTGACCTGCTTGTTTCAGTAGTTAAGATAGGAGACATCTTTGCAGCCCAGTCTACTTTAAGGAATCAGTCCTGCAGTGAGTGTATGTGGTTGTGTGCGTATCACGTATGTACACACTCATGCGTGTACACACACACACTTACACACACTTCCCAGCTAAGTCAGCAGAGTTGAAGGGGCAGAAGACAGCCCTTAAGAACTAGTGGTAAAACTTTCATTGATATTACTCAAGCAGGCTCCATCTGAATTCCCAATGTTACACCCAAGACTGAACACGATTCAACTTCAGAGCAAATTGAGACTGTCAATGTAACTATCAATAAAACCTCTTTATACCTGAGCAGTTCTTCTGAATTTTTCCAGATGTAATCACTGATGTGTCAGTGAGTAGCATTTGACTTTTGTCCTGTCATGTTGGCCTTATGATGATCTATCAAAAACAAAAGCAGGGACATTTGGGGCATGCTTTTACTATTGAAATATTTCAGTTTTACATGGGCATTGGTCCACCAATTGAAGTCATGTGAGGTAAAACCAAAGAGGAATCAGACCTCTGGTTTTAAGCCATACACATAAAATATCAAAGATTAGTCTTTTTTTAAAACTTGGATTTATGGACTCTTCAAACGGTTGAAGTATTAAATACGAGGTCAATTATCTGAGACTTTGAGAGAATAGCATTTTAACTAGAAATGCAGTAGGACTGCATTAACATAAAGACTGCTCAGTTGCTGCTGGGCTCAGTCTGGCTCAACAAGTAAGGACAGAGCTTGGCAGTGCGGTTTCTCTCACAGTAATTTGCTGACTAAGCATGTCTTAACTGTACATGGTGGCATTAAACAGTGAATCTGTCGATAAAAATCTTGGTGTTTTAATTCCTGCTAATGCAAACTTGCTCCCAGGGTCAGCTGAAAGAACATGAGGGAGGTAACAATATGGAGAATCACCTGAACTGCTTGAACAATAAAAGAGATATCCCTGCTATAGGTGCTTAAAATCCTTGTGAGAATGCAGAAGTGGGAGGTGCAAACAATGCACACATGCTCATAATATGGATTGCACCGGAGAAGGTGGAAATCTATACATATGAAAAAGTGAACTGTGGCTTTTGCAGGTATTACTGTCGGAGCAGTTTGTGTATATCCCGCAAGAGTCACCGATGCTGTTAATGCCCTAAAGGCTGCTGGCTGTAACATACCAGTAGCTTCAGGTATGTTTTATTCTGAAATATCCAACTAAATATTTTGATGCTGTAAAATATGTAGAAAAATCCAGAAGTTTGGACTTGCTTTTGTTGCAGAGAGTAAGGTAAAAAGGTAGCAGGTGGAAGGAAGGGAATGGAGGGGAGGATTTGCTTCTGGTATAATCTTTTGTTTTCTTTCAACTTCAAGCTTATCAGCAATGCCAAGTCTGTTTTGCTGGAAGCTCTTCAAAGAGGTCCTTGAGATCTATCAGTATTTCCCTCACCCAAATAGAAGAAATTGCAATAGTGTGCAGGAGAAAGTATCAGTAGACACTAAGTAGATAATAAAACTGCAATATGAGATTTTAGGAGTTCTAGTACAAGTTTCTTTCCTTATCAATTGTTTGGCTTTTAAGTATAATCCTACAAGCTGAATTCGATGAAGCTGTGTGCAGAGGCAAGGGTTATTGCCTGCTGAGCAGCCCACAGGTTTAGGACTTGTACTTGCAAATCTAATAGTGGCAGCTTTTCTCCAGTCACCACACACAACAGACAAGTCCTGAATCTACAATAAGCAAGAAGTAGTATCAAAGAATTATGCAGGTTGGAAGAGAGCTCTGGATGTCATCTGGTCCAACCTCCTGCTCAAAGCAGGGGCTAACTTTGAAGTTAGGTCAGGTGTTTAATGCTAAGATCCATGTTTTCTGGTTTTGGGGGTTTTGTTGTTGTCAAAGAATTTGCAGGTTGGAAGAGAGCTCTGGATGTCATCTGGTCCAACCTCCTGCTCAAAGCAGGGGCTAACTTTGAAGTTAGGTCAGGTGTTTAATGCTAAGATCCATGTTTTCTGGTTTTGGGGGTTTTGTTGTTGTTTCATTGTTGTGTAGAGAAAAATACATGCTAAATGCATTTATATGTCAGAGAGAAAGAGGATCTTTGTCAGAGATCCTCTTTGTCATTATTTCTTCCATTTCCAAAGTTACCTTTGGGTTTTGTACTTAAACATTATAAAGGTAATCTTAAGTAGACCTCATTGAAAACAATTTTTGCTGTATTGTGATTTAGCTGTTAAACATATTACTGGGATTTAACTTGAAATACTACTTAAAAGAATTGGGGGGAATGAAAAATGTGTGTATTGCTTCATATATGAGTTCACTCCTTGTTTGCTCAATTCTGCTGGAGGCAATAGATATTGTGCTTTCTTATGAAGGCTGCTTTGGAAAAATTTAAGGCATGTGAAAGAGTCCTTTTTGCAAGATGCACTTAGTATCTTGTTGGGCGTTGGTTCTTGAGGGAAGAGCAAATGCTTCTTGTGGATGAAGAGAGAGTAGGATGAGGTGCCTTTAGATTTTTTTGAATTGTGGTAGGGTTAAAAAAAGGAATAACTTTCAAACTCTTTGGTGTATTAGAGGTATTTGCAATTTTATGGTCAATTTATAAAATGTTTTCTTCCCTCTACCTGCATCCTCTTTCTTGCTAGTGGCTGCTGGGTTTCCATCTGGACAAACTTCTCTAGAAACCAAACTGGCTGAAATAAAGCTAGCTGTGGAATATGGTGCCAGAGAGATTGACATTGTCATTAGCAGGAGTCTGGTGTTGACTGGCCAGTGGGAAGGTAAGTACCCACCCTTCGGCAAGGAACCTAAGCCTGTGTACGTGCACGTGCAAGCTCTGTCTTTGTCTCTTCCCCAGTCTCCACATCAGTCCTTGAAGAATTTGGTCCCTCCCCTAAGAGTGACTGATAACCTGGGGCACTGAACTAAATAACAACTATTTCGCTAATTTATGACTAATGGTTGGATTTTTTTAAAAGAATGCTGTTACAAGTTCTGTCAGGTTGGGTATTCAGAATGACTTTGTGTTTTCGAAAATTTGGGTCTATTCCTTCTGTGCCGTTAGAGGATTTTGTGTACAGGATTGAAAAAATAGCAAGTGGAATGGAAGTGAATGCCTATGGTCTAATTATTTGAACAGTTCTGTTAAAACCCCCAAGGGGCTGCTAATGTAGATGATACCTTGTTAAATACACGTTTCAATTCTTGACAAAAATATGTATTTTAGCTGTTTTCTTTTCCCTGGAAGTTGAGGGTACAAATTGACTGTTCATATTATTATTGATGTTCTTGTGCCTGTAGACTACTACTAATTATAAGAACAATAATGCTGAAGATGGTTTTTGCTCTAATTGCCTCCTTAATGTACTGTGAATGGTTTGCCTTAAGTGCTGACAATGCTCCTATAACTAATCTCCATGTGAAGGTAAACACATCATTGTCTTGGAATGAATTTTCCATTTAGTTGTATAATGCATTGCCGTAATAGCCTGTTTGCTTGGAAGAGTTTATAAAGGACCCCTGGTACCTGAGTTTGGTTAAGGAAATGCAGTCATCGTGGTAACAGATCATATTTTCTGATTTTGGTCTTCCTTCAATTAGCAGTTAGAATTGAACCAAAAACCAGGTTTCTGCATCTGTGTCTTCAGGACTGATATCCTGGTTTCCACTTGCTCTAACATCTTGGCCTCTTTTGTAGTATTTACCATCTCCATTCTTTTGCTCTTAAATATATGCAGCTTTACAAATGTTTGACTTCTTGAGGATGGGCATTGTTGCAGACATTTGTTTCTTTCAGACTGGCTATTTTAAGTTGAGTTATGGCCCCAGAAATTGCTAGAACATGGAGACTGTGTGATTGAGCAGTTTTAAATAAGACAGAATGATGGTCAAATTCTGTACCAGCTGCAAGACTATACACACACCTTCCTATGCTGTATCTTTGTTAGGTTCTACGCTATGGTCTACAAAGCAGGTACCCCCTCCAGGAGCTGTGCTCCGCTGGGAACACGTATAGGTCTTGGATACAAAATGATCTGTCATTTGTGACAGTCAGTGATCTGTCACCAAGACTAAAAAAAGACCACTAAACTGGACTTGAGCAGCAACTTGCAATTGTGTCTGAAAAAGTCTGTCTTGCAGCAATTTCTGACATAATCGTGGTTACCATGCTTCAGACTTTGTGGTACAAACCACTGTTAAGTGCAGGTTGTATAGAGCAGAGATCAAAAAGTTAGTGCATGCAGGCAGTTGCAAATGCAGGCTCGAGGTTATATTGCCCAGGATTACGTGAAGGAGAACTCAGAGGAGAAATACAGGGCTAGATTAAGAGAGAAAGTTTGTATCAGTGATTGAGATGAACCAGACATACATTTCTAGGTTTTTCTATATGGGAAACAAATTGTCTTCTGTGGTCATAAATTACAGCGGAGGAGTACATAGACATAGCAATGATGGATGTAGTATAAAGCTGTCAGTTTGCTAAATAAGTAAATTAGGGATGACTTTTGATTTGGTATGCATATTCTTTTATCCACAGCTGAAGTCATGACAAGGTTTAAAGCCATCCTTTTTCAGCAGTGGTTAGTTTACATTTCTTTTACTGAGGGCAGAATTGCAATTATTTCCAAATGTTTTCTGAAAGTTTGTTTATGAATGTGAATCTGTGTATGGCACATACTTACATGGTCTTGAAAAAAGCTACCTCTGAAACAGAATTTACTTGCCATCCAGATAATGATGCTACAGGGTGAAAAATTCTAATATTTAACTTGCCTGTCCAAAAAAATTACTTCAGCAGGTGGTCTGAATATTTTGGTGAAAATCTAGTGTTCTGACTTCATGTTTAGCTTTCAATAGAGATATGTTACCTGTGTGAACATGCAGCTTTCCACCTCTGATGATTAGATATGATACATAACAATGTATAAAGTATGTTTAAGGAAGCTAGAAGGGATGAAGAAGTCTGTTTTAGGCTGGATTCCTACATAAAATTGAAAAAGTCTAGTGCGGTAACTATGCCTGTGTTCAAGGTACTTCATCAACTAGAGCCGCCTTGCAATTATGACAGAACCTCTGCTTATGCTTATAACTCTAGTATATTTTTATTGTTATTTTCTCATGCTGCCTGTCTTCACAACTTCAGGAGTTATTGACAAAAATACGTATGTGGTAGAGTGCTGTATCTTACTGTTCATATATTTTTAGCTTTTCTTCTAGCCTGTGCAATAATTGGGGTCACCATTATAGAATAGTGTTGCTTTGTGATTTGTTTCAAAGGCTTGTTTGGTTATTAAATATTTTAGTGTATGCCCCGTTATGTCACGTTATTTTAAAGCAGTTCTTAAATATTGTTGGAACTCTTTATGACACTCAGAATGTATTTGCTACATCTTTACAAAGGCAGTTTTAAATAAGACAGAATGATGGTCAAATTCTGTACCAGCTGGCAGCAAGACTATATACACACCTTCCTATGCTGTATCTTTGTTAGGTTCTACGCTATGGTCTACAAAGCAGGTACCCCCTCCAGGAGCTGTGCTCCGCTGGGAACACGTATAGGTCTTGGATACAAAATGATCTGTCATTTGTGACAGTCAGTGATCTGTCACCAAGACTAAAAAAAGACCACTAAACTGGACTTGAGCAGCAACTTGCAATTGTGTCTGAAAAAGTCTGTCTTGCAGCAATTTCTGACATAATCGTGGTTACCATGCTTCAGACTTTGTGGTACAAACCACTGTTAAGTGCAGGTTGTATAGAGCAGAGATCAAAAAGTTAGTGCATGCAGGCAGTTGCAAATGCAGGCTCGAGGTTATATTGCCCAGGATTACGTGAAGGAGAACTCAGAGGAGAAATACAGGGCTAGATTAAGAGAGAAAGTTTGTATCAGTGATTGAGATGAACCAGACATACATTTCTAGGTTTTTCTATATGGGAAACAAATTGTCTTCTGTGGTCATAAATTACAGCGGAGGAGTACATAGACATAGCAATGATGAATGTAGTATAAAGCTGTCAGTTTGCTAAATAAGTAAATTAGGGATGACTTTTGATTTGGTATGCATATTCTTTTATCCACAGCTGAAGTCATGACAAGGTTTAAAGCCATCCTTTTTTCAGCAGTGGTTAGTTTACATTTCTTCTACTGAGGGCAGAATTGCAATTATTTCCAAATGTTTTCTGAAAGTTTGTTTATGAATGTGAATCTGTGTATGGCATATACTTACATGGTCTTGAAAAAAGCTACCTCTGAAACAGAATTTACTTGCCATCCAGATAATGATGCTACAGGGTGAAAAATTCTAATATTTAACTTGCCTGTCCAAAAAAATTACTTCAGCAGGTGGTCTGAATATTTTGGTGAAAATCTAGTGTTCTGACTTCATGTTTAGCTTTCAATAGAGATATGTTACCTGTGTGAACATGCAGCTTTCCACCTCTGATGATTAGATATGATACATAACAATGTATAAAGTATGTTTAAGGAAGCTAGAAGGGATGAAGAAGTCTGTTTTAGGCTGGATTCCTACATAAAATTGAAAAAGTCTAGTGCGGTAACTATGCCTGTGTTCAAGGTACTTCATCAACTAGAGCTGCCTTGCAATTATGACAGAACCTCTGCTTATGCTTATAACTCTAGTATATTTTTATTGTTATTTTCTCATGCTGCCTGTCTTCACAACTTCAGGAGTTATTGACAAAAATACGTATGTGGTAGAGTGCTGTATCTTACTGTTCATATATTTTTAGCTTTTCTTCTAGCCTGTGCAATAATTGGGGTCACCATTATAGAATAGTGTTGCTTTGTGATTTGTTTCAAAGGCTTGTTTGGTTATTAAATATTTTAGTGTATGCCCCGTTATGTCACGTTATTTTAAAGCAGTTCTTAAATATTGTTGGAACTCTTTATGACACTCAGAATGTATTTGCTACATCTTTACAAAGTAATTGTTAAGAGCTTTTTAATAGTGCTGAACATGAAAGCAGCTCTATTGGACAGTTAACTTAGCTTGGAAAATAACATTAAATGATTTAAGTTTATGAACTTGTATACCTTTTACAACGTCTTAGCTTTTAGAGCAATATTACTTTACTACAGTTTACTCAACCATTGTCTTGTATCACTTGACAAAGTATGTATTAAGCTTAAAAATCACAATTTAGTGTCTTTAAGCCCAGAACGTGGAGCCTGTTTGTAAAGAGTGATGAAGTTGACCAAGAAATTGTCAGTTATCAATGAGTGTGTTGGAGTTGCTCTACCTTCTGAAGCTGCCTGGGGTACCGTAATGTTACTTCTCGTTCCGCAGCTTTTAGCAAACATCTGGACATACCACAGTGTCAGCAGCTTCAGAGGTCTTGATAACCTATCCTTTGCTCTGTGTCAGTTGAAGTTTCCTACAAGAAAAGAGAAAAAAAGAAGTATACTCTAAGAAGTTTTAACACAGCTGCATCCATGAAATACATTAGGTATAACCTCGTTACGAAAGCTGCCTTTCAGTTCTTCTTAGTAATTATTCAACTGTGCGTTTAGAGGCTTTGTTCAGGGATTGGGGCCCCCTTTTGTGCTACATGCCTTATAAACAGGGCAGGGAAAACACACTCCGCACTCCAAAGACTTGGAAAAGACTCCACATGTTGTTCAGAAATATTATAGTTGGATTTACCGCTTTCTAGATGTGCAAGCTGACTTGGGACCGCAAAATCGAATTGCACAATTTCTTTCTTATATTGTCAGCAGCAGCTCAGACTCCTGAAGCCAAACTCTGTTTTCAGTTTCATGTGAATCACTGGAGCCTGGAGTTGCACATATGTGGCTGAGAGCAGAACTGAAAGAGTCGTGTTGTGCCGATAGCCTTGTGCTTGTCATTTTGTTAACAAACCTGCCATTGATGTGCAAGACAGAAGGGATTCCAGCTCATTTTCCAGTTTCCCATCATGATTACCTTGATCTTTTGGTCTTAACAGAAATTGAAACATCTTCCCTCCTCGTCTCAGTTTCTACCCTTAACATCAGTCAATGTGACTGACTAGATAAAAACAGCAAATAAGCTGAATTTAAAAAAAAAAAGTGTTTTTGATCACTGCATTTTTGGAGAAAAGTTGTTTCATGAAAACTTAAGCTGTGTTTTTTTCCCCTTAATATTTTCATTTCCTGTGTAGGAGATATGGTTTATCCCCTTTATTATGTGATTTTTAGGACAAATGTATTAGACCAAAGCAAAAGGCCATCTAGACAATCTAGGGCAGATTATAGCCAGCAGTAATTGTCAGGGAGGTTTGCCTGAGAGATGTGTTAGGGGGAGGCACGTTTTCTGTGGTGCATTTAATAGCTGCAAAAAATCAATGTAATGTTTGTACTGAATAGTTAGACTTTTAGGAAAACTACAAAAAAGCCACCTTCCAATACTTATCTTTCGTAACAGTGGAATTAAAACCACAGCTATGAAAGCATTGTTTTCATTCCTATAAAATCTGAATTTTTCTTACTTTAATAAATGCATCCAATAAAAGCAGATCTAACGTTCAGGAAAGCAGCAAGGTATCTTAAGTGGGGGCAAAGTAGAAGAGTTCTTATGTGACATCCATTTTAACAGCTAAGTCAGTAGAGCCACTACAGACTACATCAGTGAGCATCTGGCTCCAAATATATTCTAGGTAAGTTGGCTTGCTTTGGGTTTTGTTTTTTTTTTGTTTGTTTGTTTCCTTGTTTTTCCTGGCTTAAGGCTTAGACTTCTTTTAGAATGGATAGTGTTGGTGTGTTGGTGCTGTGTTCAAGATGCTACACAGTATTGGCCATTTGCTTTGAGAACTCTTGATTGTCTTTTCCCTGTTTTTAGCAGTCAGAAGGAGAATCTCTTGCAACCTCTTCATGGTGGTCCTGTGAAATATGAAAATATGCCTGCGGGGTTTTCTGTGATAGAGGTTTTTCCCAAAAGCTTTCTGCCACTACTGCTAACCAGAGAAGCTCTATCTGCTGTGTCAATTACTGGTGTTCTGCACAGGTTGCAGATATTCCCAGAACCACAGTGTCCAGCTCTGCTTCTGCTACTGATCGGCTTGACAGAACCAAGTAGTTTAGTGATGGACTTTTTGGTAGCGCAGACTGTCCCAGAAGAAGCCCTGGACCCCTTGAAATACTGAGTGCATTTTCAAGTGTGATTAACTCCACCCATACTTTAGATGTTTTCCAGGAAGTTTCAGGATAATCAAGTTACTTGTGTGTTGATTTAAACCTGACTGAGTACTGAAACCTCTTTTTTATTTTTGAAAGGAGTTTTTGCGCTTGTTCCGTATCAAAGCAGTCCCTGCTTGTACTGGGACTGGGGTGCTCTGGTTAATTTTCTCTGTCCCAGAGGTAGTTGCATTTCTATTTGTGCTTCTACTGTCGGGCTGAGAATGTCCTATGAATGCCAGCTATTGTCTGCAATAATTGGTCTCTGAATAAAGGGCCGTATTTATTACCTACACACCTGCCCCATTAAAGTATGCCCACTTTTCCACCACCTCAGCTAACCTGATAGACACGGATGATTGAAGATCCTCGGTTGTTCCTGTCTGTGGGTTGATGTGTGCTGTCAGATAGTGAGACTGTTCAAATGATCTTGGTACTAACTGTATCTAAAAGTACCTTCCAACAATAGGGAAGATGCTGTAGCTGCGGTACTAACTCCAGCGAACAGTAGCTATGAGGATATAATTTCTTTTCATGGAATCCAACCTAAATGTACATTTTGTTGATTTTATTTTGACATTTTTGTTGGTGTATCTTAAAGGTAGAGAAAACTCGAGTCTTTTCTTCTTGTTATTGAAACTAGAAGAACATGAAAGCTGCTTTCTCTGGCTTTCCAAAAGCTTTAGGAAAGAGTCACTCCACAAAAAGAGACTGCATTTGGATCTAACATGAGCAGTGTTACCAAATGCACAAGAAAATAGCACAGGTTCTTTGTATTTCCTTTTTGAGTCTCGATTTGATGTAGGTTTCTGGAGTATCATCAATTGATCAATAAAACATGTTAGGCTGCATGCTAGTACTGATTAATTCACACCTTTGGTACACAGTAAGAAACAAGGTGAAGCCTGGTGTCTATAAAGTGACTTGCTAAGTGCATTAGCCAGTTGTCTACTGTGTGTAGTACGTCTCAGAGCACCACCCCAGCAATCCTAGCCCCGTCTACCTGGTGTGCTGATGGCATCAGTAGGATGCGGCAGCATCATGGGTGGAGGGGAGGTCCAGCCGTACGGCAGCTGGCAAACCCTACTGTGTGTTTCCAGGTCTTGCTTGAGGACTGAGGAGAAAAGAAAGCTAGTATTGCTGAAAAAATTTAGTCTCCGTAGCCATATCCTGGACTTTTTTAGCAAGAAAGATTTGTTAAAAGCTGTATTTTAGCCTTCCATAAACAAACTTTTCAATTATGTGTTTGAAGATTGAATACAATTCGTGAAAAGGACTCTCTTGCAGAGGATCCTGTTTGCTTATTTTATGTCTTTTTTTTTAATTCAAATCCCAGAAATGGTGACTGTACACTGTAAGTGCTGCTTTTCTCCCCACCATTAACACTGGATGACTCTTAATCATCCCCAAGTGGCCAGCTTCTAACAGCTATGTTTTGATAATTTCTAGCTATTTTAAGCTCCCTATGTTTAAAATTTTGTGGGAGCACTGCTGAATTTTACCAAAAAAAGGGTGGGAGGGTTTCCCTGTGCTCCCTGTGTTGCATTACCTGACCGGATCTGCAAGTTCTAGCCTTTTTTTAAAAAATGCAGTTGGTTATGTCCAAATTTATTCCAGTCCTTACTGAGTCTGTGAAAATATAAAACTGTTAGAAAGTTAAGCATGCCTCTGGCCATGACACTTTGTAGATCCGAAAGCAGTAGTTTGTGAGGGGGTGGTCTGCTCTGGACAATGTCTGTGAGCAGCCAAATGCTGGCCTGTCCTCCCTGTCCCTGCTTCTCCCTGGCTGCAGCCGGTGGCCGGCTGGTTGAGTGGCAGTTCACCAAGAAGCGGTGAGCAGGTGGGATGCGTGCTGGTTTGTCTTAGGGGCGTGCTGACTGCTTGGAGATGAGAGCTAAGGAGAGCTGAAGGTCAGAAGACAGACTGACAGCCAGAGGCCCTCCAGAGGCGGTGGAGCTCTCTGTGGGGAGGGAGGGGCAACCCCAGGGCAGGGTTTGCTTTTTGTTTTTCAAGTGGTGTGAAGATACAGTGGTCTGCTTTATCTCTGATCTGAAAGCCTTGATATAAGTCAGTCCTGCTGGCTGTGTCAGTGCAAGTGGCAGTGCTTGTCTGTATAACAGTGGCTCGTGACAAACCTCCTTCCTGATCTCCAGCCGGCTGCCTCAGCAAGCGTGGGCATCAGAAGCGAGGGTCCAGCTCTGCCCTTGGAGCTGTAGCTCCACAGCATGCTAGGCAGATGATGTCCTGCTGGCCCTCCTGCCGCGTTGCCTCCTTCACCCTTGCTGGGGCCGTCTGAGGTCATGGCACAGGATGGTCCAAGTTCTCGGTAACCTTGTGGGCAATGCAACTACTTGAGGTGGTTCGTAAACACAGATCCATGTGGATTTGCTGGTCCTTAGGGTGTGATCCTAGGCCTCCGTTTCTCCTCACCAGGGATATTAGCAGACCGCATTGATTTTTTCAGGAAAACCTTAGTTTCAAGAAGCTTAAAGTGGGATTCAGATGCCTAAACACAGGCATCTAGCTTTATAATCAGACTTCCTGAGATGGTCCCATGGTACTAGGGAAAACAGTAGGAGACCGAAGGGAGATGTGGAGCCTCCAGGAGTGGCAGCTGGAAGCCAAGGGGGATATGTCATGGCATCTCAGGTGGCACTAATATTTGTAATTAGACAACCTGGTCACACCTTTGGTGTCTTTTAGGCTAAGCCGTTTGGCAAATGTGGCTGAAGGGGACAGAGAGGGTGATGACGTGATGTGGACAGGAAAACATAACTGTCCCTGAGTACTGATTAAATGTACTACCATACTTATTGCTGAAAAAGCTGTTTTAAAATCAATCTTGACTATCATAGCAGTTTTTACTCCTGATGTATTCATGAGTGTTTGGCATACTGTGCACATTCTTAGTTTTGGGAGAACCGACACTGATAGCTATTAAGTTAAGTCTGAAACTGTGTGGCATTGTTAATTACCTCCAGTCATGTAATTTATTGAACTTACAAAACTTAAGTTCTTGAGTGCTATGACTAATTATAAGATTGGAAGTTAATCCAGAAGTGGAAATTACAGCCATACTTGAAAATGTCTCTCAGACAACTTTGATCATTTTCACATGCTTTTATCCACAGGTCTCTATGAGGAGATCCGTCAGTGTCGTGAGGCCTGTGGAGAAGCTCATATGAAAACAATCTTGGCAACAGGTGAACTGGGGTCCCTTGCTAATGTCTACAAAGCCAGTATGATAGCTATGATGGCAGGTAAATATATGTGTTTTTCTTTTTAAGATAAGAATGTCTGTGCTATGTTATTTATGAAGCTTAAAAAATTCTAGTTGCAAAAGTTGTTTTGCCGATAATAGGCAAAAACTGTTATTCAGCAATTACTGAAGTTGCAGGTGTAGTAATGAAGTGTCGCTTGTTTTGTATAACCTAAAAAACTGCATGAAATGTTAAATAACACTTAAAACTGCTAAATGACAAAACTTGTAGGAACAAATATTTGTTGTCAAATGTCTGATCCTTGGTATATTTAATAAGGATATATACATTTGGGGCAGATATGCATATTATCCAGGCAATTGTGGTGAGCTACAGATGTGGTGTAGGTAGATGGCTCGTAAGCTTATTTTAAATGCAGGGGGAACTTCCCTGTAAAGATCCGTGCTGACAGCTCTCGTTTCTGGTTTGCGATCACTTCTTCTAACCACCTCTATACGAGTGCGATTCGGGAAACCAACTGTACTGGACGTGCAATGAGGGGAAGAATACCACGCGCTCCAGCAGGTGCTGGGATGGACTCGGTTATAACTGGTTTTATCTGGCACACTCAAAAGCAGTAGCACTCACTACCGGCAATTAATTGGCGCTTCAAAAGGTGTTCGGTCTTCCCTGTCTTTGAAAACTCGATTACATCTGACCTGATGTTTAGGAGTCTGTCTGTCTTTTAGCCTGAACCTTTCAGCTCAGAAACACATTCCCATGAGCAGTATAGAACTTTTAGGGGCTGCGTATAGTTTGTAGGTGTTACTTTTTTGCATAGCTACAGCCATTGCAGACTGAATGTAGCGAAGCAACCATTTGAGCCCAGATTTACAGCAGTATATTCTCTCTGCAGCTTTGGGCCTGTTCTGGTATAATTTTCCCTAGTTTAACCAGGATTTTAGGACTGTGTTTTAATGCCATCTTTAAGATGCAAAACCGGGAATTGGCTGATAAAGCGATATTCTTTGAACTCTGTTCTAGACACCTCCTTCTTCCACCGTGCTTGAAAGAGGGCTCTTCAAGTATATTGATAGAGAGAAGCGTAAAGATATACTAAGAACCACTTGGGTTTGTCTTCTAAACTTTCTCTAATTTTTTTGTTGATTTTTTTTTTTTCTAGTGTAAGCTCTTCAGACCTGGAATTTCTTCTTATTTTAGAGCAAGAAGGAATCATCCAAGTGTCTTGTCAGTATTTAAATAAATATTCAACTTGCTGCTGACCTCATTGTCTCCTTATATACCACCATGCTTATCTACTTCAAATGGAATGGGAAGCATTTCAACCTTTTCACATGCTCAGCTACAACGTCAGTTAGTATCATTAGATACAGAGGATTAGTATTATGCCAGTACATATTGTTTTTAATTAGAAGAGGTGTAAGAAATACACATTTCCTGTCCTTCAAACTGATGTACTAATCATTATGATTACTTTTTATACCATGGAATAGTGAAAAATTGTAAAAGCATTTTAACATTTTCAGATTTTTTGCTGGTGTAGTTTTTTTGAAATACAGCAGATGGCTCTATTGTTAATGATTTTCCTTGCATAGTTATTCATTTTACAAGATACTTATCCGTCTAAATATGTGCAGTAATTTTCTTACTTCAGCCTCTTGCTTTTTCTTTGTGGATAGGTGTAAAAATAAGAATTAATTGGTGCCCGATGTACATGTATTGAAGGCCAGGTTTTCAGACTGACTTGTCAGAACTGCTTAGAAACTCGAATTCCAGTTGACTTTTGTTTGATCTGCATATTTGTAGCATTTTGGGGAGAAAGTAATTTGGCATGTTATGTTTAAATTCTAGCTTTAGTATCCATTTATTTTTTCAACTGGTGCCATGATTTAAAAGAAAGAAAGAAAAAAAAAAAAAAAACCCAAAGAGGTGATCTTGTGGATATGGCAGGCCCTGGCAACTTTTGTCTGAAGATAAAAAAGCAACACCTCTGATAAACTTGACTCCAGTGATTAGTTTTATGTGGGGACATGAATTACACAGTGTAGTGGATTCAACTGCAAAACTGGCTTTAGAACTCTTTGCTGCTGCTGGCCAATTGCTCCTGTCCTTGACACCAGAATTTGCTGCTCCTTCAGCCGTGCCATTAGAAGTGCTTGTCATGCTGCGTTGTAAACTGAGCTTTCAAAGTAACACAGTTGAAAATTACTCTGGAAATGGGTAACTAGTTTGTTGTGGTTTTTTTTTTTTATTATTTGTTGGCAGTGTTGGTTTTTTTTTTTTTAAATGGTCACCGCCTCAACAATCTGGTTTACAGCCTTGCCTTGCATGCAGCTGTATCAGTGCAACTGAGGACATGGCTGCAGTCCTTAGACTGTTTGCATTTCACAGTGCATGATGTAAGCCTATCATGTAGGAAGCACAAAATCCTAGCCTTACAGATGTTTACATTGCCATTGCTGAGCATGCACACATTCACCTAGATTCTGAAGCACAGAGCCACTAGCTGTGTTGTAACATATATATAAAATATATGTATTTCCCATGTGTCTCATTTGTGAGACTCAGAAGGCTGAGAGAGTAACACCATGCTGATTTATCACTAGCTCCATGGTTAAAAAGCTTGCCTGGGATGTCTGGGACTTGGTCTCTCTGACTGAGGTGGTTCTCCCACACAAGGGTTGATTTTACAGTGTATTTGCTATTAAGGACCTCAGTCCCTCCTGATAAAGTTGCTCTGCTTTGCACAAAGCAATTAACTGAGCAGGGAATACAACCCAGTTGTCTCCTCTCTCAAATAACTTTCCAAAATGTCTATACAGCCTCCTTGTGCTGGCTTGAGGAATTATTGGTGTATGCTGGGAACCACAGCGTGTTACATTTAGTCTGAATCAGCGAGGAGGTGGGGGTTCAGCCACTGGACGTGAGGCCAGCTGCACAGACTTGAAAAGGGATGGTAAAAGGTCAGAAAATGGGCACCTCTGCATTGGCTGGGATTTTAAAAGAATGCTTTTAACCCCAGCTTAGGCTGGGGTGGTGTGCCCATACGCTTTTATATTCAAAGCAGTTTGCATAGGCTATTTCTGTAGGCAAACATCTGTACTCTGAATCACAGCCCTTGCAGGACTCAGCGGAAGCCATTTGCTACACACCAGTGAGTGAGGTTGAGCCCAGTGAGACGTGCAGATCCCAGCAGCGCACTGGAGGCGGAGGCCAGTTGTAGAAACAGTGCTTTGTACAACATGCCTGTGTACAAGATGTTAATGCTTGCATCTGCAAGAACTTGGGAGAAAGTGGCTTCACAGTGAGGTGTGATAATAATTTGCCTTTATTGAAGCATTGGCTCTTGGCTCCTCCCGTGTCTGAAACAGTACCTCCAAAGTACCATGACTACTTTTTCATAGTACCTCCAAAGTACCATGACTGCCCCCTCCAAGCAGGCACTCCTGCTTCAAAAGGAGAAAGACATCAGAATGGGAGCAGGCACACAGTTCTCTTAAATTATTCTAACCACACCTTTACAGACTTGACTGACACACTAAAAATTCTTCTGGAATATTTAAGAACCTATTTCTGAGTGAAAGAGGCTGACAGCCCTCTAAGGACAGTGACTCACCTAGCAAGAATAATCCTTGCAGTGCTAAGGAGGACATAATGGCAGGTAGGATTGCACATCCGTGGCTCTGTGTCACTACTGAAGGAGCACATTGTTTTCAGAAAGCTGACTGGGAGAAAATCTCAGCATTGAATCAAGGAATTTTTGGTCATTGGTTTATAACGTCCACTGCCATTTCTTGAGCTTCTTGAAGTCTTGGTGGTGGTTTGAATACATGAGCTTCTCAAGGGAAACTGACTTCATCTTTGACTCTACCAAACAGCTTCCAGACAATGAGTAGAGCAGACTAATTAGTGGTTTTCACTGTCTGGTGTATACTTGTGTGAGTCACATCCATTTCTACAGGAGACACTCAAATCTGTGTCTTTGTAGCCTCTTGGAATAAACAGTCCTAAGGAACACAAATGGGAGTGCCGGACTCCCCATACCAGTGGGAACTGTTCTATGTTTCTTCATCATGATGTCTTTAAAAAAAAAAACAGGTTCTTGTACACAGTTCTCTTATGAGAGGCCATTTTTTAACTTTTATTTTTTGACACAGACATCAGAAACTGCCAAGACAAGGAAGAGAACTCTTCAGTAAAGGCGTGATTGACTGAACTGCATATTTCAGTCATATATGAGGTTTTTATTTTGGAAAATCACATTTTAACCATATTACCCAATTACAAAATCTTTATTGTTCTGTGTAACAATTCATATTAATTAAGATATGAAGACGGGGGGAGAGGTGGAGGAAGTGATTAAGTAAATGTACTATACTTTAAAAGTGAAAACTTCATCTGTGTCATTTTGACTGTGAAAGCTGGTCTTGATTGTACAGCTCCTTTTATGTCACTCTTTGGGAAGCTAAGGGAAACACAGCAGTGACGTGTGAAAGATACTTGTTTTCATTATATATAACTAAACAAGTACCTGTGGAAAGATCACGAAGGAGTGATGTATGTTCTTCTGCAGCTCTACTAAACGTACGGGTTTAAAACAATTTTTTCATAGGTCATTAAGCAGTTAGTCAAATAAATTGTAAGTTGAGATGCTGACTAATGTAAAAATTGAATTTAGAAAGGGAATGAGTTAGTGCTAAAACAAACTAACTTCTAAAGTCTCTAGCACAAAAAACCCCTGCAAAATTAGCAGAAGATGGCTGAGGCAATAAGGTGTCTGATGCTGATAGTCTAGAAGAAGAAAATTAAAACATATTAAATGTGTGAGCAGAAATTTTTTTAGATGCTTTGATACTGTTCATTCCAAAGTGAACAGAAATAATATAGCCAAACGGTGAAGAAAAGCTGTGTCTTGCAGTTCTCAGGAGAGCCCACTATCAATCCTTCATCCTGATTCACAGGAGTGGTTCTAGTTAATACACACTCACCATTTTCACAGCAAACCTTACCAAAACTTAAAGGCACAAATAGGCTGGCCTTGTGCTGGATCCAGAGAGAGACTGGCCGAGGGCTGTAGTATCCAGTCCTTGTCTCTAAAAGCAGAGAGCAGTGCCACAAGGTTCCCACAAAAAAAACCTCAGGACATGGGAGTACTGCATGAAGAGGTTTCCTCAAAAATCCTGGAGACCGGAACATCTCACTGCACAAAAGCCTAGTCCTGAATTAAGAAAAGATATAACAGTTTAATGATTATAAGAAGAGAGAGTCCAAGAAATGTGGTTTGGAACATCACAGGATAATGCCTGGCTATGCAAAGCTTTCACCCCAGCTCTAAGTAAGGTTTTTATACTGTCATTAATATTGGTGCAGGTCCATTTTTAGTATGAATAATGGGAAGACAAATTCTAAGGTACCAATAGCTGTTGTTGTTTTGAGCACTGTCTTGCAAAGATTTGTTTTGACCAGGGTTAGGTGGTATGGCTGTAAACATGCTATCTAGGTGCAAGGGATGACTTTCCTACTGCTGGATGTGGACCGCCACAATCCAAAACTTCTACCAAGCAAATGTTTCATGAAAAATGAAAGAGAAAAAAGGAAACCAAACTAGCAAAATTTGACTGAAAAGCTAGGCATGCTTTGCGCAAATGTGACTTACGTAGGAAACAAGACTACTGAATAAGTAATAATACTTGGCACTTTACATCTTCAAAGCTCATACTGACATTAGCAGAATAAATCTTACAATTGCACTCTGAAGTACGAGATGAAGATAATAACAGACAAGTCAAAAGTCAGGCTGAGATCAGTTGTGAGTTCCTGGCTTTAAATCCCACACTCAAACGAGAAGTTGAGGGTCCCCTCAATAGCATGTGAGTTGTATTAAGTTTAAAGAAAAGTTTGATTTAATTATGTGTCTATAACTTCAGCTGTAATTTGATACGAAGTCAGTCAGTTATTAGAGCCCAGACCATTTCCAGATGAAAGGCAAACCAAGGGAGGAGGCTCGGTAACATATAAAACAAGATTTCAATTTGTGTCTTGTTTTACGTGTCTGAAATAAAACCAACTGTACTGAGTTTACAGTTTATCTGTAAAGGGTACACTTTACCCTGTAAAAGGTCCCTCAGAAATCAGGGGTGATGTGTGGCTGTCACCTTCTAAAAGCAGACCGGGTCAAAATTGGTAGCTCCTTTCTACAGATGTCAACTGTCTCCGAGTGCTTTCCAGGGTGACAGATGGTGTTAAGCTCTGGTCTGGAGGTCCAGTTTGGGGCTGGGGACAAACTAGTAAGTCCTTACTCTTCTGAATGTAGAGGAAGAGGACTTACTGCCTGACTGGTGACTAAGGCTTTCTCAGTCACAGTCTGGTGGCCATTTCCTCTCTCCCTCCAACCAAGCAGGAGTCAAAGTGAGTCTATGGTGTGACGGGGATTGCTTGCTGTTCCAGCTTGGCTGAGCTGCACTCACTGGCAGAGGAAGGTAGATGTTGAAACGCAGCGTATTCTTGCATCTGACTGCTTGTCTCCAGAGAACAAAGCGCAGTGCAGAGAGAGAGTTCTCCCACTTGTGTTGTCAAATGGTAGAGAAGAATCCCAATTTTCTTTGGCTGTGATCTTCTGGCAGTACAGATTAGATCTAGTGTGGGCATGAGCACGTTTCTGAATTTCTGTCAGTTTACTGAGAGCGCATAAAATGATGTTTATGTCAGCTCTCTTCTGTCTGCATGCATGCAGACAATACCTCATTTGTCCAATGATCTGCCCATTCCTTCAGAATTTTAGATAAATTTGAACTTGCAGAGTTTGTACTACTTCAGCACTTTGCATCATGCAGATGCAGTGCTGTATGTCATTTTAGGAACATAGCCTTGGTTACTGTCTTGAATACGTAGAAGTGGTTGCAGTTGGCTGCTGTAAGAGGCTCATCAGGACAGTAATTAACGCTATGGAATCATATTAGTAGTTGATAACTTTCCTGTCTGCTGCAGCAGATGTGCTGCATTCTGCATAGTCTGCGGTTGTTCTGCATGTTCAGAGCTCTGGTTAACATCACTGAAAGTTGAGTGCAAGAACGAGCACAAAATGTGCTGTGGAAAACAAAGATACAGAGCGGGTCAGAGTGACACAGTCTGTCTCAAAATTTTTAATGACATTATGGACTAAAAAAGTTTTTGAATTAGGAGTTAGATCAAAAGATGCATGGTCTTTAAATACAATCGGTCTAAAAGAGGTCTCTGCAGGAACAACTGACTTCATTTATTCTGGTACAGAGTGGGGGGAAATAAAAAAGCCAGTGGTATAAAAATGCAAATAGCTGCATATTCAGTAAGGCAGTACAAGGCTGCTCCCTTAAATGGTGTAATTGCCTACAAGCTTAACAGTGATACTGCGGCTAATCACTAGAAATAATGTAGGCGTGATAGATAAGCTTGGAGTTGAAAAGTTTTAACAATGTAATCACAATAGCCTCAGGTTTGAATTACTGATGAGAGTCCATGCAAAGAGCAGTAACACAAAAAAAAAACGTTGGGCTTGAGTAAAGCAGACCTTGAAGGAATGCAAGATGAGACTTAAAAATCTGTCTGGAACTCAATAATTTATGTATAGGGAATCAGAAGTGAAGGAACGGGAAGTGGTTGAGAAACACTAGGGCAAGCTCTAATGAAAAGTCTTTTCAGCAGAGTCAAAAGAGCAACAGAACCCTGTATGAGTAAGTAGAGGACAGGAGTAATACGTAAGGGAAACAGAGAAGTTGGGGAAAAGAAAGATACAAAGAGTCTGTGAAGGGAGAACAGAGTTAGAGTGCATGCAGTAAAACCTCATTTGTTTGCAGTTTGTTAAGCTAGAAACCCAGATGTGCATGCAATGCCATGTTTTGTTATGCATTTATTTATGTTCTTGCTGAACTGTGTGGTAGCCTATACAGCCATACCTGAGGGGAGATAGTTATCTGGGGCCATTCATATTTGTCATACCAGGATGCCTGGCAACTCAGTTTGCTAATTTTGTGAAAGGTCTATTCTATTACTGGTATTCTGCTGTAATCAGAAAATAGCAATATACACCCTCTGCTCAAGTCAAAGAAGAAATACCAGTGTAAAACAAATGACATTTGTCAGCTCTGTACCTGTTTGTTTGATTTTGTGTTATCCACAACACTGCTTGACTTCTCCCTCCACCATCCCCATTTACTAATAGAAACAGTGCTATTTCCAAGCACTTCTCACCAGAAGAATACCAAGTTAAGTCAGGAAGCCAGAAGATGGGTAGGATTGTTTGAGGTAGCAGAATGACTCCTAACTTATCATCACCTTTGACAACTCTGTTAGCTTCTCTGTTTTGTATGTAAAATCAACATTGCACATTTTATAGGACCTCTGTGAGGTCTAGTAAATTAAGACATAAGCAGAAATATGTTCCTCTCATTAGAAGGCAGAAATTTTCCCTGCCTGTGCATGAAGATGGAATATCCTTGGTCACGATTGAAATTGGGAGATGGAGCAAGAGAAAGTCTGGAAATTTTCTGGTGGGAGCTGCTGACTCTGATTTACTAGTACAACCAACCCTGGGATCGACAGTGGAGGTGGGAGCTGGCACAGCTTGCCGTGGTGCTCTAGGCTGATGGTATCGTGCACTGCATGCTTTACCAGTACTGCCTGTAGCAGCAGGGAGGTCACCTCCCTTCAGCTGTTTTCACAGCACTCCACCCAAAATGTTATTTTAAATGAAAGAGTTCTGCCGTGCCTCCCGTACGCCTGTTTTGCTGTGCTTTGGTGTTCTCCCTGCACTGAGCAAAATGGAATGAGCAGTATGCCCCTACAAGAAATTGTAGAGGAGCAGGAGTGTGGTAACTCCCCAGAAATCCCAGGACTTGTCACTGGATCTCAGAGAAGGGTTTGAACCCTGATCTGCAGATTTCTGCTTCTTGACCTGTAAGAAAGTGGCTATTCTTTATGCTTCAACCTTTGAAACTGGTTGTGAAATAGGTTACAGTGGGTGGGCATGTACTGACAGTATAACACACTGTTGGGAGGGCTCAACCTTCTATTAACAAACTATCATAAATGCCTGAATAGCATTTTTCTTTTGCTGATATTCAAGATCTTTGCAAAGCATGTTAATTAATATCTAAACGGTATACTTTCAATTTATAACAACTGATGCAGAGAGGTGAGAAAGCACCCCTGTTGCATTAATTTTCCCCATGAATGAAACCTTGTTTCTATGTTAAATAATTTGTTAGAATTTGAGTTGAAACTTCAGAAGTTTCATATCACCTCAGACTCAGAAATCGTTGCACAGCGAATAGTTCTAGTCAAACATGCCATCAAAATAACACGGCTTCCTAGCAGAAAACTTTGCATCTGTGAAGCTCCGGTATTGAAAGTAATGGTTTGAGAGAATGCAATTTTAAAACATGGAAATATTATGTAAAATCAATAGATGTACAGGGTACTATTTGTTTCTCTGATACTTCAGGTTGGTTTTTTTATTGTGTTAGCAGCAGGTGTTAAATTCTACTAAACCAGTGAAAAATAGAAATAAATATTTAATTTACTGTATCTATCAATTATACAAAATTGGCTTATGAAATATTAAAGTATCTTTTAAGAGATTGCAAGTAGGAACACTAGTTAGAAAATCCAGTCCCTTAACAGAAACTTAATATAGATGTGGAAATAAACTAAGCATGATTTTAGGGTTGTAGGTCCTGGGATTTTTTTGTTGCTTTTTAAGGTGGCAAGGCCTAGTGATCGTGCCTATCTAGTTTGAAGGTATATGCTCATGACATCAGAAATGTGAAATCAGACTTCTAAAGAGAAAGATGTTGAATGGAAAAAATGGAATATGTGATCTTGAACATCAATAGGTTATTTTAAAACACTATGGATGCTCCTTTGAAGAAACCCATTTAATCATAAGGAACAGGAATGCAGTGGAAAACAAAGAAGCATAACGAGATGGACACAAACATAAGTGAAATACATATTGAGACATGAAAGTGGGACAAAAATTAGTCATATGAAACAAGAAGTTAGTCATAAGGAGGTTATGGATAGTTTCCTTACAGATAAACTGCATCTTAAAACACACAGAGATCAATATAAAGACATTCACTAGCTTTTAACAGCTAATATCCTGATGGTGCTGATGCTGTATTTCAAAGTATTACTTCATTAAGTGCAGAGAAACAGGCTGGATACACAAGCTAACTGTTGGGTTCATGATGCTACAAACACATTCCTTGCTGAGCTAAACAGGACTGCCTATTTAAATGCAAACGTTTATGCTTCTATTTAACATTTTCCC
Organism: Aptenodytes forsteri; assembly: GCF_000699145.1. Classification (NCBI taxonomy): domain Eukaryota; kingdom Metazoa; phylum Chordata; class Aves; order Sphenisciformes; family Spheniscidae; genus Aptenodytes; species Aptenodytes forsteri. The sequence continues at coordinate 3,979,243 of NW_008795252.1, forward strand.
TTCCTTATAAACCTAAGTTTTTAACCGGAATTTAAAAGGTCTTCTTAATAGACTTTGCCAGTCTTTTCTCAAAGGAAAATATTTCTATCAGAATATGACCATAGGCTATAGCAATATTCTTCAGGAATGTGCTCATTTCAGTGGTGTTTGGAAAGACAGCTCCATGGCTTTTTCCACCTTGCCTCTGTGGTTGCTTGCAGCATTTTTGGTGAGTTGCACAAGGGACTTGAACTTCCTTGGTAGGTACCTGGGTTACTTGGAGCCTATCTCCCAGGCTTTCTCTGCTCCTTTGATTCATGTTGCCAAAGTGCAAACCGTATTGGGAAGATGTGGAAAAGAACGGAAGATATTCCCTTCTTTGATACTATACTGTGGAATTTCATCCCCTGGGAAATGTTCCTGATTTATATTTTTTTAATTCCTTTTCTGAAATGGTAGTTTTTAATTTCAGCATCTCTCAGATAAGACAATTCCTAGTTTCTGACTATGCTTACTTTATAGATACCAGAGACAATAGCTTTCCCAGAGCTGTCTGTAATAGTCCTGCTTTTGAGAGAATTTTTTCAAAGACAAAGATGACAGCAAAGTCCATAGTCTTCATGGCAAGTCAACAGGGGTCTGACATCTGATTGTCATTTGCACCTTTGATGTTTCTTCCGCTCTAGCATTTGTGCTGTAAAGTGATTTCCCTACAGTGTACAACTGCAGCTGACTTCTCAAGTTGAGTTCTTCCTAAATCTAAGATGTAGAAAAGATTCCTCCTTGATGACGCCAGGACTTTTTCTTAAGCAAAAAGTCGTCCTTCCATCACCTTTGCAGTTACACTGCCAATCCAATGTCCAACTTACCAGCCTATCCCGAACATCACAGAGGTGAGGTCTTGTTTATCAAGAAGATTTGTTAATTCATCTCTAATGGACCAAAAAGGAAACAGATGACGATGTTCCATATTCTGTGCAGCACATTAAACTTAAATTATGCAATACAAAATTATGTATCATATATCTTCAAAAGCCTCCTTCCCACTGGTCCTGGAAAATGGACGTGTAGAGAGCTCAAAGAAAACACAAAGCCTTACGCATAAATGGAGCTTTGAAACAAACCCGAGCCCCAGGATGAGAAAGCAGTTTGGTGGGGTGTGATGGAAGGGGGTGCCATGTTTCTCGTGACTTCTAGTCCTCGGTAAGAGGAGGGGTAGCATTTTCAGGTGGTGCTCTGATAACGAGATACCATATACATGCTGTTGATAGCTAACTGGTTACATTTATGATGTAATCAGGTACTGTGTTTGCAGCTACTCTGGATGTAAGCAAATTTAGCTTCACAGCACTTTGCTTGGTTGCCAGTTGCAGCACGGTTGCAGCTTCGAGGCAGGCTTCTGTGGGAACTTCAGATGGATGGACCCTGTGCTGTTGTAACGATGGCATTTACAGCGATTTCCAGCGCCTGGGTTAGAATTACAGCTCACTTAGCTTTAAACTAACTGTCTCCAGAGTGTACTGCAGAAATGCTGGTTTGTTGCTTAGAAGTAAACCAAAAAAATCCTAGTAAAATAAACAGAGCTACTCTGTGCTTTTGAACAACTTCTTGGTGAGTTCATTTGCAGGGACTTGCTTGTATTAGGAAGTAAGAACTGAAGGCAGGAGAGAAACCTAGGAAGAAAGTAATATATTTTTCTGCTGAAAGAGATTAAGTGAAAAAAAAAGAGTGTCAGTCAGGGGTAAAGAGAAGCTTTTAGGTTTGAAGGGTTCCTGTGCCTTCTTTACTGTCTTAAGAACACAATTTTGCTGTGAAACACAGGAATGTGCAGAGCACTTTGCAATCTCTGTATGAAAATGCTGCAGATCAGAACAAATAATTATTAATTAGTAACACCGCTGCATTTTGTTACTCAGAAATAATTCAGAGAAGGGTTCTGTCAGTTGAGGTTATTGTCTAATGAAGCAGGAGAGGATCTGAGATTATTTGAGTGGAATTTTTAAATGGCGGAAGGCAAAGGGAAGGTAAGAACAGAATCCGTTCAAATTGGAAGGAGGTAACTAATATGGCATTTGAGGTATCAGTGGTGTATTCTGTATTATTCACGGCCGTGACTCTGGTGTGGCTTGTAGGTTTTCTACGTTTTCATTTGCTAAATTAGGTGGGACATCACATAAAGAGTAAAGTAGTCAGTGAAACGTAGAAAGGTTTAGATCATCATGATCATACAAAGCTTGCAGATGCCTTTCCACAAAATGTGAGTTGCTACAGCACTGATTTTTATGGTAATTTACTAGTGAATAATTTAAAAAGACCTGTTTATTTTTTAATAAAAAGGAAAGATATAAATCGGCTGAGTGTTCCTAATGTTACTTACAGCTGCCATTGAGCAGATGTTACGGATTCTTAGTGGTATGCTAGACCAAAATAAGTTTTATGAATAAACAAACAATTTCTTTTTATTACCAACTCTTTCAGGCTGATTCTCTCCCAAATTCACAATAAATGGCTTTTTAAAGTCTCCTTATAAATAATTACCTTTCTTGTGCCATTTTTTTTCCTAGGTACTTGGATTTTAATTACAATGATGGACTGTTTTAATAAGTTGTTAAATAGTTTTATCTTTTTAGGGCTGAATCCATTTTCTATTTCTCTTTGACTTCATCGGTTCCTGGGATTTTAATCCTTTCAATTCTTGCTAATTCACTTGATATTGCACTTTCACTCCCCTTTATAAATTCACATTGGAGAAGCAAACAGCATGCAGCACATCTTTTTCTTCTGAACTCCATGCACATACACCCACCTTAGCTTGCTGGTTAACCACAGTCTCCTGTTACTAGTAACCATTTTGTTTAACTCAGTCATTTTGATCACAGTAAGTTTGAAAAGATAGACAATTAATTGGAGACAATACGTTTTTGCTTTGGGCTAATGTCTGGGGGCCTTAAAGCACTCTACAGAAGATGCCTAGCAAAGTGAATACTGTGCTTAGTTGATAGATGAGGGATATGCAACACTGCTATACTCCACTTCAGACCAGTATTTTCCAGTGTAGATACTTATTAAATACCTTTGTATGTGATTTGATGTAGAGAAATGCTGAACACGTAATTCCTTGTAATTTCAGCTGTGATTCAGTATCTGTGAAAAACAGCTGCTTTATTGAAATGTATGCATCGCTATTGGGATGAGAGAGAAGAGCCAAGTTGACAGGTTTTTAAACTTCCTGATTTTTAGTCTCATGGCATGATCAAGATTTACTTAATTAAAAGGGACTGCTATTAAAAAAAAAACAAACCACAGATCGTGTTTAAACTTTCATAGTTTTCTTTCAGATTATGTATAAAAGACAAAACATAGTAGTATGTCTCATGATCCCACTCCGGACACTGAATAATTGGACTCACTACACAAAATGTTAATACCAATTTAGATATTGTTAGAAGTCATAATTAAAAGCATGGGCCTTGCAAGGCTTTACTTTTATCGGGTTAGGGTCTGTCTGTTCACATCAAACATCTGTTTCTTTGGGGTGCAGCCTGGGTAGCTTTGCTTACTGTTATGCTCCGTATGACCTAAACAGAGCATGCTTAGGACCAAGCTCAAATGGAGAGACAGTACCACAACTTTTTGCTATTTATGTCAGAAGCTTTGGATTACAGAAGGAAAGGTATAGACCAGGCAGTCATGCTTCCTGGTGTGATGGTGACACCATCACTACCACTGCAGTTTGGCAAGTGACAGCTTGGTAAAACACAGGTGATGTTTTGCTTCTCCACTTCTATTTCTGAGCATGTAAGTGTGGATGAAGAAGCCATTGATACCAAAGTGAGGCTCTGAAATATTGCCATGCAAAGCTACAAACTTTAGATAGATTTTTTTTTTCTGTAAGAAAGACATAAAATGTACTGTCTCAATGAATAGTGACATTTAATAACTTGCCACTAAATACCTATGAGGATATATATACGTCTAACACAAAGAGAGTTTGATACTCAATTTCTTTCATTCACAGTATTTCAGTAAAACGAGTGGAATGCCAAAGTACAAAATGATAATATCTATTTAGTGTCGGTTTTTAAAAATATAAAACCTATATATAAAATGTAGATTTGAAGATTGAAATATCATCTTCATTTTGCCAGTGGACTAACAAAATGTGAATTTCTATATCGGTTTCAATTATTTTTAACCAAAAGCCAGGCAGTTGTTTAATCAGATTGTTGGTACTTTTGGTTTGAGATGCTCACTGTGATTGCAGTACATGACCAGATCAGCACACAGGCTGTTGACAAATGGAGGTGGAGAAACAATGCCCCAGCATATTAAATACCTTTTTATGAGCTGCTGCCTATTTCTGACGGCGCTTAAGGGTCTTTTTGATTTCCTTCATTTTTTAAAGTAGTGCTCAGTAGATTGTTATGCCAGAAAAGTTTGACTGAATTTATCAGCAACACGCCTTCGTAAAGCATTCCTTTGAAATAAAATTGGTAGTTTTGCCATGTAAGCATCATTAATAATACGGGGAGGGAGATTTCTAAAAAAACCAGAAGTGTGTCTTTCCCTGACCCCCAGCAGAGAGGTGCCTCCTGCTTGGTGTGTGGCTGCACAGGTTTTGGTTGTTTTTTTTATTGAAGGGGACTGGCAGGCTTCTTGGTATTCAGGCTGCCTGAAGAGCTAGGAACCTTGTAAAACAACCCTACTGACAGAGGTGAAAACATCTGTCAGTACCTGGAAGTTCTCACCCACACTGCAGCCTGCACACATGGGCTTTTGCAGTTTTGCCAAATGTCAAATTATCAAGGTGGGGAAAGAAGAAGGAAACACTCTGAGGGGCAAGAACTTCTGGGAAGCAGGAGCTGCGAGTAAGAACAGTACCTTTTAAAAACAACCATAGCTTGCCATCTTACTATGCTGCCTTATGTGTAGGTAGGGCCTTCCAGGGTGTTACCTTTTGGATATTTGTTGCATCAGGAGAATGCCCAACACCTGCGCCCAGAAAGTCCATGATAGAATCTATGTGTTTGTAAGTTGTTTGTACTGAAGGCTTTCAAGTATCATAAAAATTAAACTAAAAGTGCCTAACATTTTCCTAGTAATCACATAATTACTGGAAATGGAATATTCATCCCCCTGTGCAAGCCCCTAAGTAACCTATTCTACCTGATTTGTTAAAGCCAGGAGGACACAAACACATCACAGATAAGCCTAGTGAGATCTGGCACCTTATATTTTTTTTTCAGGCAAAGCCAAAAGCTTGACATTGGCCACGAAGTGCTCTTGGGAAATGCCTTTGATATTGGAAATCCCCCGGTGCTGAAGCCTCCACCTGTGCCAGTTGCTGCCTTGTGTGTAGGGAACAGTGTGGAAGAGGGGCCGATGCTGGCTGTTAGTCCTCTGCATGACAAAGAGGCTGGATGCTGGACAGATTCTGGCTGTGACATTAAGACATGACTTTTAAATCTCAAAAATCAATCCTGCCTTTCTCTGGGTTAGAGTCAGAACAGAATTTTAAACTGCTTTTATCATGAGGTGTTGAAAAACACTCAAAATGACATTGAAGTGTCATGATTTTGGCTGTATTATGGTTTTGGTTTTTTTTTTAAATCTTTAAAATTCATAGCACCTTCTTGATAAAGTACACTGATTTTCTACTTGCTTTGTGCAGTGTGGAGTATTTCCAAATGGATTTTAAACACCTATTTCTTCAATTTGAGTGATTTTGTTGCAAGTTAATAGATGATACGTAAGCATACCTGAGTTTTAATGTTAACATATTTGTTTCAAAGTTGCTATCAACATTAAAAAGCACAAAGCTAAATGTGGTTGCTAAAACTTGGTATGCAATATGCCATGTAGTGCTGTGATTCTAAGCAGTCATGCATATTTATTATTTTCTTCCAAATTGCAGTGCTATTACTGGTAGATATATCAGGATTTTAGCCTCAGTCTGTAATATGTCATGTACTGGACAACATTCTGAGAGACTGAGATGTATTGATCCAAACCCAAGAATGCCAGGAGGGAAAAAGCCTGACCTAGATCAGTGCTGTTTTAATTATATCACAGTTTAGGATAGTTTATCATTGTTTAGATTAGCTTAAGTGTGAACAAGTAAATGATGCAATGCAATTCAGTGTTTGTAAAGGAAGCTTAATGGGTGAGATTTTCAAATCAAGTCTAGTTTCTCACACAGCGTTTTGCTTTTTCACCCAGCCCAGCAGGAGCACGTGGCTCAGTGCTGAGAACCTGAGTGCCTGCGTCTTACCTGAAAGGAGAGGCCAACCTTTATGTTGCTTCATAAAGGAGCAACAACTTGTTTTAGCAGCAACCTGTGTGTTACTGGTAAAGTGATGAGAATGAATGTCGTGGTTCCTTCTCAAACGCCCAGCATCCCTTTAGCTGCTGTATGTGGGACACTAACACTCTGCCAAAGCAGGGAAAGTCACTATTCTCCTCTTAGCCCCTGGCCACATCCATATCCCTGTACAGAGACAATGTGTTATTTTATAACCTTTAGCTTTTTTAATGCAAATGACGACTTTTGGACATTAGGGCAATTTGTAGAATTCAGCCATCACTATCTTTGCAGCAAAGAGTCAGAACGAGGTGTTGAAAAGATGTGACTGCCTTTTTTGTAGGTAGCCACTGTGTAATTGTGGAGATGATGGTGGTGGTGGCAATGAGAGGGACAGGTCTGTTGCTCTGTGCCTCCATGCATGCTGCAGAGCACTTCCGCTAGATTTTATGCAAGTGCTGCAGCTACTCTCACCGCTAGCACACTATCCATGTTTTTTTCAGCTGTTTGTGGTTCTTCTACTCCCTTCCCCCTTACTCTTCAGGTATTTTGGTAGCTGATGGAACAGCCACATCTTAAAGCTAACGGTAACCAACACGATTCTATCTCCACGTACCACTTCGGCTACTCCTTTGACCCTGTTCACTCTTCTTTCCACTGGATAAAATGTGCCACAGCAGCCTACTTCTGTTTTGTCATGGGTATTATCGTGCCGGAGGAGGTCATGAGCCTCTGCTAGAGTAGAGAGGAGATTTGCACTGATGTCTCTTGTATTTTGTGTCTTGCTCAAAGTCAGAAGCGGTGTGGCAAAAAATAGCCCACAGAATAGTCTGTAAAGCAAATCGGCATTGTGAGTGGATAAGCTGAGAGAAAAGGTGTATTTTTTCTCAGTGATTATAGTAAGGTTACGATTAGGTGTTGGGATGCATTGATTTATTTTCTCTTTCTACCTTTGGCTCGTCATGTGTCATTAGGCAAACTGCTTAACCAGTTCCAGTAATGCCATCTGCAAAATGAAATAAGGTTAATATAGGTCATACACTGTAAAGCCCTTGAATGTAATACATGGTACACAGTTTTAAAGAAGAAAAATGAGATCTCGGTAAAGAAACATGAAATTTAGCAAGCAGATAACAATTCCTTAAGCTTCCTTGTGGTCCCACTAGTCACTCTTGGGAGATATCCTGCTGCTTCCTCTTTGGAGAGGAAGAGGAATGGCTGTTCCAGCAGCACGTAATTGCCTGAACTTCTCCTGCACCCTGGCATCTCCCAACACTGCTTCTGCCTGGCAATATGGGAGGGGACTGGGAGCGTGCCTCCTGCGCTTTAGTGTGGTTTGAAACCAAAAGCCAAGAGCCACCATTGACAGGGATTCCAGCTGTGGCCTTTGAGCCTGGAGCACATGTCACTTATTTATCTTCTCTTTCACCATACCAAATAGGGATTGGATTGGAAGGAATGCTCTAAAAATAGCAAGAGCCCATGCTATATAGCTGAGCAATAGAAAGTGGTATGGATCTTTCTGTTGAACCTTCTAAAGAAACACATTTTAAATGAACACACAAGAAACTAATACTAATTAAGTAATAGTATTCTATGGAGACCTGTGGTAGACACTATAATAGTGCATTAGTGAGCTATGCATAATTCAGCAATGCTGAATTCTTTCAGATATCATGTACAGGGAATTTTGCATAAGTATGGGCTTAATAATTTGTCCCTTCATGTGCATGAATAAGTGTTCCTAAGGGCATGATTTGGCTTGCAGAACGCCTATTACCGGAGGTGGTGTACAAGAGAGGAAGCATCCATTCCGTGTCTTGAAAACCAAGCTGAGGTGATAGGATGGGTCATTAGTAAGGTTGTCTTATTTGTAAAGGGACATTAAACATGGAGCCCTATGACGTGATTTTTTTTTTTCCCCCTCCAAGCAGGCACTTTTCCAAAAAGAATTGCAAAAAATAGGCAGTTCACAAAAGACCAAGTTATAACCTAGCATTTTTCAAAATGGTAGCTTAGACACAGGCATGTGAAAACATGCATAGGCACCTAACCAAGTGGTCTGGCAGTGTAGCCATGTGTGGGAGTTAAAGCTTCTTGGTGAGCTACTGCTAAAGTGAGTTGTCAGCTTCATATTCTCTTCTTCTCCTCAACAGCAAAGTTAAGCTAGCAGGGTATGTATTTTATCTTGCCACTGGAGTAGGATAAGGACATGTAAGTGACCAGTTACGATGACTCAACTGACAAGAATTAGCTACTACATTAGCCTTTTATATCTTGCCCTGCTTCTTATTTTCAGAGGATTGATAACCTGGTCACCCCTAGTCAGGCTAATTGTGTGTGAATCTTAAGACCCTTATTTTAGGTACTCATAAAATAGAAAGATGACTTGCTAATGGGACTTTATGCACATTTGATAATGTACTATTTTATCATTGCTACCTTGTCAGCACAAACAGCAGGAGCTTTTGCAGATCCCCTCAGCAGCATGCCTCTTTTTGCCACCAGTCCTAGAAGTCTTGGAGGGGTATGTGTTCACCCTATGTCACTGCATATTGTTATATCTGAGTTGCAGCAACCAAGATATATTTGTGCTCGTTGCAAATACTTACAAAGTAGCATGGCATAATTGTCCCTCTGCAAGCATCTCTCTTTAAACTATTGTTTAAAACTGCCAGACGCATCTTTGTTCTTTATTAAGAGTAAGGCAACAACACAGAGTCTGTAGTTATCGGGAGATAATCATTCCCCAAGGGTATTTGAAGCACTTCACAACCAAAAGGTTGTGATTACTCCACGATTGCTATACTGCTTATTATTCCTTATTGCTTAATTTTGGAACCAGAGTGCGTTTCCTTGATGCTGTCATCTAAATAAGATTCTCTGGTTCTCACGCTCTGCTTCAACGTTTCGTGGACTGGGAAGCTTTGTAGCATTTTGAGATGATGTAGGGGATAGCAGTAGGGCAGGCCAGTCATGGCAGATTTTCTGGCCTTCGGGAGACCATGGCATTCAATCCCTGCCCTGCCAAATGCTTGCTGAGAGGCCTTGGGCAAGTCACTCAGCTTCTGTATACCTCAGCTCTACAACTCTGCTCAGGTGCTACCATAAATAAGGCTGTGTGAGCATCTAGAATAGAAGTAATATAACGGACTTCATCTTGACCTCTAGGTATGGACTCAGGCAACATGCTATGAAGACACTGATTTTCTTTTTAGCGTGTGCACATTCAGCTGGCTTATTTTGAGTGGACTTTGGTGGAGTGCAGTGGCCGAGAGTTGCGTGTGTATGGAGGGTGAGAGAGCAAGGGAAGAGGGGATTTAATATCTTAAAATACTCTACCTGATTTCACAAGACGTGTGACTGCAGCCCAAGTGGTCTGGTGCCCAACGGCTCTGATAGCTCGGTTGCTCTCGACCAACGAGAGCCTCTCAAACAGAGGCTGTGGCACTGTTCACATTTCTTAAGGTTTATTCAGATTTCCATCTCTGGTTAAAGTAAGCTGATGCAGTTTGTGCTTGCCAGGCTGTTGTGCTGTAGTGTGTCGCACGCAGGTGGGTTACTAGGTCAGCAGCACGCCCACCTGAAACAGGCGTGTAATGCTGCTGTGTTTCAAAAAGGCTTTGATGTCTCCACTCTCTGCTGATTCAGTGAGTCTTATGTGACTTGCTGCCTTGTACCGTTGTGGTTACACATTGGAAAAGAGTAGAAAGTGTGGCCTTTTCCAGGCTCACCAGGCCTAGAAATCTACCCTGAAGAACTCATTTTTTTTAAGTCTTTGATTTAATGTTTCATTGAATCATGTAACCTACTCGAAGGAAAGGGAAAGCCATCCAGCATGTATTTTAACATTAGCTTTGATTTTTGGAGTGTATACATTCATAGGAAGATGAGAAGATGGGTGATAAAACTCAGTTTCTAAATTGTCACCTAAATTTCCAGATGAAACTCCTGCTGAACGTCATTTCTTAGACTTGTTTTTGAAAACTTGAATAAGAAGGAGACTTGGTGAAACTCCCTTAGGATTACGAGGTTGGCATAAAGTCTACTTAATGAGGTGCTTTTTACAGCAGTGGCTGACTTTTAAATCCCCCTTTTCATTCCTGAAATCTCAATGTTAACAGCACCTTCCATTGTGGCGCTCTGCTAGCGTGCATCTTCTGTCTTCTGCAAGAGGCTGCATGCAATCCTGCTAGCAAGCTCTTGTGTCATAAATAGAATTTGTTCAGGAAATAAAAATGTGTTGTTTTCATTGTTAGAGGATGCTACTAAATTGGCTGTATGTTTGTCTAATAATCACATCTAAAGCTGATTATTCTGGTAATAACCTTAAGATATTATTTAAAAATAAATATATAAATGCACTACTTTTGTACTAATACTAGTTTTTAATCTCTTCTTGTTTCTATGAAGTCTGAATGAGATTTTCAAAATTGAATAATAATTTGATCCGTTAATCTTTTGAAGCTACTAATTTTATTTTCCCCTCTTTGCAGTCTCTGAGGCTCACAAATGAATAGAGGTTCATTACTGGAGTCTGCATTTAATAACCATTATCCATTATCTTGTAATTAAGACTCCCTGTAACGAATCATGAGGACAATGCAAAAATACATAGTACATTTCTTTAATGAACTGGAAAATGTTCATCTTGTTCTATTTAGTAATGAGTTGCTGAATAGTCGTTAAATCCACTGGAGAATAGAACTAGATGGATTTTGAAGACTATCTTGAGTTTGTGGTTAATCTATTAGAATTAAAATTTCATCTTCTATTTTTATCAACAGCTGATTAGAAGTCATTCTGTTTGACCAAATTGATTAGAAGACCATATACAAGGGCAGCTGTTGTTTAATGAAAGTTTTTAATGAAACTGTACCATAGAGACTTGTAATTATAAGACTTATAAAAGCTTTGACTTACCTTATACTAGAAAAAATGGAAAGTATTGCACTGAAGGACTTTAAGTGCTACCTTTCGAAAGGGAAATTAAAAATACAATTTGGCGATGAAGTTTCACTTCCACTGTTACTTGTTTTAATGTGACTATCAGATGTCCACAGTGTCTCTCTGGAAGGGAGTAGCTCTGAAATATGTAACTCAATTGTCTCTCCTGTGTGCTCCGTTCTTCGCAAAGCTCAATCAACTATTAATTGCCTCTTTTGCACATTGCACTTTTTCTGGAGTTAGAACTTTTTTTGCAAATAACTGTTTCTCTTTAGAATGGGAATTGTCATAGGAGGATGCAATTTAATCACCAATGGGCTGAGTTAGTGCCTAGACAGGAAGCCTACAGAGAAAACCGTGGTCTTACAAGACACGATGTTAGTGATACCGTTTGATTATGTTTAAATCACAGGATGCAGAAACATGCCTGGCTTTGTCTTAACTTCCCATCAGGCTGAGACCTAGCTGTGTGCCAATCAGCTGTGTCATCAGGAAGACGGGTCTCTGGAGTGTGCCGCAGCACACAGTCAAAATGCAATCGAGGCAGCCCTTTAGTTTGAGCCACTAGTGAAACTTTCCTTGCTTACTCTAGGGGATGTTGTAGAGGCATCATCATTCAAATAAAAGACAAAATGGACCCTAAGCCAAATTTGAAGTGGAAGCAGATGCAGTTCCAATTGACTTAAGTGGATGATGCACTACTACGCGATGTTTGAATTATCCCTCTTCTTCTCCCGATTACTTTTGATAATTAATGATCCCGCAGTACACCTTTTCTGAGAAGTAGGTTCCTAAGGATGAAGTGTGCCCTAATGCAATTAAAGAAGTTTTGTCATTGTATTGTGTCAATGCAGGATCATACACTGCAAGGCAAATTTTTTGGTTAGTGTCTTAGCTTTTTGTTATATCGTGCTGCAGGATTCGTTTTAAGCCAACCCAGGACATCAAGAATACACAAGAACACTACACAAGTATTCAGGACAGGCAGTGGAGAATATTGTTCACATGTGAGAAACCAGAAAAAAATAAGCCAAGGCTAACTCTCCTTCTTTAAACAACAGAGATGTTTTGACCTTGTTACTGCATTATATCAGACCATGGCTTTAAGTATAGTAATTTGCAATGTTACAACTGCAAAATGCATAAGAAGGGAGTTTTTTCCCCTGTTTACAGTATCACACAGCTGGTTTCGTAAATACATGTGGGATTTCTTCCCTTTCACTTCAGACAGCTGCGGGAGATACAATACTAGACTGTGAAATGTGAGACTAAATAGATGCAAAGTTAAAGTAAAAAAACTGATGAAAATTGTTTCTATTCAGAAAGATCCTTGTGGAAATAATAAATGTTGATTTATATGCAAAATTTGTTCGGAGGAAATAATTTCCATTGTTGTGGTTAGTCAGAGACATTCCTATTAATGTATATATACACATATATTGAGTGTCCGTACAGGAACATATATTATATTGGACTGCCCTGAAGAGATTGTTGATCTGATAGCTAGAGCAAAGAATTAAGAGCTGGGATGTTCATTTAGCCGCTGGGATGTCTGATTTGCTCTGAAACCGGATGGATATCATCCTCCTGCTGTAGCCTCGACTAGACCAAGGTTAGCACCAACACCACAGGGATGTACATGTAGAGAAATGCTTCATAATTGCTGTGAAGCATGAGGACATCTTTGGAGGGTGTGAACTATGTATGTGCAGAGTGGCTCTTGTTCTAAAACTACCATAAAGCTTTTTACTTCCTTCCAGGTTCTGATTTTATAAAGACGTCTACAGGAAAGGAGGTGGAAAATGCGACCTTTCCAGTCGGAGTAGTCATGATGCGAGCCATTAGAGAATTCTACTGGCAAACTGGCAACAAGGTAATTCTTGCTACCTTTATAAAAATTAAGCAAACAGGCTCACTCGGAAGGAAATAAGACTGTAATAGTTTCAAAATGTAGAACATATAAATGCACGTACGTTAGCTTCCGTGGCTATATGAGCAATAGGTAAAGGGACTTCTCTCTTTATTCCTCATTTGATTTGCTAGTATTTGTATACTTAAAAAAAAAAAAAAAAAAAAGGCAGCATTTTTAAGGCAGCACTTTTGGCTTTCCTCCCTTGAATAACTGTCACTTCATTCCCTGAAAGCTCATGCAATCTTGCTGCATTTGCATTTGAGTTTTGTTTCACCATTTAAGGTATTTAAATGGTCATCTCCATTAATAACAGGGCAAATCCCAAACTGACAGTGATTGGCATACTCCCATAAACCTCAGTGGAGCTATACAAATTTATAGCCATTGAGAGTCTGTCCAGTGTACACAACTGTATTTTCTGACTTTGTTCTGGCAACCCAAGAGGTAAATTCTGCTCTTTCCTCCCTTGCCAGAGGGGCTTTCCAAGGGGACAAGAAGGCAGATCCAGTTGGATCCTGTTGTCTGGGATGGAGGGAGGGAGGGACAGGGGCCGGAAGAACATTATGTCCTGGTACACAACATTTATCCATCAGGTCACTGTCAAGTGAGGTCAGTGGAGGCAAGGAGCAGGGGGGAGCATACGGCAGAGCCAGTGGTGGACTATCTGTGCATCCATCCTTGCGCTGAAGCAGTGAGAAAGGAGGAGGTTATCCAGGAAGGCTTAAGCCACCTCTCACCTCCTTTATCCACAGGCAAGTGGGGACTGCCAGTTAGATCTGGTGCTGGTGTTCAGCAGTGGGCTTTGTCCTCACCTGCAGCCTCAGGGAAGGAAATCATACCTCTACCTAAGACCCTCTACCCATTTCTGGGTCACCTCTCCACCTCACCCTTCTGTCCCTTCTGCAGGTGGCCTTTCAAGGTATGATGTTAGGACATGGGATGAGCAGTGGGATAGGGGCAGAGATGGCTTCAGGGGCTGTTGGAGCTTGAGGAGCACGTGACAGCAGGTTAGACGTGTGTCCGTCTGCTCTTTGTAGTCATCTAGATGAGGCCAGCATGGATCCCTGGGCTGTCCTCACTCCTCCCTTCCCAGCCTGCATCTCTTTCTGCCACACAACGACTCGAGCAGCTCCGATAGTCTTGCTTCTGCGGGAGCATCGTCACTGCTGCTGACCTGAGGCAGATCCCTGGGGCCGGGTGACTCACCTCGGCACCGGTGCTGCTGACACGAGCTGTGTGCCAGAGGTTGGGCTCTGCTGCACTAACACAGCTTTGTACCTATAATTGGATATAAGTATTGAATTAACTTTTTGCTTTAAAAGGATGCATTCATGGCATGAAATGTGTTATTAAGAATGAGTGCTTATGTCTGTGTGCATGTGTGTGTCAGTGAATTAGATGTAAACTGACTTTATGTGCTTTTATTAACTGAAGACAATATTATCAATGACGAGATTTCTAAATGGTTTCTTTAACAAACTAATTTTGCTGCTGTAGGGATGCTTTCTAGCAAGGCGTTGGCTGGGAAAAACAGGTTAATACAGAAATTAAACTTCGAGGAAAGGAACAAGTTGCAGAGTAACATTTATTGAATGATAAGCTGTGGTGGTGATATGAAAAGTGTGCAATATAATGGGAAATAATCTTTTCCTGTCATTACTGAAGGACATACATAAATTGGTTTTTCTGTTGGGAAAACCCCCAACCCAGAAAAACTTATTACTTTTAATAATATAAGGTGAAGAGAAAATTCTTGAGGAGATGAACTTATTAAGCAAAATAATGAAATGCTGTGAAACAGCAGGAAAGTGGTAGCTGGACTTTGTACTGCTCTTGAATTAAATTCCAACCCCCCTTCCTTTTTGCTTTTTTATGGCAGTCAGATGTGCCGTTTGGAAAGCTGGTAAATGGAGAACAGGACAGGCTTGTCTTTGTCAGCTTTTTTGCAAAGAAAAGTGCTTCCAGAATTTGTTAAAAAGGGAATGAATTCTGCATGGTGTTTTTCATTCTCTTCTTATCTCTATTTTACTTGGTTTTGCCACAGATTATCTCAAAGAGCTGTAATATTTCTAGGAAGAAATCTAAATTTGAATTTCATTAGAATTTCTCTTCCTGAGGGAAAACACATTCCCACTATTTTAATTTATTGTCTAGAAAATGCTTTTCCAGTTGCTGTGGTTTAAATTCCTTTTGGAAATCTAGTATTAACAGATGTATGCATACACTCATCCATCCATCCATCCATCCATCCATCCATCCATCCACAAAAACACAGTCTTCATGTTTTGGATTTATCAAGCTTTTCCTGTTATTGTTCTTCATAATCTTATTGGAAATACGCTGTTATCATGATGCTTCAGTGTGAGAGAAGGATTTATTCTGTTTGTTTGTCCTGAAATCACTATTAAAAAAATTACAAAACACATTTAAAAACAGATACTTTTTGATTCTACTATTATATCCATAAGGTACAAAGAAATTCTCAATGCAGTGAGGTTTCAGGAAAGTATATACAGAAATCAGGACGATAATTCTTGCAGGAGGCAGCTGACAGGAAGGAGTACCCAAGGTAAAGGTTTATGGCAGAAGGAAATGTAGAAAGAATCACTGTGTGCTACTGTACAGATTGCTCAGATTTGATTTTTTTTTTTTTAATGCAGAAACACTTCTTCCTAATTCTCCTTGTTTTTCAAGAGTTTAGTAAGCTGCTGCAGGCCAACATTTTGGCTAATGCAGGTGACAAAATTTTTGACGAGGGATTTGATAGCTGTGTGTCACAAGCTCTGTCTCAGAATAAGATGCGTTTAAATGGCACGTAACCAAAAGACTGGCATTAGGGGTGCATGCCAAGTCACCTCAGTGCTGGCTCTGCACAGCAGGTTGATCATGCGATTGAAGACGTGCTTTACCTCAAGATAGGTTTTTCTTGGCGTGTGTGCCTCTACATACATGGCAGTTCACCTGACCAAATATGACACGTATCTCACATCAAGTGACTGAAAGCATATCCAGCAATGTGTTGGGAGAGAAGTTTTGCAGTTCCTGTGAAGCACAAAACTTTCAATTTTTGGTAAAGACAGCCCTAATTTAATTCCCATTTGGAAAATTTTAGTGAAAATTAAACCTCTGATATGTTTGAATGTACAGCCCAATCATGTATAACAGTGGTGCACAGGCTTTTTATAAAGTACAGCCATCTCTCACTGCTCTCCACGAGTCAGCTGCCTCACGTGCTTTATTTCAGCTTCTTTAGTGTTATGTTATTGCATGTATCGATGCACAGGCTTTTTATAAAGTACAACCATCTCTCACTGCTCTCCACATGAGTCAGCTGCCTCACGTGCTTTATTTCGGCTTCTTTAGTGTTATGTTATTGCATGTATATTTGTTGTTATATATTTGGAATTAGATTGTGACATGGGCAGCAGGTGATATACAGATATCCCAGGTCCTGCCTAAATCCCTTGGCTTAGTATGTGCTATGGGCAAAGTACTCCCATTAGACCTCAAACCCAGCTCCTGAGGAAGTGCACTGGGGTCAAAAGTATTACTCCCTCAGCTGTGTCCCTCAGGATGAAAATGTTATCTTTCGCAGTGATGGCTGAGGCTTGATAGCTGTCAGCGCTAGTCCAGAGCTTATACTGTTTGCAGTCAGATACTTACCAAGTAGAGTTGTTACATACACCACAGGCACTTTGAGACTGCAGGTGTACAAATGCTGATTGCTCTTCTAGCATTGCTGATGAATGAAAATGCGTATTGCACTTCTTTTTTCTATTTAAAGGTTGGATTTAAACCTGCTGGGGGCATTCGGACGGCAAAAGAAGCTATTACTTGGCTTATGCTGGTGAAGGAGGAACTGGGAGTGGAATGGCTAACACCAGAGCTCTTTCGCCTGGGTGCCAGTAGTTTGCTGGAAGACATTGAGAAACAGGTTAGTTGTTAACTGTTTTCAGCTTGGTGGAGAGAAAAAGTAATCTTTCTAAATGTGCTGGCTTACTGTTTTTGCAGAATGTGCTTTCTGGTGCTGTTTAAAAGAAAATAGAACATACATCTAATTCATTATTAACGACAGGTTCACTTCCAGCCCAGTATTTCTTTAAATTTGGCCTGTCATTACAGACATCTGGGACTCTGATATTTCAGCAGCTGGCAATTGCCTGGGCCAGGTTTGCAGTGCAGTGAGCAAAGAGGCTCAGTTTGTACACATACGGAGTCTTCTGCAAATGCACGGTGGTGTGCTCCCTGCACTCCTAGCTGTTGCCAGTTCAGCTGACCCTCAAAATATCTCACAGACCCTTTGTGTCACTGTGCCGCAACTGTTCACGATATATTTCCATGCTGTGGAGAAAGTCACGTCTCATCCTGCATATGGTACTGCTGATAGAGAAGTTTTTCCATATTGATTATTTCCTGGAGAAGAAAAGCAATTGCCTCCTATAAAGCCTCATTTTTCTAATTGCTTTTATTTTTGTGCAGGCTGGCTGCTGTGTTTTCTGGCAGACAAATACTGTGTGAGGTGCAGTGGCAATGTGTAGTTCCCGGTGGGAAGAAAGGTTCTGACCTATCTACCCACGACCTACCTCACTGGCGCAGGGGATCAACCCTGAAGGATACAGCATAGTTGAGAACAGTGTAGTGTCATAGGAACTACTAAACCGTTAGAGTTTCTGAACTTCACTTCCATGCTCATTAAACCCAGGAGATGAGGTGATATTAGCTTTAACCAAGAAAAAAGTTTGAAAGTCCTTGTGCTGTTGCTGCTGGTGGGAGAACGTGAGATTTAGGGGATTTGGGGGAGGAAAAAAGCATCAGTCTGTTCCCTTTCCTCACCTTTCCTAGCAACTGAAATACTGACATGTCTTAAGAAATACAGAACAGCTGAGAGATGTCAGGTGAATATTCATGACTGTTGAAAACCCCTGGCTCACTCCTGCAATGAGAATAATATTGGCTTGCTTCATTGCCAGACTGCCTCTGCCTCACTCTTGACCTAAAATCATGTCCCTGGTTATGACAAAGCAGCATGAGCTTTCTTGTTGGACTGCCATCACTGCTGAGTCTTGCAACACAGCTAGTGATTGTGTCACACGATTTGTTCTGATTTCTTAAGGGTAGCATCCTTTTATCTGCCAGGGATTGCACAAATGCCCCAGTCATGACCAAAGCTCTGCTATGCTGTGCCATGTAAAAAAATGTAAGATAAAATGTCCCAATCTTTATATTCAATAAAACAAACACGTATTTAAAAAAAACAATCAAACATAGAAAATGAGGAGAACACTCCTCAACCCCCAAGACAGTACAGTTAAAAGAATAGTTTGAAATAAGCCATATAAAAGCATAAGCAATTTTGGATACTTTGAATATCACAAAATAATATTGAAATCATCAGAATCGGATTACAGTGAGAGTAAAGCATTGTCTTCTACCTGTCTCTTTTTGAAAGCTTAGTTAAAAGCAACAAGTCTTTGCTTTTTTTCTTTCTTTCTTTCCAAGCAAAGCAGCAAGAGCCCTTAGTTCAGATCCTATAAACAAGTATATAAAGGTATATTACATCATATTTTATGCACACACACACACACACAAACAAATATCCATCATCTTCATCTAACATGCCTTTAATTTGTTATTTCCTTGACACTTTCAGATTTATAGTCATATATAATTCCATCATAAATTTTATTTTTTCTTGCAGATTTTCTATCATGTGACTGGCTCTTACGCACTTCAGCATGACCTGGCAATGGCTTAGACACAAAATCAACTCAGGATTACTTTTACAAAAGAGGTCTTTAAGCAAACAGCATTCAGAAGTCTTCTGACAACCAAGTGCATAAGATAGAATTAAAGGCCTAATTCTCCCTTCTTCATATTTTATAGTATTTAAAAATATGCTCAAGTCTGCTGGTTGTACTTGATCCAAAAGCAGAAAAAATGGTAATTCTGAAATAGTTAAATAGTTAATACTTACAGATTTGCAAAGTCTTCCTCAGACCAGCCTGAAAAGCTTATTAATGGCAACACTGAAATACTATGAAAAAGATTTAGGTGGCCTGGTAACACTTTGCAGTCGCAGAATATGAAATATCTATGGACTGTTTCAGATTGCTAATTAAGAGCTACAGATCTTGGAATAGCTTTCCATTCACCTCAGACAAAATGTTCTGCCACAGATGTGTTGCGCTATTAATTGTTATGTTGATTCAGTTTCAAGCATTGTAACCTGAGAAAATGAAACTTGACTATTGCTTTCTTTTATAAAATGTCTCTGTAGCAAAAAAACCCTTTTTTTTTTTATTTTTCCCCCAAACTTGGGCACAGACATCCATATTTAGACCCTTGAATAAAGGTGGCTTGATTTCTAGAACAGCTGAGTATCCACAGTTGCTCCTGAAGTTAATGGGAGCTCTGGGTGATCAGAACAACTGAAAATCAAGCAGCCTCTATATAGGTGCCTAACTATGCATTCAGGGGCCTATTTTTAGGCATTTCACTCTTAAAATTTTAGTCTAACTTGCTTAGAATCTCCCATTCCTGTCTCCTGTCATTTTAAAACGCATTCATGCAAATCTTTCCATTTTAATGTAGGGGGCTTTGACTGTCAGTTTGCAGGTGTCACTGCTATGCTGGCTGAACTTCAACTTTGCCATTCTAAAAGCAATTCTTTAATTTAAAAGGTGATTTGAATTGTGTCCTATATGGGGTTTACAGCTTTAATGTAAAAAGTACTTTTCTCAGAGCACATTAAGAATAATACCGAAATCATCAACACCTTTTGAATATCAGACTGGAGCTAGTAGATTCATTATTTCAGAACTGCATTCTGCTCACTAACCAGAGTTGTACTAAAAACTTAATTATCTTATCATCATGACTAGTCTCGCTGACTTAAGTAGGTCTCATTAGGGAAGTAAGAGGAGGAGGATTTTGCTGTAAATCAAGCTACAAGGTACATTTATTACAAAGAGATCTGTGCCTCATAAAGATAATAACTCAGTTATTTATCTGGTTATACCACCTGAATCACTAGTGCTCTGCAAACCACCTTGGACGGATAGGAAAGCTGAACAGGGGAAAAAACAATAATCAGAAAAACAACATATCCAGAAAGTAAAATCCTATATGCAGTGCTCGGTACTAAAAATAGGCCTTAATTTCCCAGGAAGTAGTTCATCCAAGGCTCTCAGCCTTTTTCTGGTTTAGGTCTCAACACAGAAGATGAGGCTGAGCTGTGACTGTATTTTCGCACATTTGTTTTCCTGGAAAGTGGCCTTTTTTGCCATGGGTTTTCCTTCCGATTTCACTGCCAGTTTCTTGAGGGAGAAATCCAGTGCCTGTTTGTGTATTTAGAGGAAAATTCTGCTGCTGAGCTTTCCGAAATACAGACCCTGTTATATGAAGTCAGCTCCCACCAGGTGCTTGCCAGGTTGACCCTCTGCCACGCCCTCCCAGCAACCACACACTGGATTTTGCTGCTGTTTAGCTTTAGCCGTATAAATGTTAGAGTGTATTTCAATACTTTTGTCACAGAAAGATTCACCTCACTTGCAAAGTACACTTTTTTGTTGTTGGTTGTCGTTTGGACATTTAGGGCGAAGATAGAAGCTATTTTTTGGAGATGCTTCACCTTTTTCTAGGTGAAAGACTCTGTGTAGTTCCTTAAAATCAATGAAGGTCCAACTTTGCCACCTAACTATTTAACGCGAGTACCTCTGAGAACAACCTCACTGTTTCCACGGGAGCTACGTGTCGATTAATGAGCTTGCCAGGAGGGATTGTTTATATTTCTGTTGATGGCCCCCCTTCGTTTTGATGTGCACATGGGCTGCTGCTGGTTACTTTGCTTCAGAGGGAACAGGCTCCATTTAGCGGAGGGAGAGGTTCGGCTTCCTGAAAAGTCAAAGATAGCCGCTTCCCTTTTCCATGAACATTACAAACACACCGATGTGAAATACTGTGCAACTCCAAGCCAACTGGTGTTTTGGGAGAAGCTGGTTTGGAAAGTAATTTAAACATTTTTTTCTGTTGAAACCTGTAATTTTTTGGGGGAAAAAAAAGAAAAAATGTAAAAATAACAGAATCTGTAAACACATTCAAATAAAGATGATTCTGGTTTTGGGGTGGGGTTTTTTCGAGGAATAAGCAGAAGGCTCAGTGTTACAGAGTGACTGGTTGTCTTTGATAACTTCTCTGTGACTCAGGTGAGTTGTATTCTTATTGTCTGTGGTTGTGGACCCCCAACGTGACCCAGAGCCTCGTCTTTCACTCCTCCTACAGAAGCTGCTGGTACCAGCCCAGGTATTGGTCTGTTGACAGCCCTAGGTGATGCGAGGGGATGAACCTGGGCCGGGGGTCCCATCAGGAGCAGCAGGGGACCAGGCTGGAGACATATGACAAGGCATGTCCAAGGGGCCCATCCAGGAGACAGCTACCAATGGCGCAGGTCCGAGGTCCATACCAGAGGCAGGGCTGGAGACCAGCACTCCTGCAACGTAGCTCAGGGAGACGCTGAGGGCCATGGGCTGAGCTGAAGTGGAGCTCCTGGGCCCCTGCTGTGGGTGGGGGGAGGCTGGGCAGGGCCAGAAGCGTCGCTGGGCTTATTCCAGCACTGAGCCTGTGAGGGAGCCAAACATGGGGGATACAGGGACCAAGGTGTTCTGAGCTCAGGTCAGAGGCTGGCGTGGCAGAACCTACACCCCCACCCACGGGGAACTGGAAGCACTCACAGTGAGGTCTCCTAGGCTTGCTGCCCTTTGCCATGACCGGCACTTCCACTGCCCGCTCTTCCATCTTTCCCATTGCTGACGGCCGTTTGCTGCTATTTGTTTCCCGTCGTCAGGGGGCAGTTGAGATTTATTGAGGCTGCTGCAGCTGGTTGTCACTCCTGCAGACAGCACGTGAAAGGCGATGGGGACCTGAACTCAGTCGGGAGCCAGGGAGGGGGCGGCGCTCCGTTGCTGCATAGACTTTGGGAAAAGTTCAGATTTAGCGCTGTGCTTCAGGCCATTAGAAAAGGAACAGGCAATTATGCGCTCCCATCTAAATATGTTTCAGAGTATAACATATGTTTTGTGCAAATCAGTCTTGTATGCTAATTTATTATTTTTATAACACTTATTCATTTAGGATTTTAAATAGCTTCTTTTTGTAGACCACATTACTTTGCAAAGAAGAGAATAAATTCAAGAAGAAAGTCAAGTAGAAACTGCAAATCTAGAAGATTCTGCATCAGCTTATTTACAAGAAGAGGGAATTGGGAGAGAGGGTAAGCTTTTTTCCTGGTTTGTAGGAAACAAAGATATTAAATAGTAATTATATGTGAAGTGTACATATCAGCTGGGGCAAGTAATACTTTGATATCTTTATTTCATCGGTTGTATAAGTTCATTCTTTCATTTCCTTTGTGAAGCAGGGAACATACATTATATACCATAGCACATGCTACTGAGACAGAAAAAACTGATCTACTTTTAATTTTATTTTGCTCAGTTGGAACTTTGGCTCCCTGCCTCCCCTAGGGGGGACAAAACCACAAAACAATAGCAGCAAGTTTTATCCAAATCTTGGTGAGCTTTTGCTGAAACTACCAGTGCTGACATCTGGATGATATGTATAGTGTGCAGTAGGAGTAGAATGAGGGAGCTGCTTTTAATTAGATGTAACCTGCCCAGGAGAGAAAGACAGAGAATTGTCCATCTGGTCAGTCCTTGTTTAATAGGGCAACCAAGGATAAGAGTATTCTTAATATGTAAAGACACCATAGGTAAAATTACTGATTGACCATTTTTATTAAAATCCCAGAAAGCCAAAACTCTGCTAAATTAAGAGGTGGTAAGACTTAGAAAGAAGGAAGCATCAAGAAAGGTTGCAGTCCTTGCGCTCCCTAAAAGCAAGAGTAAGCAAGTGATGGGTGACTATCAGGTCCCAACCAGCTATATTGTAGAGACCTTTTCTCTGTTCTAGTCAATTTACGGATCCTTCCCCTTCTGTGAGGACCTACAGTAACCACTTACCAAGAGAAAGCGTGACAAAGTTGTTTTAATATCCTTTAATGAAATTTAGCATTGATGCAATGAAGGAGTGCCAACAAGATGCTCTAGCCACTCCTAATGAGTCTCGTGATTTTGAGTGGCTCTGTTTTGAGCACTGGGGACATCGTGGGGATTGCTAATGCTTGGAAATCGCAGAAAATATGGTCTTCTGGAAGCAAGGCTTTCTTGAGGCATGACAGTTTCAGATCTCCGAGATCACAAGGAGTGTTTGAAAACGCTGAATTGTAAAAGCATCAATTTAGAATTGCTTCCTTAGCTGAGATGAAAACAAAGGGTTTTTTAAAGAATGTTAACAAACTGAGGAAGCCATACTAGAATTGGCTACACTTGTTTTTTCAAGTCTTGCTTTCTCTGTGGGAGGAGCAGAGGAAGGAGCTTTGCAGGCTCACCTGGTGGAGATTAGCATCATCTCTATACAGTACAGTGTCGTATAAAACCAAACCCCAAAATGGATGATGGTTTGCCCAGAAAAACAAGGGAAAGCTTTATAAGCTGATTTTTCCATTTCAATAATAGCACAAGCTCTGTTTTTATTCAAAGTCTTACGTGAGTTCTCACCTGTTTACTAGTCGTAACAAACAGGCGAACAAGCAAACCAACCAACCAGTGCACTTCCTACGTCTGGGCCGAGGCCAGTGAGAAGGCTGGTTTGGTAATCCCGCGGGTTAGGGGTCCCGGCCACTGTCGCAACCTGGAGAGCAAGTGGGCTGATGGAGGAGCCTGCCAAGGCTTACCGTCGTGCCTGCCGGCTGCACGAACCAGCCTGTGCTCTTACTGCCTGAGAGGTTGCCCTGGGGCTGGAAGGTGCTAAAACTGTCTGTAGTGATTACTGGTCTATCGAGAGTTTTTGTTTTCCACCCTAATGCTCAGACCTGAGCAACCAGCTTCTGAGGAGAAGCTGGAGAATGCGTATTCTCCATGATTTAATTACACATAAGTTGATTAAGGATGTTATCTTCATTTCCAGGGGAAATGAAATGTTCAGCCGGCACCATGTCAGAAGTCTGGCTGGCACGTCTCAGCATTGGCTGCTTTCTGCTGCCTTCAGCGGAGTCTTGGGCTTTCTTCAAAGTACAGGCACCGGCTGACCCAGAGTGTGATTTCTTGCTCTAACTTATTTAAAGGCATGAATTGAACCAGAGCAAAGAACGACTATCCGGGTGCTGAACAAGAAGTGCTTTGTGTTCTAGTTAGCACAAATCTGTCCGATTCCCAAAAAACCCGTGAATGCCATCACCCCATCTGATAGCGACTGTAACGAGGCCTCTGGGAGGGCAGTGACAGGAAGATGTAGATAAAGGAAAAAACAGAGGGGTAAAAAGAGAAGTTGTGAGAAGTAAGAGATCATCGCCACCACTGTTATTGCTGCACAGAAGTGTAATCTTTTGTGATCTCTTTGGAACAGGAGGTAAATAATAAAACACAAGGGAGGGAAGAAATTAAAATAAGTGTAGTGTCTGAGTCCATGTTAAAACAGATGTCAGATTAAAAATAACTGAAAAGGAAATTCTACTGTAGGGGGAAAACTGCTTTTTCCGTCAACATTTTATATTCCACCTTCATTAGGCGGAAAGTGAGAGAGCTGTAAGGGAAAAGGGGAACTTTTGTTGTTTCCCTCTGAATGTTAAGAGAAGCCTAATGCGAGTGCAGGGGGGATGCTCTGTGGCGTGTGGTGCTGGAGCAATTCTCAGGGTGAAGCCCAGAAGCAGCAAGGGTGTTAAACAGATGCACTGTGTGCGCCGAGCCCTGGGACTTGGAGCTTTAAACCTGCAGTGCTGCACATGCAGGTGGTTTCATCCTCTCCATCCTCCCTCCCTTAGTCCCTTCAGGGTTGATGAGTCCTCTAATGTTGTAAAAAAAATAAACCCTGCAATCTGGTAGGATCACATCATCCAGTAATGCCGCTCTAACTATAGATCTAGGCTCCAGGGACTTCATTCTAGTTTCTTCAGCACTTTCAGACAGGCTATTTCAGTGTTTGATGACAGCAGAGCAGGGAACATCTACACAAACGCATATTTTTCCCCACATGGCAGCCAGACCACACCCATCCATGCAGATGGCAAGTACTCACAAAAATACGGGTGCCACTCTGTAAAACAGTGTCATCCCAGGTCTCTTCTGCTAAACGTGCTTCAGAATGGCTTCTAACAATTCATGGTCTGAAAAGTGTCCTGCCCCGCACCTGTTTAAAGCTCAAGGAGCTTTAAATAAATACCTTGAAGATGTGCTGAGGCTGGACTGGGAACCACTACATTTCCTGGAGAGCTAGCACAGGTCGTTTGGCATGTTCAGATTAGCTAATGAAATGAGAATAATCTTTATATGGTTTCCTCCTTTATTCCTGAGTGTGGGATGTGGGTTTAAAAAAAAAAAAGGCACTGCTCTGTGACTAATGCCTCAGCTTACAGGAGGAGTCAGAAATGACAGGTATTGTTGGCTACCTTTACAGTGTGAATGTCCACCGTACTCGAACAACTCGATGGGATCCAGAGCGGATATATTCCTACAGTGTTTGAGAAAAATATCTTTACTTTTCCCTACCATTATCTTGAGCGAATTCCCACAACTCCTATTTCTTTAAGACACTTAAGCTAAGGAGGAGGCAGCTGAGACAGAAGTAAAAGGCATCCTAAAAGGTATCCCCAGCAGACTGAAGGCAAAGCTGTTTCACAATTTCTGAAACTTTTCTTAAGCTTGTCCTGAAAATGCCAGGTGAGATCCCAATGCAGAGTCCTCCTCACGAGAACTGCTGATGAGCAGGAGCATCTTGGCGTTATGCTGGCTTAGGATTTGCCAGAGAGGAAGGGAGCAGACGTCGCCCGAAGCAACTCCACGCAGCCAGTCGGGGTGAAACG
Organism: Aptenodytes forsteri; assembly: GCF_000699145.1. Classification (NCBI taxonomy): domain Eukaryota; kingdom Metazoa; phylum Chordata; class Aves; order Sphenisciformes; family Spheniscidae; genus Aptenodytes; species Aptenodytes forsteri. Next base: position 4,005,295 of record NW_008795252.1, read on the forward strand.
GGTATGTTAGCAACACGGGAGAGTACACTGCTTGTTAAATGTGTTGTGTTAGACTACAGTCAAATGAGACGCTATTAGCAACGTGTAACATTTTCAGAGAGGATCGCTAGGTATTAATGGTCACTCTCTGGACACACACCACCTCTGCCCACAGACTGTCTCTCAGAGACACGGCAGAGAAGCAGGGATGTCCCCGGTAGCGATGACTTCTCCAGCGGAGGTGGGGAGGCTGAGGTCTCCAGGAGGTTTCACCTGCGCTCTTCCCACTAATCTCATTTCATTCAGCCCCGACTCGTGCTTCTCACTAAAAAGAAAACTCATGACCTTCTGCTCTGAATAAACAAATAAACACATAAATAAAAGTCACTTTAACTGCAGGAAAATATCTGTCTGCTCTTAATTGAGTATATGTTTTCAGAGCTGCCTCCTCCAGGGGAAATTTCTTTGTGGAGCGTTAATTCCATTTCATTTTGCTGAACGTGTCTGCCATTTTCTCCATTAGAGAGCTGCAGAGCAGTGTGTTACAGTGTTTTAGAAATGGATTTAAACCTGTATATGTACTTTGGGCCTAATTTCCTGCTGTATAGCTCTCCTGAACTCAATGGGGTGTAAAACTGGTGCAACACACGGAGAGAAAAAAAAATGTGCAGCGCCGCAGAATCCATCAGTGCTTTGGGTTTTGCTGACGAGATTAAGAAATGCCGAGATGCTAAGACGGAATTTTAAATACACGTGTGACAGGTGAGGCAGATGAGTAAGTTAATTGCTGCTTGTGTGTTTGAACACAGCGTAATTGGTCAATAGGGTATGTTTCCAGAGAAGAGTAGTGAAGTGCATGAGCAAAGCACAACTAGAGCTTTAAATCCTTCATTAGAAACTACGCTTATTCTAGGCAGAAGTTAGAGTCTCTAACACTTATAAGAGTCATAAATGTTATATTCTCCATTACGCTCCAATCGTGGTGTTAGCAAGCTAATTGCTTGGACTGAAATTTTCTAGGTAGATGTCTTCCTCGGCTGAACTTTCTACTAAAAAAGAGTCAGAAAATAAAGCTGAATAAAAATATGAAGTGGGCTAGGGGTTTTCAGCCCACACCTAGAAACTTTGGCAGTTGAGCACTGTGAAATTCTCACATTTCAGAGCATGAACCTGTGGCAAGGGGGAGAATGGTCCCGATCCTCGGCACCTGCCTTTCGTGGTGTTAGTACGGCACGTGGTGCCAGCAGGAGGCGTGTAATTCCACTGGCGGGCAAAAGCTAGACTAGAGGGAGAGAAAGGCACTGGCACGGGTTAGAGAAATAAAGGCAACGGGGAGTGCCAGTGTGAGCAGGGACAGTGGAAGGAAAGGCGTGGGGGGGAGATGCCTCAGAAGACCACAAGCAAGAACTGGCAGCTGCGCAGCAAGAGCGAGGTGATCCGGGCAAGAAGAGTGGGAGTGAACCTGCCAGAAACACGGCGCCTCATCAGGAGAGGAGGAATACTGAGACCAAAAGAAAATGGTTCACAGACCTAATCTCCCGTCCATGAATTTAATTTTGGGAATGGCTGGAAGAGAGACAGACAGACGGACCAGGGAACAACATTGTCACTGAAAGCAGCATTTGCAAAGGTTGAGATACGGTGGCACGGGCAGCCTTAGTACTTAGCGTTTTGTAACTTTGAAATGCTTCGCCCTCCAGACCTCGGTGTTTATTCCTTGTTTCTTGTCGTGCGTGTCGTAAATTTAATTCATCTGAGCAATTAACTCACTGAGGAAGGGATTGATTTTTTTTGTTCTGTTTTCGCACAGCACTTGCTGCGCCGTGTTGTGTTTCCTGGCTAGTGCCCTTACCTGTCACTAATGTGAACAGGCAATAGCATGTTGATGGAGGTAAATGTGAATTCCAACAATGGAGGAGAATGGTTTGATACAAAATACTGGGATTATATCAGGTGCACCAGGCAAAAATAACAAGTGGAAAATTTAGTGTGAGTACCAACAAGTCTTTCTGTAAGTAGTTAGGCGAGGCTGTTTGGCAGCCCATGGGGGAAGCAGCAGAAGCCCCTCAGCTGGGACCCGACCCGAATACAGCGGGGAGGCAGACGGGCTGGATGGTCTAATAGGTCCGTTCTGTCTTTAACTTCTCTGATTCTGCACAGCCTTCCCCAAAAGCCGGCACAAAGGAGTGTCAAAAGATGCAATACATATTCATGGACTTTTCTGGAGCTGCAAACTATGAAAAGAAATCAAGTCGTTCTCATCCATGGACTGAAATTGAGAGTACACTGTAATCCAAAAGGATACCAGCTTGCAGAGTGGCGTATGAAAATCTTATAAAGCTCTGCAACACTCCATAAATAATTTTCAAACAAGAAGCTTTTTGTTTCAGTGATGGCAATACTAAAAAGGAAGAATGGCAAATAGCTGTCAAAAAACGTCTGAAACAGCCTGCACTCTGTACCGATGTTAACTTTAATCACTGCAAGAGTTACACACAGAGTTATCAGTCATTTATTAGAAATCACCGATGATCGTTGCAGAGGTTTAGACTAATGCAGACCAGAGCCTGGTGCCTTGCCAATGGGGCACCACGTGACGGGCAGCCCATGGAATAAACATTCTGGCACGTCAGCATGCTATAAATCCTCTAAATGAAAGAAATTAAAAAGCCAGGAGCAATTTTGAAAACGATTTATGATTGGAGGTGCACTTAGGAGTGCTTTTATTGTCACAGGAACATCTCCTTTCACATCCTTAAGGTGACAGACCCACTCTGCTTCCCTCCGGCTTTCTTGGGCTACCCTGCGACTGCACGTGGTGCAGAGGCGAGCACCATGGGAGTGTGCTGGGTGGTGGGGGGCATACGGGCACTTTAGCAGCACCCCCCTTGTTGTGAGGGCTAGCTTTGCATGGCCCGAGGGTGAGAGAACTGCAAATCCGTTCTGACATTTTAAGTATGCGAAAAGACACCAGTTGTCGGGTGTTTTTTTTTCTTTTACAGCTATACCATAACCATGCTCCTAAGTGCACGTATAAACATTTTATAACATGGATTTGGAATAACACTTGAAAATTAAACTTAAGAATAGTTCCTAAGCAGAAGGTATTCTTATCAAAATAGCAGTCTGTTGCAAGTCAACCCTTTGCTCCATACGTAAAAAGATGCAGCACTATCTGTTAGTGTACTTCTGGTGTAAATATTACTAAATGTTTCACTAAAATACAATTTTAGTACTAATATAGCTATGTTTTCTTAAACAAAAAGTGCTTTCACTATAAAATGAAAGGCAAAAGATTGTGGTTTGCAGGCAGAGTACTCTGTCGCCTATCTAAAGAATAGCAGTGATGATGTGAGTGAAAGCCTGGATATCTTGTATATCCAAGATATGGGCATGACAGTTAATCCTGCCCCGAGCCAGTGATACCCTGGGCCACGGACACAAACCTACCTGCAGCATTGCTGCCTTCCTGGTTTCTACTTTGGGCATGCCTTCAGGCGCTTGGCCTTGTGCCTCTTGTTCCTCTGGGGTGGCACTGGGGTGTCCCACACAGGGTGCCATGCACGTGTACCCAGCAGGGCCAGCTGGTTTGGATACATTTGGATTAGCAAGCCTGCCTGATCATCACTGCTTCTATCCACAGCTGGAACAAAATTTTAAAAAACATAGTCTGCATGGGTGATTATTTCAGTTAAAGGCTTACACATCTCCCAGTGTTGCCTATCTGCTTCAGGTGATTATGGATACCTGTATTGATCTAAAAATATTTCCTCCACATGTTCCCGTAGCTGACTTCTTAGAAAGGGTTAATTTTGCATCTATCTACTGATCCTTCTGATGTTCCCGTCCTGGCGCAACACAGAAAAACAACTTTTATAACTTGGTTGGAGGTTGGCTCTTCAAAGCCAGCAGCTCAGGAGCTGTCTTATAAAACTCTGTGTGTGTTTGCCAAACTTGACTTTTCCTTTGCTGGGCTTTAAACTCCTGCAAGGTTCTTTCACCCTTTTTTGGGGGGGCCCACACTCACTTAGACCCACTCACATCCCCACATCCATCAAGGCTAGGCAGTGCCTCCTCCCCAGGGATGCCGTGAGTGGACTGACAGTACGGGCCACAATGCGTGGGGACCTGCACCACAGGCAGGCATATGTGACCTTGTGGGGTCCCTCCTCACCCTCACATCAGGTGGATGTGGTGGGAGGGTGTGGGGTTAAAACTTTTGGGGATTACTTATGGAAGGCCTTTCTTGAATTTGCAAGTGTTTATTTACATTTTGTAAGCATCTTGTATTGTGGTTTATCTGTTGTGTTGCTGATACTGACCCTGGATGTATAGTTCACTGATTGCCAGTTAATTACATGTCATTAATAAATCGATAACCTGCTTTGATCCTGATTTGCTTTAAAACATATGAATTGAGCAGCTTTTCCCTGCAACAACACTGATCTTTCTCTGTCCATTTCTTAGAAATAAACCAATGAAGTTGTAAAGCAGACACCCCCACACACCCCCCACACCCCTGAATGCAGGTATCTCTTTGCACGTACCATACCTCATCCACCACGCTGAACAAAAGGGGCAGAATGAGATAAAAAGGAGCTGGCCACTAAGGGAGAAGCTCCCCATGGCACTGGAAATGAAGGGTACAGCTAAGTGTTTTCCAGGGTAGCAATAACTCTGGGTGGGGGAAAAGATCAACGAGCTCTTGCAGCACAGGGAGAGTACTGTAAGTTGTACAAATTGTGCTAAGGGAAACTGGAGGGACTGGAGTTGTCTCAAATCGAGTGAGCACAAAGAGGGCTTTAAGCTATTCAAGCTTCCTCCCTGCAAAGCCTGTGCCGAGGCACTGCAGGCTCGTAGCTCAGTAGCTTCCCTGCCTCTGTACAGACCAGGTGTTTGTTTGCTCTGTGCATCTAGTCTGGTCTTGAGCTCTCTTCCCATTTTACTGACAAGGCTGCTGAGCAGTGGCTGCTATGACAGTAATAGGGACCTGTGGATCCCTATTTAATAAGAAATAACCTGAGAGAAATTCTTCATCTGCATAGTAAGTTAATGTTCCTCCTTTTTTTCTGATTTGGATTGATTTAGAAATGCCAAGCCATAATTTTAACAAGGCAGATGCTGCTAGAGATGCAAGATGCAACAAAAAGTGATTTAATCATTGTGTTGTATTTAAAACAAGAATATGAGTAGATGTGGTGATGGACATTTTAGCGTGTATCAGCTCCATAACAAGTTCTCCATCCTAAGTGGAGGGGCATGTCTGAAACGGTGGCCTGGGAGCCAGCCATGTTCCTCAGTGAACCGAGGGGCTGTGATCCCACCGCACAACCCTACACACCCCCAGTTTGGTATTTCGGCATTAGAATCTGAACTGCTCGTGTACAAAGTACCTGTGGTTTTGTTAGTGGGTCTGCCTGTCCCCCGCCCCATGAAATCCGCATCAGATCTCCCAGCGGATCTCCATTCTCGGAGAGAGATCTCACTTTCACAGTTTGTAAGGAAGTGTGCCTTGTCTCGCGGGGCCTTTTCTTCCCTCTCTCGCCCACCCCATCAACACTCCACCATGAAAATGGGATGCCATCAGGCGCAGTTATTAATACACAATAGAAGTGCCATGTGTGATTGTCTGTGAATGCTCCAGTGTTTTATGTAATGCAGATTTAGAGATTTCATTGTAAAGTCATTTTAAACTCTGAACTAATGGGTAGTTTGGCAACAGCTTCTAAGTATGAAATCATTATTAATTCCTTTAGTACCATAATAACATTGATTTAGATGAACTCTTATAACATAGAAATTGTATAGTATTTAGCTGTAATTAACGTCCCCTAATTAGGAAGTGTTGCCAAGTAGTTTTCTCTGCTGGCTCTGTTGTACTTAAGTGCAGCTGGATGAAAATTAACCACAAAGGGAACAGCTTGTGTTTTATGTGAAGTTTGCCTTTGATTGATTAAAAAAATATTCCTTGGTACTTCATTTTATTATCAAAAAGGGTGCACTGGATTATCAATGTTACAGAGAGCCACAAAGTCCACATGCTGTAAACTACACACACATTTGTATAGTATATAAGCCCAGTGACTTAGCTACACATTCAGAAAATTCACAGATTTATTTTGTCTCAATACCACAAGTAACCATAATAAAAATGAATTGATTTTAATGTGGCTGTCATTAATAAAGTCTGTAGAAATTTAAGCAGAATTAGCATAATTTCATGTCCACTCAGAGGAAAGAGTCATGCACTGCAAGCTGAGAGGCATTTGTTGATGTGAAAAATGCTGACATTTTTGGAAATTCAAATTATAAATGAAATACTGCTGTCAGTTTACTGTGCAATTGATTTTAATGGCTGTCATTAATAAAGTCTGTAGAAATTTAAGCAGAATTAGCATAATTTCATGTCCACTCAGAGGAAAGAGTCATGCACTGCAAGCTGAGAGGCATTTGTTGATGTGAAAAATGCTGACATTTTTGGAAATTCAAATTATAAATGAAATACTGCTGTCAGTTTACTGTGCAACTTCATAGCATATGGTGCTTCTGCTGGTGGGTGTTATTTCAAAGTTTGCAAATCACACTATGAGAGTGTCCCTCTGGTGAGCTTTTGCAACGCTTAGCAACTGTGAATCAAAAGTGACAGTATAGAGGAAGAGGGACTAAAAAAAAAATTTCTCTCTCTAAGTCAGTAGAACAAAGTACATGATAAACTAATACATTTTTACAGGGGGAAAAAGGAGGCCAACATGCTAAAGGTAACAGAGAGCCAGTGCCTTCATTTGTGCATTATTCTGCAAGAAGTCTTCTAAATTGTTAAAATGAAAATATGGTTTCTCTCTCCCAGTCTCTTTGACTTCTGTATGACAAGAGAATTAAAACAACTGGCAGATAGAAGATATAATGGTTCACTTCTTTCAAAATTAGGGAAGTTGCTTCAAGACATAATGCAACCTCCTCAGAAGGTCCAGATGTTTCTTTTACCTATCTCTCTGAAAAAAGTTCCTACAACCACAAAATAAAATTCGCCATTTGAAAAGCATTGTCCAACCAAGAATGTCAACGCAGAGGAAAAAAGCCAGAAAAATATTAATTGTTTTAGCCCAGCAATGTTGATTCCAACTAATCTGATAGAAAGCATACACTGATAAGGTAAATTTAAGTAACTGAAATACTACAACACCCTACACCATGGTTTTCAAGAATCTGCCACCCAGTGACCCCTTTAACACTATCAAGAAGTGAACATAAAACTTGGATTCATTGTGATTTGATCTGACTATAGTTGCTACTCGTTATTCTGCTCCAGGTAGTGATTTTTGGCACCAAGATGGAACTGTGGCTGCGCAGTACAGACCTCATCAATTTGCCAATCAAGCTGGCTGAGAATAGAAAGTGATGGAGCTGTCAGTAGCAGTTCAACCATAAGCAATTCCAAACTAAGCAATTTGGAAATTTAAATAGTTATAATGACCAAGACTCTCTATGTTGGCTCTTAATTACTGGAATGTCAATTCAGCTGAAAATTGCCTTTCCCAGGTAATGATAATTCTTAAGAAAAGTCTTTGCTTATACACCCACCCATAGCACTCATTAAGTCAAGCTTCTTCCTTTTGTCTGAAGAGCTGTCAATTTTATGTGACATCACCAATCATCTGCCATCTGAAAAATCTCTAGGCTGTCTTGCTGAAGGCAGGCTTACTCTCTTTTAGCCGAGCGCACTGCATGGCAGCACAGACTGCTGTTACAAGCAACGTTGCACCAAATGAGTGTAATGAATTGCCCCGTCTTGGCACCGCTAAACGATGAGCCGCTCAAATTTGGTTGTTGGCATCTCGGGTGAAACCTAGGGTCCGTGAAATAGCAGTACGTGTTTTATGTGTGAAGGGAAACTCCACTACCCAGCCCTTCGCAGCACTCAGCACTGGAAGAGAAGGTTGACATCCCCTCCATCACTTCGTCTGGAAAGGAAAGGGAGAGGGAAGTTGCTGGATTCACCATATCAGAAGACTCCCCCTGAGATGGGCATAAGGGCTAGAGATAGGTGGAATGAACCTGTGGTGCATGAACATATCCCTATGTATTCCATATATCATATGTCTTACATTTCTTTTGCAGCAATCTGCTATTTCCAATTCAGAACGGTTGCATTGCGACTGTCCGTGTCAATCTACATTGGTGGACATCACTAGTTGTTTTCTTTTTGAGAGAAAAAACATGAAAAAGAAGCAAAACCATCTCCATGACCAGAATGTGTATATCAACAATCCATTGTTACTGTAACCCATGTTAGTAATATTACTTATTTCCCGCAGAAGGCCAACAGCACCCTGCAGTTGTGGGTACAGAACCGCTGTGCTTTGTTCACCCCTCCCAGTCAAACTGGAACAGACTTTGCCTTTTGCCTTCATGTGAGTAATATGGAATTCCAGGGAAACCAAGAAAAAGTAAGAGTAGCACAATCGCATCCGCTGAAAATGTCTGTTACAGATAGAGGGAATTCAAGTGCCCATGCGTCTAAATTCAGATCAGTTCAAATCATTTACTGCCTCATCCTGGCAAGGTGTCGTGTGCCCTAAGGCAGTATTATACGTCTCTGGACACCATGGCCAATACGTGGCGTTGTTTTACGCACAAAAAAGAGGAAAGGGACTCCATTATTGGTTTGAAAAGTGGAGAGGGTTTCTTCCATGCTGCCGCCTTGACCACAACTCCTTCCCTTACCGGCCCTACTCGCTGAACGTGCCATTGCCCCAAATCTGTAACAGCTGCATAAGGGTTGCAATCATATTCTCACAGTCAGAACTGTTTCTTACTAGTTTGGATGTAACTTGCTCACTCTCTTTCCCCGCTCCTGATTCTTGGCTTGCACACAATGAAATAGTAGGGGCCTTAGGCACTTTAAAGGAAAAAAAAACAGCCCTCAATAAATCCCCTTCAGGGCCCATTTTAATTCTGCTTATGCTCTTGATGTGCAAGTTCTTACCCTGCTATCCCCCTAGAAGCAGTTTATTTCTGTCTGTCAGCACTGCCAGAGTGACAAAATCCCCTTTCCCACCCACCATGTAATTGCTCTGTTGTTGCCCTTCCCACACATGCCTGTAGAAAGAAAGCTCTCGCTTTATTTGTACTGCCGAAGTGAATAGCATCTCTTTCCTCCCTCCCTCTATGTGGCTTTCAAGTAGTCACACTATCATTAGTTATTTCTATTCTGGAGGAGCTCCCCATCTGAGAAGGGAAGCATATTCCGTAGGAAGTAGAGCGAAGGCCTGATCTGACAGCTCTCATATGCCCCCAAATCCTGGAGCTGAGGAATTTGGGGGTTGTAAGGAATGCAGAAGCAAGCATTAAAAATAAAGGACATTCAGAGAGGGGTAATAAAATAAGAAAATTAAAGGACCTGGCTGCATTTTTTAATTGCATTTTTCCTATTGCAAAGGCTATGGGGCAAAGTAGCTCCGTTTGTTCTGTGTTTGCACAGTGCTATGTTGTTAATTTTAGTCTATGACAGGAAAACTATCCATTGGAATAGGGTTATTTTTATTTTTCTGGTGTCTCTCGCTCGCTCTCTTCTTCATTTAAACTTCCATTGTTGGCAGAAAACAAAAGCAGTTCTAGAATCAGTCTGAAGTGTGGTTTTCTTTTCATTTCTTTGGGCTTTATTTATCCATTTATTTTAAAGGTGCACCGCAGATTAATTTCCCCACCTCATTCTAGGTGCTAGGTGTATGATTACAAGAAGACCACACCGCAGCTACTAACAAAATCATCAGAAATAATTTCTTCAACTTGCCTAAGGAAACTGACCCCTAACTCTTGTTAAAACTTCAAAATTCACTGAAGCATGGTTACATGGAAACAAGAAATAGAGTTTCAGAACCACTCACCTCTAAGGCAAACAATGCACAATAAATTTATTTATTAATAAAATTTTAAAATATAATAACATAGCCTCCGATAGAACAAATTTTTGTTTTAGACATGCTAAGTTTTTCATGTAGTTTTGCTCCTCTGTGGTTTGGCAATCTAGGATTGGTAAATAGCCATACTTACATTGTTAAATAATAGGAGAGCATGACTAACATATTTTGCAGTCAGCATCCGATTATATGCAGCTTCACAATTTTGCAATGTGACAACTCTCTTTGCAAAAAAAAGTCCCTAACAATGGTCTAAATCACACATTTGCTCTTCCTTTGAGCATCAGTGGTTGTCAAAACCTGTTGCACTCTAGTAGGGGAGCCTTTTAGACATATTCCAGGGCTGGCTACACGCAGACAAAATGCATTAGAGGCCACTCAAATACCACATCTAAACAATCACACAAACCTGCTTATGCCCACTTCATCTGCGAGCAGTCCTGTAAACCACATGCAGAGGTCAGCTATCCTCCTCCTCTGCGGTGTGGAGCACTGCCAGGCACAGAAAATACCAAGGGCTGGTAGAAATTAATCTATATTACTTCCCAAGCACGTATTTAGGATATCAGAGGGGTGTTATCAAAAACAATGCAAAAGCCCAAGTTAGGAAAAAATGGGAAGAATCTAATTTTAGTAAGAGCATAATGGACTAACCGTAAACCTGTCCCCCTCTGGCTGCCCAGATTTCTCTCTGTGCTACTGTTCCTCCCCAGCACTCCCCCTCTGCCCTAGTTACTTCCCCTTAAAGCAGTCTGTTTTTATGTAAACTTCTATTTATTTAGAATTAATGAATTAAGTTTTGAAGCAGCCAAAACGTATCTGTGAAGGAGCTATATTACAGTACCATTCATTTCCTGGTCTAACCCAAAGAAACTTGTGCTGGGGAAGAGCCTTATTACGCTACCGATAATGATGTTCTTCTGACGGTGCTGCCATGCTGGACACTGGCTGTGCACTTTTATATTTGGTTTCCAGTCCTTCACTCTGCTTTTTTATCCCTGACAGGACCTTCTCTCTCCAGTTCAGGTATTATCAAGTCCTCATAGCTGTGTCTGATTTCAACATTTTATAATCAGCTCTAAAATTTTCCATTTAAACCACAGCAGCATGGATTTGTTAATGGCAGCCTGGAAATAACAGCCTTTGTCATAAAGCCCTACATTAAAATTTTATCTTTATGGAAATATTTACATTTGGTTTTGGATAAACAGAAACCAGTTACTCACGCCGTGAGTACAGATCAGTGCTCATGCTGTAAAAATCGAGGGGATGAAAAACATGAACGAAGAGAGGACTCCAGAGTATGCTCCCCAATGATCTGCAGAACCCCCCCAAACCCTGTTATTTATTCCTAGCTAGTGATTCCAAAGCTGAAATAAAAACTTGTGCCTCAAAGTAGTTTTTGATTGGTTCGAAGGCGATATTTCCATTGCCTTCCATGATGATTTACTATTCTCAGCAGTCCCACTGATCCGGCCCTCCTGAGAAATCACACCCCTTCTCTGAGCCCCCCAAACCTGTGGAGTTTGAGAAAGGAGACCCAGATGGCCTCGTGAAGCTGCATAGCCTTGCCCTCTATGTAGCCTCTGATTTCTGCTGATATTACCAAAGGAAGTGCCAGATAGCACAAATAATTTCTGTAATGTCAGCCAGAGCCAATAAACAGCCCCCTGATGATGACGGCTCCTCACCTGGCTTGGACCAGCAGCTGAGCTTTGCCTTCCCAGTCCCAGTCCCGGGTGTTTGTGTGACCACCAGAGCTCTGCCAGCCATCCCGGCTCCCGGCAATGGCTGCGCAATCCCATCAACCAAGCGCAACACGCTCGGAGCATCCCAAATGGCTTCTGCGGACGGCACACAAGGGGGACCTGGACAACATTCGCTCTCCTTGAATTGTGTTGGCGCTGCAGTACTAAGTGGAGTACAAACATGAAGCGTTATTTTTCAATACTCATTTCAGCAGGTGAGACCTTACTTATAAACACAGAATAAATCAGCTATGTAAGGCAGTGCCAGACCTGTGTTAAGAAATTAAGGTACATATGCAAAAATGGATTTAAGCAAAACAGGACTAATTTCCCTGGCTTGTGTGGCTACTGTGGGAGCAAGAAGCTGCACGCAGTGTCTCGTAGGCTGTGTAACTCAGATTCCCAACTCCCTGATACTTACATGCCTGTCCTCCCTGTAAGATGACCAGGAGAGCGACAGGTACCAAAGTACTATCCACAGAAAACCAGCAGTGCCCTAGATGAGCAGCTAACCAAGAGCTAGGTGACAGAGGGACAGCAATACAGGGGAGCATTGCCCTCCACGCAGTGCACTGCCCTCCATGCTCTGCTAACTCTGCTTCATGCCTCAAAGAGCCAAGCGGGGGCTCATCCTCACTTGCCACCACCGCCTGTGGGGTTTGCAGCGTTACAGCACTTAACTGAGATCCAGCACATCCAGGCGTGAGTCTTTTCTCCGTGTAAGAGGACTCAGATCCACGCGTCCTACCCTAACCACCAGGCAACAGCCTACTACTGACACCGTGACTATATGGGTGCGCGGGTGCATGCCTGTGTGCCGTAACACAGCCATGAGTGAAGGTGGGAGCCTGCACTTGCGTCCTCTTCTGAAAAGCCAAAGAGCTTCAGTACTAATTGCGCCAGAGAGAGAGGAGAAAGAGTGTGCCTAAGCAAGAGGGACCACGACTCTTCAGATTATTATTGACAGCTTTCCTCTGAGAGCAAGAGTCTTCGGTCCCACTGCACACTCCTAGAAAGTGATCTATTTTACATTACACGGATTTTACACAGGTAAAATACAGAAAGAGCTGGGACCGGAACTCAGGACTCCCTCTTTTAAACTAAACACCATAACCACACAGCTGGTTACGGTTTCCCTCGCTCCCTCTGGCCCAAATTATTGCTGAGTCCCTCCTGCGCCATGGCACAGCTCCCACAGGGAGGCTGGAAAATGCAGCCCCCATCCTGGCAATACGGGCCCACAAAGGGAGATGAGAAGAAGGGGAGGTAACTGACCCAGGACGAGTCCTTCCTGACCAAACTGCCTAACACCAAGCCACGGTACAGGATCAGAAAAGCTCCAGTTTAAGACAGAACTTAAATGAAAGCAGAGGCTTCCACCACATTTCACCCAATCTGGTAGGCATTCCCAAAATTTTCAGACTCCTCTGGGAGAAGCAAATGTACGAATATATTGTTTGAAGATCTTGATGAGGCTTAGGCATAACGATAGGCAACGAGCTGTTCAGCCACTTCAAGACTAGGAAGCTGCTCTCTGTGCACTAAAGTGGATTGTGAGGTTTTTGGAAAGCCTATAAGGAGAAAACTGCCCATAAAAGATTATGAGGCACAAGCTGGGGGTCCAAATAAATGATGCTTTTTAGGACTGCAGTTTAGGATATACTTGACTACATTTAATGGCAGTACCACTTAGGCATCCTGGTCCTTTTTCTATCTTCCCTTTTAGAGGCTGATACACCTCCCTGAGCACGCCTGAAACCTTGTTCAACTGACAAGGTCACTAAGTTTCGGCACTGTATCTCCACTGGCTTCAATTCCCTCTTATTTTAAGCAATCGTACGAGGAATGAAAGACAAGCACACGTTTCTTAGGCAATCGGAGGCATTTAACTTTTGGCTGTGTGACACAGGATGAGAGACGTATCCAACCTCCCAACTTCTCGCCTGAACTCACGCTTCCTTCACGGCTGACATTTATCCTTCTGCCAAGTCAAATCAAAACCCTCTCTCACAACTATCCTGAAAACACATTTACAACCAGTCCAAGGCTCCCTAGCCAGTGCCAGCTCTTCGTACGCCTCAGAGTGTTTGGTAGGAAGGAGGACAGCCTTATGAAACACACCTGCTTCGGTTTACTGGACAAGAGCCTATTCTCATTTATGAGTCAGGCATAACACTTGTGAAGACAGAGGGATTATTCCTGTATATGCTAACTCCAAAAGCAAAATACATCCCCCTCTATTTATGCAAAATTTAAACCCTTCCTTTCGCCTTTAGGAATCCACCACTAGCTCCAAACTTGCACCGTCTGTTGATTTAAATCACAATTCTGTAGGGTAACATTTGGCTCATGATGCCCTGTACTAATTTAGGAGGAAAAGAAGGGCCTCACTCATGAAGTATTTCAGGTATAATCAGGAAATTGTGGTTACAGATGCAATCCAGGAGCATTTTGGGTTGGTAACCAAGGCAACACTTCTTGCTTCAAGACACACTTTTCTGTTGATAATCTATTGTAATGCCAGTAATTGCAGCTGACAAGGCTCTGTTTGTTGTGAGAGATAATTAGCACTTGAAATAAAGTAACAGTTTTAAATAAATTGGGGGGAACTGAGTGGTGTGACCTGATCGCTTTAGAAACAAACAAGAGCTTTGGGGGCCTACGCACTGTGTGATGTTAGTGGTGGCCTCCACAGCGACTGAACAATACCAACATTTATTAGGCATTGTTTAATTGGGAATTACAGTCGCGTTCATGATGAAAACATTTTTTCTCTTTCTCACCCAGGTTATATTTACATTATAAAATGCTCTTTAAAAAAAAAAAACAACCAGCACAAAACCCCTCTACCTACCTTATCAGACAAAACTACTGATGTTTTCACGCGCTTGTTCTTTTGCCTAGAATTTGATTTGTTGAAAACCAAATGATTTAAAATAAGTAAGTGTTTTGGAAAATTGCACAGTTTAAAGAAGCCTGGGTCACTCTGCACAAGGGTGTGGAGGGAGTGTTGTTCATTCGGCACGTACCGGGTACGTCCCTGGGGTCAGTAGGCATGCAAACTGCTTCAGTTTGCTGCCAGTTTATCCAAGCCCTTGGGTTGTTAACACGGCTCCTTAGCTGATGTTTGTGTTTGTGTTAGGTGGTGGTGTATCTAGGCTAGACAGGCAAACCAGGGCTGCTGCCTGATGTAACGCTGGATCCATATCCTGCAGAAGGAGTATTAGCTGGAGGGGAAAGGTGGGGGTCAGAAGCCACAGCAGGTCCCTTAGCTAATAAAGGTATAATAAAGCCAGACTCGCTATTATTTTTTTGTTCCACTAATAAAGCCAGACTCGCTATTATTTTTTTTCTTTCTGTAATTGTGAGACACAACTGCTTGGCTCAGTGGATAGCGAGAAGAGGAACGCAATCCTTCTGAAACTTTTGTGCCACGGGGAATGGAAGTATTTTATGTAAACTTGTAGCTGTTGAAATAAGGATGCTTCTGGGATGGAGCAACACAACCGTGTGGCTGCATGCAGCCAAAACTAACCTAATTAAGTGATCCGCTTTTCCACAGTGCCCGAGCATCATTTTCGCAGTTAAAGAGAGAATGAGATTTCCTAAGAAAATGAGATCAGCTTGTTTACAAGAGAGGAATGGAGGCTCAGGCTACACAGCTTTGTCCAGGCTCACGGGCAAACGCATGGCAAATCATTGAACTGAGCCCATGTTGCACAAGGTCAACAGCAGCAGCCCAAACCACAGGCCTTATTTCACTTCTGAAAGCCAGGCTGTTTTGGGCTGGAATGGTTCAGCTCCTTCACAGAATCTCACCAAACCTGTGAAACCTCCTGGCCAGGACATGATATCATATCCAGTGTCAAAACAGAGACTGTCATGTAAATGCATTCTTCTCAGGGCTGGCCAGAAGGCAAAATCAGTACCCTCTCACGATTTCCTCATAAGACATTAAATGACTAACTATGGCTAGTAATATTGTTTCTTTCTTTAATACCTCATCAAAAAGACAACATCTCTGTTATTCTCAAGATAACAACAACATTATTTCTGCAGCAAACATCATTAATTGAAGTTCACATCAGAATCATACATTCATTATACATTACTATTCACAGCCCATGTAAGGCAGGATAGCCATATTCTCAGGAGCCCAAAATTGCATTATTACTTACTTTCTACAAGTGAGGTCAGTGGTTAAAGGTACCAGAATTGAATTGCCTGCTGTTTGCTAACCTCTGCTGAAGCTACAAGGGTGGCTAGCAGAGGAGACCAGACTGAAGCCCAAGGGAGTTCATGCTTCCAAGGCCAGTGGTCAGGCTCTCCCCTGCCAGCTCCCACATGCCCTGTTTTCCATACAAGTTCTCTAGAAGCAACCAAAGAAAGGTGGTGTGTTAAAACTACAAGCTCAGCGCACGGATTACAGTCATCTTCTTTCTTTAGTAATCAGCAATTTAGTTCCACCAGGCAATGTTTCTGCTTTCTAAATGCTTTGAAACACACAAAAATGTTGCATTTATAAGCTATTTAAAAAACAACAACAAATAATGATCTGCAGTAGTTCCCCAGGAATTAAAAATTGCTTACAATTTGTAGCGTATGCAGGATCTTACCACAAATCCCAGCCCAGCCCCAGTTCTAAGTAGCTCATAAAAATGGCCTGTTTATTTTCTAAAACGATCTGCATAAAAGGATTAAGCTTATTTATTGTAAAAATTAACGTCTTGCTGAAACAGTAATGACTATATCGTCGAGGAATGTTCTTCCCCTGAATGCCTCCCTCGGCAGTGCTGTGCAAGGAGACCCGCATTTATAGTCTCCTAGAATAAAGTTAATGCTCATAAGACTCTGCTCTTGTACGCCTACAGCTAAATCATGGTATCTAGCAGATGGTGTATGTGTGTTTCCTAATGCAATGTCTTGTATGTGTGTAGCTGTCATAATTAAATAATAACTCCCTACACCATCTCATGTAACAGGACAGCCTCAGCCATATTTCCCATCAGAGTGAAGCCGTCAAACCCAGCTTGTGGGTAGATGAAGTAGACTATAAGGAAACTAATACACCAAGCACCCCATCACCTCCTCTCGGAAATAAACCAAGTTCTTCTGTATGTGGCTAGTCCTTCTCAAAAAGTAAATAAAAACATCTCTGCCCAAAAACTGTTGGATACTAGGGTCCCAACTCATCTCTGAGTTTATGTAATGTATTCTCATCCCTGAGGTTAAGTAATCTATTCTTGTGGGAACGGAGTCTGGCCTTATATATTTCAGATTTTCCTTGCTTTTTCACGGTCATTGTCGTGACAGAGGAATTATGGACATCTGCAGGAGAAATGCCTGTGAGACAAGGCAATTTACAGCTATCATCTTCTTAAGATAAATGCAACAGCTGCTTTTTATATTCCTTTACGGATGGAAGACAGAATGATAGGTCTCTGCAGATATTCATTCTTTCCTTGGCTTAGGGAGAGAATTAAGTTGTTGATTACGCCCAGCAAGAAACATCTCTGCTCAAACTGAGGACAAATGTAACTTATTTTAAGGGATACGAGTTTTACAATTCCAGTATTATCCTTCACTTTGCCGTAAAAAAATCCTTTTGCTAAGGATACCATAAATGCCTTGAACAGATGAAAGGCATTTAGCCTTTATTTCATACTAAAAATTAGAATGTGAAATCAAGAAAAGCATCTTTCAAATTTGAGTGTGCAAGTTAAACAGGAGGTAGTGGGAGCTATTTACCTCTTTTGTGTGAAAAAATACACGGAAGCTTTGGCTCTCCTTTGGCCCGGCAGCGCTCTGCCCGCAGATCAGCCTCCTCTTGCCCCAGCAAGTCACACCTCCCAGTTAACTGGTTACTTCTTGGGAGCCTGGGGAAGCAATAAGCAACACCTCCCTGCAGCTTTCTTTTCTGTAAGGTGGCACAGCAATAGCTGATCACCTTTCCCCCTTCTCCTTCAGCTTCAGAGAACTGAAAATTAAAACCAGGAGTCAGTTCTAAACTTTGCAAAGGGCCTCATCCTCTTAGCAAACAAATGACTCCTTCTTTATCTTCAGGAGGCTAATATCCTCTTTTTGGCTTGAAAAATGGAAGACACAATCATCTAGAACATACGAATGACTATCTATCTCGGTATTTTTATTTCATACAATGATCATTTTGCTTCACATATGTGAGAAAAAAAGAAAAATTCCACCTTTAAATTTCACATCATATACTCTAACTAAAAGTCAAGGCAAGCTATTGCCACAGGAAGCTCATAAAGACAACAAACTCACTTTTTGATTTTTCTCCCGAAGTTTACATTATAATAAATATTCATGCCATACTCTCTTCACAGTGTAACTGCTAGAGAACACACTGTAATCTGTTGAAGAAGAACATGAATCAGACTGATAAAAATAATTGGTTGGATTTTTCTTTTAATTTTTTTTTAATGTTTTAAATAAAGCTGTCAAAGGCTCCTGTGGTAATGAAGAGCTTTGTTGTTATGACAACTGCTTATTCCTTTTCCTTTGAAGAAGTCTGCAATTTGATAGGCAAAACATCAGGAATAATTAAAACAAATGGTAAGTGAAGAAAAACATCTGCTAGGAAAAATCCCTACCCGAAATCTTAACAATCATCTCGCTTGTGAAGTGACAAACTTCAGATGGAGTGTCTTCACGTCAGCTAGCACAGGGGCGCTCAGCAGCTGCTGGGGGTTCGGGTAACCCCCCGTCAGAAAGCCCATGTCTTTGTAAGGGGCACATACACGTTATTCATGTGACTCTTTCTCTTCCTCTCCAATGTATATCATTATCAAAGAAGGGTCCTTTCAGAAGTTAATTCTGCTTCTTCTAATGATTTATTCTGCTCCTCCATTTTAAAGCGGCAATTGTTTAAAACATGAGCTCCAAGCGTTTGGCAAACCGTGCTGGTGTCTCCTGCGACACGTTTCCCTCTCACTGCAGGACAGGGGCTGGGGAATGGCGAGCTCTGGGCAAACTGGTATGAATTAATAGGTTTTGGCAACCAGCAGGGCTTCCCTTTAGAAGTGAAGGTAGACATTGCCAAGGAGTCCTCCAGTGAAGACGGCGCGATCCTCAGAGCACTGACCTGGGACGTACCAAGGGTCTTGGTGGCTTTGATGAACCATCGTATGAGCAGCTAGGGCTGTCCACAGCTGAGAGCATAAGCAGACAGCTTTGGTGTTGACAGCCACACACATGCAATGGATCTTGAGATGCATTGATCAAAAGTATTTCTGCTGTCTGGGACTAATGTTAGGTGCGAGGGGGAAGCACACCATAGACAACTACCGAAAATTTGGGAAAGTTTTCCCCAAAGCAATTTTTTCCCTCATTGTTATCTCATGCGCTGTCCTTCCCAGGAGACACGTGACACTCAGACTTTAGTAATTTCTTATGTATGATAATTAGTCTGCTCCACTTTACAAACTGCAAGACTTAACCCCATAGATGTAATGTGACAGAAGGGACACAAATGCACGCTCCTGGCTCTATAATGCTAATAAACTCGGTGTTTGGCAATAAGCTATAATGATACATGCCGCTTGGAGACTGGAATCGGGAGTGCCAACATTCCTGCTGTGTGTCTGACTTCATGAGAAATAGGACACTTTGCAATAATTTCTGTAGCTTTACACGCCAGCTCCTACCGCCAGGCACACACACATTTTGCTGTTCTTTGTGGCACACTCTGCTCTCCATCGCTTCAACCTCTTGGAAATAATCCAGCGCTCTTAAGCAGCAGAATTTTAACCACTGTCTTGCCTTGCCATCGACATTTAAGAACATGCATTTTTCATTAAGTCTCTTCTATATACCTCTGTGCTCCTCATTCATTCAGCCAAGATACTCCTACCGAAAGTGAGGATTTCAACATCCCTACCAAGAAAGCTCGGTTCCTTCTTGCTACCCATTTCTACACTGAGAGATTTCAGACATCTGAGAGAAGATGATCTTCCTAAGGAGATGGCAGGATTTGGAAATAAAAGCAGTCGTTGAGCTGTTGCAACTGTAAATTTTTCTGAAGCTGCTGTAGGAGCCTGTGGTAGCTTAAAAAACCAAAAAGACCCTACTGAATTTTATTTTCCTTCCCTGCCCCCCCCCCACTGGCTGTGTTCCCACGTTAACGACGTCTGAATTGCAAGGCTGGACACTAGGTGGTGCTAGGACAGTGGTTTGTCAGGAAATTTAGTATGAAAACTCTGGGTGGAAGAGCACAGTAGGTTGTAAATGGTTACTTGCCAATAAAACATTTGCTCTGGTACAGCTAATCCATTACTATCTGTCTTTGTTAGACTAACCCACATGACCGGACACCATTAGCTGGCAGCGGGAGCACCTAACGCTGCCTTTTGCCAACCTTGTTTCCCATACATCCATAAGCTGTCAGAGGTATAATGCTCCTTTTGCCGATCTGTCACTCTTCCCCTCCCTCTCCCATCCCCTCCCGGGAGGACACCAGCCTGGCTGCCTCCTGAATGCAGAGAGAACGATGCTCGAGAATTTTTCCTGAGCTAGCCCTGCTGTGCCAGTGGGAGGGAGGCAAGCGAGCGGGACTGCTACCTGGTCACTCTGTATCTCCTGCCTCGTGCCGTACCCATAATAGCTGTCTGTGTGGCTGCGCAGCTGGCCAGGTCGGGGAGCTGGTTTGGTTTTAAAACAACTATTTCCCACCATGTCCCAAAGTTGTTTTTCAGCTGGATCGGGTCCCTCACCCACTGCATCTCCCACACATGAGACATAGCGTGCCAGTGTAGGGTGCAGGGTCAGCCCTGCTCGCCGTGACTGCAGTGGCAGTGCCACTGA
This sequence comes from Aptenodytes forsteri, assembly GCF_000699145.1. Taxonomy (NCBI): domain Eukaryota; kingdom Metazoa; phylum Chordata; class Aves; order Sphenisciformes; family Spheniscidae; genus Aptenodytes; species Aptenodytes forsteri. Next base: position 4,025,765 of record NW_008795252.1, read on the forward strand.
CCAGGAACTCACAGCCCAAGTCGCCATGGCCAGCTCTCCTGGTAATAAAGGTACCAGAAATGGCAAGCTTTGATAGAGCGCTGTCTGCTGGGAGCAGACGGGAGGACCCAGCTTGGCTCCCTGCTCTCCTGAACAACCCTCTGCTGCAGGGGGTGCAAGGTTCAGCGTCCCCCGAGCCACCCACTCCCCCAGGAGCCGTGGTTCCCTTGCAGACGTGGCATGCATCCTCCTGCAACTGTATTAAGGGTGTGTGGTGCTCCGAAGGTTACGGCAGCTGCCAGACACCGCAGACCGTGACAGTGTGCGAAGAAACCCGACGAAGCCATATTCAGGAGCGCTGCAGCGCTCTGTGCTCCGAGAGGTGTGAGTGAATCTGGTGACAAGAGGAATGAGTAACGCTTAGAAACCAATTAGTGGGAAAGGCTTGCTTTCTCTGATCTGGTTTTGACACCCAACTAAAGTGTTTCTCCTCACTTACGGGGTGCTACACGAGCGAGAGCCCTCTCATCACACCGTCTGCCTGCCCCTCTCCCCCAGCCTCCAGGCAAACTGCACCCCCATATTTACAGACAGCAAATGAGATTAATTCCCTGGGGTCGGTCAGGTGCGAATTGGACATAGCTTGGTCTTTTAATAAATATATTCAGAGAAAAAGAAGTTTGAAAGAATAAATCTTGTAGTCTTATAATGTGGTATGCCTAAAGATTGGCTGAGACTAAAAAACTCAAGGGCCAATTCATTTTTCATGCGTACAGTTACTTCCTAACTACAACAATTAGGCTGTCTCTGCTTCAGCCTAAATCCTTCTATCCAAAACATTAGGAATAACAAGTAAAGGGGTCCCAGAGATCCTGTACTTGGTGCTTTCTATTGTCAGAGAGCACTATCTGGAAAATCAGGACCAGTTTAAGGCAAATTAAAAACCAAACCAAAAACTTACAAAAGAAAATGCAATTTCAGAATAACTAACAGCATATGGCAAGTAAATAAGCATTCCTGTGAGCGGTGCATTGAACCTAGAGATGATACCTGGCTTAGCCTTATACAAGGCCTGTTCCCAGACACAAGAAATTCATTACAATATATAATACAAGGAATTGGTTATTTTCTTTTTTTTTTTTTTTTTTTTTTTTTTTTTTTTTTTTTTTTTTTTTTTTTTTTTTTTTTTTTTTTTTTTTTTTTTTTTTTTTTTTTTTTTGAAAAGTTTGTGTAAGAATGCTCCAATTTCAATATGTATCTGGAATGAAATATCTAGTCTGGAGCAGGCAAACAAAGATCTGAAACTGCACTTCTAGGTAAGTGTCCAAGGGGTGTAAACACAAGACTACTCTGGACTCACTTTTGAGTCCAAGTTTTTCCTCAAAACATTTTTTTCAGTCACTGGCAGATGCCTTGGCACAGAGTGGAAAGAGATCTGAAACCTCAGAATTGCAGAGAAGAATAAATAAGCTCTCACCCAGGAAAGGCACACAATAACACGACACCCATCACATCCTCATTCATCAGTCACCTGCAGCAAGACAAACATCCTTCAGCGGATAGGGCAGGAACCGGGACGTAGGCTGCATCCATCCTGTCCCAGTTAACCAGTAACTGAGTAAATGGTGGGTATTTGTAACGGCTCCCTCAGATGAAGAAGCTATTGAGATTCAGGTGTGCTGTCCCCCAGCCAGCACCCTGTACGCAGAAAGACCTTGATCACCTGGAAGTGAAGCCTGGGAAGTTGTGAGAAACATGCAGAAGATTCAGCTAACAAAAAAGGTCGACTCTCCTTGCCAAATCACACAGTGTCCTCCGCATGGGTGCTTGTGGCGCGAAAGAGGTTCTTCAATTTTTCTCATATCCTAGATTAAATTATGTAGGAATATATTCTTCATAGCGAAGACGACCATTTGTACATGGGAAAATTCAAACTAGCTATCGTGATTTATATCTATGTCTTCATCAGTCAAGTTAGCTTTCATGGATAGACAAGCCTGTGATGAAGCCAGGGATAGTATCGCATCAAATAGTTTTACAAAGTCATTAATTGCTAAAGGGCAGAACAATATTACATAAATCTTAAAGTGTTCTTTAATGGAGTAGCCTCTGTTTCGCCTATTACAGCCAGACTGTGAGCAGCTTTCTACGGATTTCTTGCCTTTCCCTACTCCACTCTTGCTATGTATTCAGGGGTCTTTCAAGACAATAGTTAATACACATTAAAAAAGAATTAAAAAAAAAAAAAAGGCAACAGTAACTTGGTGGCTATTTTGTTATCTAAATGAGTAGTCCCAGATGACCATCTTGTTAATGCATGCTATGAAATATATTGTCCCTGCTTGGTGGATGTAAAACAAACACAGAGATTTGTGAGTTCTGGCAGTTGCTGCTTGCTCAGTAATGCTTGTGCATCCTGTCACAAATATAAAATGTAGATTTTTTTAATATATAAATATTTCCAGCTTGGCAAAGAGATTAAAGACAGAGGATATCCATCCTGAACTATCTAAAGGTATAAAAATGAAAAAAGGAAAATATTAGCAATAATTCACAAGAGGATGGGTCAGAAGACCCAGATGTGATTACAGTTTTTAGCCTTTGAAAAAAAATATGCTTAGCCTGACAAGAACCGGTCACCTGTGACTTCAGGAACACATTTTAAGGACCCTGTCCTCTTCTGGCGGTGAACCCCCCTGCTCTAAGTGTACTCACAGCTGAAGGACACGGAGATGGCCTCGACCCACGGAGCAGGCTGCCGCTGCCTGTGCTGCCCCCACCGCACAGCCTAGTCCCACCGACTGAGGAGCTCCGTACTGCAGTCCAGCAAACCAGTACTCGCGAGACCACGACTTGCTGCATAGACATACAGATTCAGAGAACTAGTTAAAAAGCCCAAAGTGCAGCAGAAGCGCTAGCACCCAAGATGGCTCCCCGGTGCCCTCCAGGACGCTGCGTTGTGGGACTTACCAAGCCACCGGCGCCTGATGGAGGAGAGTGAGCAACCCACACACGCTGGGGGGAAACAAAACACACACCCAGGAGCTGGCTGCTGCTTCAGGCTGGGTGAAAGTGCTGCTGTGAGGTATGTACTGCTGTATACCCCCTTAAATTAGCCCTAGAGAGAGAACAAAGATAATTACACAACGCATCAATAAGATTTGAAGTCCTTTTGGTAATATCCAGCGAAATCAATGCAACCACAGCTGACGCGAGCATCAGCGCAGAGTCGCTGAGCAAAACTTCAGGGCATATGAGGCATGGATCCTCAGACACAAAATGTGTCACTGAAAACTGACTCACTGAGAATACCCAGCCTGCTGCGTGCATTTGTTGCAATGTGTGTGCTTGCAGCAGGCGACTCTGGCGTTAGCAGGGGCAGGGGGGGAATAGTATCCATGAACAACTCCTTGTAGAGTTACTCTGAAATGCCCGCGATCCCTGCTTGTTCTATCGCTTCCCTTTCAGTGAATGAGCGTAGCTGCGCTGTCATTCCGTGCTCCCCAGGGATATTTATTAGACAAGGGCCAGCACATCACCTTCATTATAGCAACCAAATGCAAAGCCTCGAATGATGCAAAGATATTTCAAGTTTACCAGCGGCGCTTCCAGAGAAAGAGAAAGCAAGTGTGAGTTTAGTTTTGTTCTTTGCATCCTGTCATCCCTCAACATCCAAGGGCTTCAGCTTGCTGCAGCCGGACTGTTGAGGACCCCCACAGATTAACACGAAGCCAGAAGCCGGTAAGAGATGATCAGGCGGCAATCACAGAAGCAGACACTTAAAGGATCTTTTCATTTCACCAGGTGACGGACCTGATATGCTAATTGAAACAATATCTGTGTCTGCTCCTGCAATTTCAAACCACTAAAGCTCTGTTTTTGACACAGGCATGATAAAAATAAAGTCCTCTTTTGAAGAGTAGCGGTGACCTCATTCAGACACGTTCCTTTTCATGAAAGGTAAATATGGCAGACAAAGTAGTGATGTTAGCAGTTTGTTCCTGGGAAGTAAGGCGGGGGGGAAGAAAAATCATCACATAGTTTGTCTTTCCACCAGGCTGATTTCCTTTAGCAGCCCGAATAAGCAATTGGCTACTAGCCAGCTGCAGTGAATTTGTCCCATGTTTGCAAGATCAGTCAGTGCGCAAAGCTGTTTTCGGTTATTAAATATTTGATTTAGAAGGTACAGTAAGTAATAAAAAGGGAAGGGAGTTTAGCTGCCGAGAGATTTGTTTAGCACTTTAGTGGGGATAACTAACAACCAGTTTTGGTTGTTTTTCCTCCTTCGCATGGCCAGTGGGCAACCAGCTTTATCAGTCTTGCTGCATTACACCTCGTAGTGAGCAGAACTAATACACTGAGCAAAACACGGGTGGACTGGGACATACACCGTGCCTTGACAGAACTACAGCTGAAGGGAACACTCTTAGATTCTCCTTTCTTCTTCTCTGTGAGTAACCTGTGATAAATATTGCATTTCTCAGTATCATTGGGAAAAATCAAAACTGTTTGATCCTTTCCATATGATAGAGGTAGCTATATATGAGAGGGGGAAGGATATAAAGTAGCAGGTACAGAACAGCCAGCAGCATTTTATCAAAGGAGAAAAGACCCCAGAAGACACTAATCAGCTGACTACATAGCCCTGGGTATTTTGGATAGAGCTGGAAAACAAAGTGGGTGCACACACACACACAAAAAAAAAAAAGAAAAAAAAAGTCTGTGTTTAAAAAAATCCCAAACCAGCTATGATATAAAAAGTAGCTTTTTTTTTTTTTTTTCATTTTAATTTCTTCCTAGAGTACTGAGCCTCTAGGTGGGGATGTGGTAATGTGGGCAAGGTAGGGAACAGAGCATCAGGAGACCTGAAGTGCAATGCTAAGCACAGGTGAGTGCGCTCTGCATGGTGAAGGAGCCGAGACTTCTGTTCTCAGTCTCCCGTGTGACCATGGGCACATCACCTAGTCTTTCAGATCTCCAGTTCCCCCACTTGTAAAAAGACTGACTATCCTACCCACTGCTCAGGCACATCAGGTTGTTTCATGCAGGCTCTGTAAAGGAGTTTTGAGTTGTGTAGCGGGTACTAAAAAAAATGCAGAATATTATTCTTAGAATTGTGGCTGTTCATTGCAGATCAAGGACTCCATCAGAAGAGTAATAGGCTCTTTCTAGAGGCTCAGAGGAGCAGTAAGGATGTCCATATGGCCTCACCAGAAATACTGTGCATACACAGAGTTATCGATTTCTAGGATGCTGTCAGTAGTTGCTTCCCAGTAACTACCAATAGGACAGAACAAAGTGTTTTCTCTGTCAAGTACAAACTAATTCTTCTGACTTCTAGCTCTTCAGTCTGTACAGCTTTACACTGTTTTATACTGCTTTGCATTTGTTCCCAAAGTTATTCCAGGTATTTGCCTAGTGACCAAGCCCTAGACAGCCTGTAGGTGAGGGACAGACCACAGGTCTTACAAAGCAGGCTCTGGAAAATCGGCCCCTTCTCCTCTCCCTGCCGCACAGAGAGGTCTCAGACCGCAGCACCTGGAGAGAACAGCAAAAGGCAACTCCAGGCAACACCGCACCTACAACTGCATGGCAGCACCGCAGCCTCAGCGAGGCTGGCCCACAGCTCTGCTCTGAAGCGCGGCACTGGGGCTCGGAGACTGGTTTCCCTGCTGGAGTGAGCAGCAAGCGCTTGTAAGAGTGGCTTTTGCATCGCTGGTGTCCGGCGGGTGCTCTGCAGTGAGGAGCCAGCCCTGTTCAGCCCTGTTGTGGAGGGCGTAGCCACTCCAGCCGGAGACAAACAGCCCCGCTGGGTGACCCAGGCCCCCGCACAGCGATGGAGGAAGGTCCTCAGTCACTTTTCTAGCAGCGCAGAAATTCTGTCTTTAAATTCTGTTCCAGACTTCAGGAAAACTTCGTGCCAGGAGTTTCAACAAAGCATATGCTTCTGCAAAGAGCTTTAATGAATCAACGTTTCCTGACAAAAAATAGTTTTTGCCAGAAATCCTGTCCAGCTCCCCTATTCAGTTATCTATCTCTAACGACTGCAGTCCTCCATCTGCAAAACAAGGGTAAGAATTTTACCTTCTTTTTAGGAAGCACATTAGTGCTCACATGGGTGAACAGCTCACAAAATAAAGAGCTAGCAAAAACTGGTGCTTTCACAAATGGATCTGACAGCTGCCACACTAATATTGGACAATAGTATTCAAATGGGCCAGAAAAAGTAGTAATTTTGGCATGAACAATCCCACATTTTATTATTTTAAGATATCCAGTCATTCCCCCTGGAATTGGAGTCCAAGGGCGATGCCAAGTGCTTTGGGGAAAGGAGGGAGCAGGAGGAGGGTGTATTTCTTTCATATACGCTTTACTTTTTAATAGCTATTGGGATATCTGTTAAACTAAACTGCAATAGTTGGACCACAAATGTTTATTGTAATAACAGCAACATTATAAAACTGATCAGCCCCATCATTCAGAAACAGGCTGTGCCTCTGTTTGTTTTTCTGTTGAGGAGGGACATGTCCCAGAGGATCTCCCTTTGGGAACCCCTGTCTCGGCATGAAATGAGTAACACGATTTATGTAGACACTGCCAGCTTCTCTCCCTCCTCAGACAGAAAATGGCTTTATCTAGTCAGGTAATGTCACAATAAAGTAGTACAGTAGAAATTTCATCACTGAATGGTCTAAAAGAGACAGATCACCCAATCTATATTTTCAGAGGCTTTTTAAACAATGTGCTGTGCTCAAATGGTAGCAAGCAGTAAAGAGAGGGGGGAAAAACCCAAACAACCACAAAACCAAACAACTGATGCTACCTCACAGATTTTAAGCCAAATATTTTCATGAGAGACTGATGATAGCATTATCAGAGTTGGATAAACAGGGAGGGGACAATGCAGTGCACTGAACAGATTTAGTGAACCTATTAGACTTGCTTTTGGTAGGCTTTTCAAAACAACTCTTGATTTATCATCTGTTTAACTAGGCAGGATTTGAGGACAGAGGACGGGCTCTGTCAGGGCTGACAATCCCTTGCTAACAACATTCAATACGATGCTCACACCTCCCCAGCGCATCTGCACCCGTCCTACCTTTCCTCTCCCGCCCTCGCTCCTGCTCCTGGGACAGACCGGGGCTGTGTCCGACTGTGTTTGCACATGCATAGGTGGGGATTATTAATAGCTAATTTTTAAAGAAAGGGGGAAATGCAGTAAATTTTTCTTTTGCTACACTATTTCAGCTTCTTCCTCTAATCACATTTGTCCCAAATCAGAGCCTGGTGGTGGGTACAAAGCTCTCTGCCCAGGTAATCTGGTACATTACAGCAGGGCTAGCAACAGTAATGCTTAACTGCGCGGTTTGCACAGTCAGTCTGAACACAGGCAAATACTGTAATTCCTATACTCCCTTCATATTTCTGTTGTCATTAAAATAAAAAAAAAAAGAGAAAAAAAGAAAAAGAGAGAAGAAAAAGAAAAGAGAAGAAAAAGAAAAGAGAAGAAAAAGAAAAGAGAAGAAAAAGAAAAGAGAGAAGAAAAAGAAAAGAGAAGAAAAAGAAAAGAGAGAAAAAAGAAAAGAGAAAAAAGAAAAGAGGAAAAAAAAGAGAAAAAAAGAAAAAGAGAGAAGAAAAAGAAAAGAGAAGAAAAAGAAAAGAGAGAAGAAAAAGAAAAGAGAGAAGAAAAAGAAAAGAGAAGAAAAAGAAAAGAGAGAAGAAAAAGAAAAGAGAGAAAAAAGAAAAGAGAAAGAGAAAAAAAGAGAAAAAAAGGGGGCCTTAGGAAACGCCACAGGAAGTTTCATAGGAAAATTTGGGATACAAACGAGGGGAATTTGGAACCTAAAATGTTCAGCAGCGTCACTAATACTCACCACTTGCATCTAACTCGGCACACATCCCTCAGCTGCATGACTAAATAAAATACTACTGTGTCATTTTGATGTTTTCTTGTTTTTGAATACCTGAATACAAAGCCTTAAGAACAACCAACAGCCACATTAAGTACATAACGCTACTGTCACATTAGTGCTCAGAAGCTCCACTCGTGGTTTCAGCATAACAAGGTTTTTCAGTCTACGAAAAGCCTCGGTGGATGTTGTTTTGTTTTAAGGAAAAGAACACCACGTACGATGCAGTTGGTTTGAGCCACTTTTGCTCTGTCAAGGAAAGACCAATTAGTGTCTCAGAAAATGAGTTCCTTCTAAAATATCCAGACTTTTCTTGCAGCTCATATCGGTAACTCTGTACCACACCATCAGTGCCAAAGAGGGATGGGAATGCAGGGATTGGTGATGGGATTTAGTAGATGAAGAGAAAGGAGGTGTGTCACCACCTACAGAGATTTTTACTTATTTTCAAACATGCAAGTGTTTACAAGCTCCCTTCCCTCAAAAGTAAAAGCAGATCTAAAACAGAACTATGTAAGTCGCTACTGTCTCAACTGATTTAGGCAGCTGTTGTTGCTGATGGTATCTTTGCTTCTCGACATTCATGAATAAATTCCTTCATCTTAAACCTTATAAACATATAAGTTCATGAAAGAACCCACATGACTCCTTTTATTTTTAGGAGATTGAATAAAATATTTATATCCCTCTGTGTCCCAAATATCAATTACTTCCTTCACCAAAAAAGTACATATGCAATGTGATTAAAAATTTACCCTACTACAAAACAATATACAATTAACTCATACATTTCCAACTTTCCTTGTCAGACACATACTGCATACATCCACATCCATCCCTTTTAAACCATGCGCACCATCAATACATCCTTTCAAATTTGACAGGTAAGTAAAAAATAGAGCTATTATCAGACAACGCATCCACATGATCTCCTGACAGCTACAAGCACACACAGCAGTTACCACTGGAAGAAGTCAGCATTTACTAATGTGTGTCGGATACCAGTCTGGTTTTCTTAGATTATAAGATTCCTAAAGTACTTTAGCTTCAGAATTAATTTTTAGAGAAATTTAGACAAATACAGATTCTGATCATTTTCAGCATAACTCACAAAGTTCTATTTTAACTTTTTTTTTTTAAATTCTTTTATACAATTATTTGCATCTATTTTCTTCTTTCTCATGACAACTTCCCCCTCCCAAAAGAGAATATCCAGCAAAAACCCTTAAAACTTTATCCCAGTAAAGATTTCAATTTTTTTTCTTCTTCTGGAATAAAGAAGATGAAATTCAATAGCAACATTTGCTTTCATTACTGCATTTTACATGGGAGATTAGGAATTTAAAATTTTACCTAGAATTAAGTAATAGTTTTTAAATACCTGGAGAGATACATCCTCTGCAATAGTCTTACAATAACATAGCCATGAAAATCAGTGGTATTTAAAAAAATTGCACAATAAATTTTCTAGTTAAAAAAAAAAAAAAAATCAAATCAACAAATCCAACCAGGAAATCAATGCTCACAAAGCAGAAGCAGCACTGCAAAACTGTGTTGGGTTTTTTTTAACCCTTCCTCATCCTCAAAATGTTTCTTTTTAGAAAGTCTCCTGAATCTCTCTAAAAATTAACTTTAGTGATTTGTTAATATTCAGACCGCAGGAGTGGAGAAAGACTGAGAAAAGAGAAAACAATATGTGAAATATGTAGTGAAATGCTGTTTATGAATACCAGATCCTATAGCAAAATACAACAGTTAACCAAAATTTGTTTTCTAGTGCAGAAAGTTAAGGGGTGCTTTTCAATTATTTTTTAAAATGAAATAGCTATGATACAATCAAACATCAACTGGTCACAGTTAAATTGGCATAAACTAATGTAGATTTCCTTCCAATGTGCAAAACCCTCTATACAAGCAGATATCTATGAGGAAAGAGATTCTACTGCTTCACTATCAGACATGTTGAAAGAGCTACACGTTTTGCATTCAAAAAACCCTTCAAAGTTCATAAAAGTAAAGGGTTTTTTTCAGATACTTAGTGACACACCTCGCTAAGCAGTGCCTTTAGGAAAGCCCCCATACTGCTTCTGCTGCCCTCTCAGATTTAATCTTGTAGTTAGTAAGGGCTCAGACCAACCTAAGAGGAACCACACAGTTCTCAAGCAGAGGGAAGCAGAAAGAACGAGGGGAAAGGAGGAAAGCACTTCTGAGAAAGAAACTCCCCCAATTCTGTCTGTCTACCTGCATTCCTACAACCACACATGCAAACAGTGTGTCATTTCTCAGTTGTGGATCTGAAGTGGCCATCATTCCCAAGATGAGAGGAAGGCAACTGCTTGACCTGTTGTATACTCCCCCCCCTACGATGAAGAAAATAAGCATGAAAAAGTTTTGTGGATCAGGATAGAGAATTCGAGGCTCGCAGTAGCATGACTATACAGATACCTGAGCTCCTACTGAAGTCAGGCAGAAGTAAAACTTCTCAAGTGCTCGTGTGAGGTTGATCACACGCCTCTTGTGTTCAATTTTGGAAGATCGCAGGGTTGTCTCCGCTTCCCTATTTCTGGCTTCCTACAGCCTCTGCTAATATAAACTAGAAGGACTTCCCATCTGGATGGGTCTTCTGACAAGCAATAACAACATATGACTCAATGATTTCCAGCAGGAGTACAGAAGAATGCACAGTGGAAAAATGTATCTTTGAATTCATGATTTTTGAACTTATTTTCATTCTATGAAAAATTCATTTGTGCTATTAAAAACTGTTGTGGCAGAAACCCAAAAATCCAAGCCAATTTCATAATGGAAGGCAATTAAGTTGATTGCTGAATGATAAACACCACATCTTTCTTTAATGGGGATACTGTTCTTGAGTAAGCAAACTGTTTTTCTGTTCGTGAATTTAAAAGAATGCATCATAAATCTCTCTCAAAAGTTCAATGGAAAGCAAACATTCATTACCGAGTTCTTCTTGAAAGTCTCAGCCATTTAAAGAGCTTATATATTAATAATGGGGGCAGAAAAAAGCAAAATGACTCTTACGCAAAAATATTAGGATTAGAAAAAATACCTCTACAAATCCTGACCTACATTTTTGCTTTCCAGCCGTCTGTTCATTTTCAGGAATGAGCATCTACCTCTGGAATCTGTAGGTTGATTTAAGACTGGAATGAGAGTCACTATGAAAGAGAGAGTTATTGCCCTGCATATAGTTAAATGGCAAAGTTTATTTCTTAAGTAGGACAAGAAAAAAAATGTGCCACAGAAGCTTACTGATTTATTCCCTTGGTCCAGGCTATGTGAACTGTATAGGTTAAGATCCTTTATTCTGAAAACCAAACCAAACCAAACCAACCCCATCAAGAATTGACTATACCAGTCTAGGAATTCATACTGAACACAGATAAAGAAATTTAGTGCTAGGCAAACCTTGAAAAGGCTTTAAGTAGGAGAAAAATACTTGGTTAGATCTGCAGTAGAGATCAGTTTTGAAAGTAAAGTCAGGTAGGAGTCTGGGGCAATAATTATAATTTGCACATTCCTGGACTTTAGTATTTTTCTGCAGCAGTAAAAGTAATGAATGACAAAATGCCACACCTAACCTATGGTATGATCATCAAAATCTAAATGTAGTTCTTAGCTTCTGTAAACCATATACATTACAGGTAAAATGTAGGAAATGTAAAAAAAAAACCAATAACAACAATAAACAAAACCCTTATGGCAATTTTAGGATTTTATGGTTGAAAAATCCTATAGGTCATGCCACACATTCATGCAAACCATACTGGGCACACTCAGACCCTCACAAAAGACTTTAAGTCAAACCAGGCAGCAAAACAAAACCAGGTATTAAACCCTGAACAAGAGTCCACTGCAGTCATGATTCTCATGATCTAGAACTGATATTATTCACCAGCAGCTGAGATGAAACTCAAACCACATGAAACGATGTTATCAAAAGACATTAGGTGAAGAAAAATTTTAATTGCTTGGAGTATGTGATATTTCTCTCTTGTTTCTCAGTATTCTTTCCTTCATTGTTTCGAAAAGCACCAACAAGTTCCTGGGGTTAGAGACACTCCATCTGTTGTGTTTGAACAATACACAGAGAAGTGAACTCCGAACGTAATCTGAATCTTTGGACACAGTAAGGAAATTAACAGCGACACTAAAAAAAAGTGAATATTCTCAGCAAGCTGCTCCTCCCTTCAACTCTCTTCTGTACAGGTCAGGCTAAGATTTGACTAAAGATAATACAGTACTTAAAAAAAAAAAATCCCATTTTCAATGGGAAAACCCAATTTTTTTGATGCTTCGAGTGTCAAGAGGCAGGAGAAGCTCTTTGAATTACATCTTTAGAAAGAGATTAAATAAGAAATATTTTGTAAAGCCACAAATGTGGAATGGAATGGTTACGTGGAAAGTAGTGAACAGTGCAAGCTACATTAGCCACTGTCAGAAAGGCTATAATGTGCAGAAACACTGGATGATTAGGCACAGCAGATTACTAGGAAGGTACTCCAACTCAGGACCCCCAAAGCCAATGTGATGATATGATCATTTTTCATGTCAAACAATCTCCAAATGTTTTGCGGGAAATGCTGGCTTGTAGTTTGCTGACAAATGGGATCTGGGTGCTCAAGATGATATTTCACCCAAACTCGATTTTCACAGGGTGCTCATGACTCTTGTAGATCACACCTATTAGAGGGCAGCCAAAATGGGCATTGTAACTGGAAGGTCCTGACAGAGTCATAGAAGTGACCCTAGACCTGTCCCCCTCTTTGCTTCCTTAGTCAACTGGCTGCAGTGCATTTGAAGAATATCAGCACCTTCAGCAGTTCTGCACACAACTCAGTCTTTGAGTTGCCCCATTCAAGAGACATGCTTCAATTGCATTTATTATAACCAACTACAATCCCCTGCAAGCTGCAACTCCCTCACCAGGTTTCTAGTTGAGCAGAGACTAAGTTAAGCGACTTGGGAAGCTCTTAAGAGACATGTACACTGCCAGATAATTAAAAAAAAAAAAAAAAAAAATGTGGCTGCCTGGCATGACTCAGCAGTCAAATATTTTCATTCAGAGATATCTAGCATTAAAATTCAAACAGACTCAGGTGCCATTAGCTATTTATGATGGAAAGAATCTCAACTAAGTATTCTTGATTTGATAACAATTCAAGATACAATGGAGCTTTGATTTGATAAATTCAAGATACAATGGAGCTTTTATTTCTTTTTAATTGTAAGCAAACAATATTATTAGCACTCAAGGCAGACAAAACAGCAGTATTATCATTATTCATTTACCATTATTACTAAAAAGTACGAGAAAAAGCAAGAAAACCCCCCAACCTCAATCTCTTCCTCCGCCCCTCAAGATATCCTTTCTAATCCTATAAAAGCATCTGTCTTTGATTTCAAGTGGAGTACCTGCTGTGCAGGATGCAATGCCAATCCAATTTGTGTGCAACAAAACCAAATGGGTTGAAATGAACTCTGCATTTTAAAGATGTTTTTGTTTAATCATTACCGTCACTCCTCTTTAATGAACGCATTAATCAAGCAAAACTTCAAGCAAAAACGGAAAGGCTCATCTCAAGAAACGAAGAAACAAACAAACAAAAAAAAGCCCCCTATCTTTCACAATATCCACTACTGTCAAACGCTGTTACACTTTCCTTTGGCAGGACTTCAAATGCGTATTACTGTAGGTTGTTTGGAGACATTAAGTAGAAGCAGCAGCTCCCTCCAGAAAGAAGTGGAGGAGGAAACAGGTGAGCTGCCGTGTAGTCTCAGCTCTGCTGCTGAGCTGATTAATGACCTGCTACACAGGATGTACAGCCCTGCGTTTTCCTGAGCGCCCCCTCAAATGTCCTAGAATTCCGTTTTATTTTGAGGAAATAAGAACGGTCAATACTGCATTGTCAGCAACATGTAAAAACCATGTACATAACATTTGTTCAGCCCTTTGAAATTAGTTTGTTTCAAAGCTTGGTATCAGTAAGAACAATTCAGTATTCGGAAGATTTCCACCAGACAATAAAAGGCACAGGGCTGGCCTAAAGAGAAACTTGTTTTTAGGAATTAGAGTATGTAAATGCTCACTTCTGACATAAATTCAGTCACAACCATTATTTACCTTATGATGTTTATCCAAATTTTTGAAGCAGGGATTGAAGATGAATTTGCATGGGAAAATACCAAAGAAGAACAAAACAATGGGAGAACATCACAACTTTTCCAGTCTGGCATTCCCACCATCTCCATCACCCAGGCAAAATGAAGGATTTGTTGAAATGTAACAGCCATGATACACTGAAAAAAGCCAGTTATCATTTTACAAATGAAGTGGAGATAATTCGGTATAACTTGCTCAGATGAAAAATGCATTTTATATTTAAATATATATAAATGTTTTTCCTTTATAAGAATTTTCCGTGTTGAAACTGTCATACTCTTTCATCAAGGTAATGTTTAAAATCCATTACTTCTCTCTTGCTTCATTTGTGCATCATATTTTTTCCAAATGTTTAAGGCATTTCTACTGGTCACTGCCACCAAGGTACCACATGCAAACCTGGGGAAAAGAGTTGCTGAGAGCTGTACCAATCTTGCAATGTTCCTTCAAAAGGCTTTATTACAGAGCTAGATCCTTTCCAGGAGGAATTATCCAATAGCACTCCATAAAGGATCATAAAAATTTTAAAGACATTTTATGATTAGGCCAGTGACATTTAATAGAATTCCTCCCATGGCTTCCACAAATTTTATCTCAATGTGGAAACAAAAAACAGCAGAGGAACAATCATACTGTTTAAATTAATTAGTAGTTTAACAACAAAAAAGAGGCAGTGTTTCCAGTATCAGATGGACTAAGAGGAATACAGTAATATTACATAAATTATCATAAATTAATTTTTTTTTCTTTAGGAGAAAAAAAGAAATCAAGTTAGATTTTTATGTGCTCTCTCAATCCCTGGAGGGTTCATATTCTTTTTTCATATTTCTGAACAAAACTAGGGAGCAAAGTTGGCTATACTGATGCATAGCAGATAGACATTTTGCTGTTCTGATGCTACTAATTAGAAGATCAGCTAGTGCCATTTCTGGAGTTACCAAGTGGGCAAAGGACAGTTGACTCCTCTGCATGTTCATACAACAAGCCATCATTAAACAGGGCAGGGCAAGAAACATCTTCCATCCTCTGATGTACAGGTCTGGAATTCACTGATGTTGTTATTTTATATTATGACAACCACAGAACAGGTCTGTTTTTATTAATTTTAAAATCTATCCCATTCAGAATTATTCCAGAAAAGCCCACTCAGTCAGAAAAATGGGAGACTCTGCTCCCCTGATGAGCAGTGACTGAATCTGATCACCGCCTGATTCAGAAAAGGGAAAGAGACGGCTCCTCTCAGTCTCATTACAGACTCCAGAAGAACCAAGGTACACGTGAATTATGCATGAGGTAATTTGAAAAAGTTGTATACAAAGTTTAAGTTCTGATTATTTGTCATCAATTAAAAAAAAAAAATCTGTTACCTCTAGCAGTAACATTTATTTACCAGTTATCCCAGTGTTATGCATTCAAAATAAGAGCTAACATTTTCCTTACTCTTTCTTCTTCCAAATTCATTTGAAAAGCAATTAAAAGATATCCCCAGATATTCTTCTGAGAGAGACTCAATTTTCTTCCAACTTCATTTGAAAAGCAATTAAAAGATATCCCCAGATATTCTTCTGAGAGAGACTCAATTTTTTGATTTCAGTTAACATTTATTTACCAGTTATCCCAGTGTTATGCATTCAAAATAAGAGTTAACATTTTCCTTACTCTTTCTTCCAAATTCTTCATTTGAAAAGCAATTAAAAGATATCCCCAGATATTCTTCTGAGAGAGACTCAATTTTCTGATTTCAGTTGTTGATAGATATGAAACAACATCACATAGGGGGGAACAAAAAGAAAAAGACGAGAGAAAGAAGTCATCCCAACCTTCTGTCAGGCACTTTGCAGCATAATGAGCTATGATGAAAAACAAGTCAAACGCTGAGAAAACAAGAAAGCTTGGAAATTTGATCTTACTGACAGGATCGGGAGTAATTAATTATAACCCATGTGACCACTGGATGTCCCCACTGTTCCTCAAATGCAGCACAGACACCATCTACCTGGCAGTTACAAAACCAGCAATCTGACAAAGAGCAGGGAGTGTGCAAGGACACGGCTAGCGATGATTCCCACAATAATCAAATCCCCAACGCACGCAGACACACACGCGCCCCTGCAGGTACGGGAGCAAACTGAAGAGCAGGGGAACAGCAGATCACACACGCTTTGAGAAAAACACTCTTTGAATACACTTTCCACCAAGTTTGCTTGGTGTCTACTCGATGCTTAATAATGCAACACCGAGCCAGGCTGGTTGACAGATCCTCAGAGGGAGCTGGGAAAGCAGAGTTACTTCTGAGGAGATGTGCAGGAAGCCTGGATTAGAGCATGGGGTGCAATGGAGCAAATGGAAAAGACCCTCGTGCCATAAGAGGTGAGAGGAAAGGTGAGCAGGAGCATGGATGCCGGCATAAGACCACCGAGCAGCTGCCAGTCAAAAGCATCCAGAAGAGCTGAGATAACAAGAGAATATCTGTAACGCCATGGGGTGCTCTTCATATCAAAGCTTTGAGGGCGCTGGTGGGATGAAAGCTGGAGAAGGAAAAGGAAAACAAAAACAAACCCCAAAATACACCAGGAAGACTGCTTCTACACATCCTTCTTTTGAGGTCAGGTCATATGAGAGGTTTAAGTTCACGTGAAGGTGTAGGAAGCCGAGGTGTTAGCATCAACTCATTTTTATTTATTTTGTCACGTGACAAAAAGCCAGACCCCATTCTGCCATCAAGGAAGGACCGCGTGCCTTGCTTACTATGATAAAAAGGAAAGAGATCATCCTATATTTTAATGGAAGGAATTTCCTACTAATAGATTCAAAAGCAAATTTCAGATCAACCATGTGTCTATTTTGCAGACTTAGAAAGCTCAAGCTCTGATAGCTCATGACTTATTTCACACTTGTAATGAGAGGTTACACCACAAAAAGCACCAGATCCCTCCTCTGTCCCCACCTCCTTTTATTAGCACAGCTCACTGACGTTAGATGTTGAACTACAAAGCTATGGGAAGGGCAGCAGCTGCTCATACAAAATAATATTTGAAGAGTTTGCACTCTGTGAATGTGATTTATGAGTTTATTGTCTCTCCTCCATCCTTTCTCCCCTTCCTACCACTTGTAAAAGCCTGATCAGTGAGGGGTCTGGGCCACGGCTGACTTCACCTTGGACGTCAAAAAACAAGGCGTAAAAAAACCTGCAAGAGCACAAGCACTAGCAGAGAGAGACTAAAAATAAATATAAACTGAAAACAAGTACCTAAATCACACATTTAACTAGAACATGCTAAACTGGCAATTAGTATTACATTTAGTTATTATTAGTATTCTGATTAGTTACATAAGCTATTGGGACAAACAGAAACACAGAACTAAGGATAACTCCTTCAGCCTGGATGCCTGGAAGGGTTTCCCAGAAGGGTTTCATGTTTCGTTCTGTATTTTTTCCCCCTCACACACCATTAGAAGGATGACTGGTCTGACACACTGTGGATATTCTTTTGTTCGGATTTCAGATGTTCACAAAACAGAGCTGCACTGAAAAGGCAGGGTTTTTTTTAGGGGGAGAGCCCTGGGGGAGGGAAGTGCATGAATATATTTGAATAATAAATTAATTTGAGAATTTCATGGTTTGCAATTAAATTAATTAGGTACTCTGAATTACTGGCCAGTGACTCTTCAAGCTTGTTCTACTCGGTTTGAAGTGATGTATATACACAAACGTGCCAGAAAACCTAGATAGCTTTTGTTCCCTCCCCTGGATCTCATCTATACTTTCAGATCAGCAACTGACCATAATACATATGTTTTGTATGAAGAATAAAATGGATAAAGTGATTTGCTGCGATTTCACAATAATAATAAAAAATGGTTACCTGTTAGGCTGATTTCTCGTAGTCAACACTCTCTTCTGCAGCATGTTGTCTGACAGAGAGAATTCATTGTGTACGTTTCAGCCTTCTGAAAATAAAAGTTACTATCATGACTCTTCATCCAAAGATCCGAGATTGCTTAAAAATGTCAGGGATGCTTTATGACAGCTGTTCAAGTTCTGAGCAGTTTCTTTATAGCTTTTGGCTCTAAAGGAGGATAAGTAACATATCTAATCCTGAGACCTGATTACTTTCTCAGGTTTAAAATGGAGTCTGTGCACTCTCATTTTCAGACTCGTCGTTGGAAAGCTAGTTCTCTGGCACCTCCTCCGCTCTCAAGACATTCCATCTCCACTTGACTCCAAGCTGAAGTCAAGTAAGAGTGCTCTGCACTCTCCAGCACTCAGCTTTTTGCATCTTAACCAGGTGCTACAATTAGAACTTAACCATAATTAAGGCCTATGTAAGTTTAGGAAAAAGAAATAGAAAAAATAAGTATCAAGAAACAGTTAAAATCAATTCAGCCAAACATTTTGGGGCCCAAAAGTTCAAGATCCCATCCACTCTCTTTGCCCTAGAACCCAGAGAAGGAAGAGTTTAGCCTATAGTCTTACGGCTGTGATAGTAAGATAGACCCTTCAGAATCAGTCCAATTACTCCAATTTTAATATTATCATGGTTTGAAAATTGTAAGGCCCACTATGGAGTAATTTAAATTAAATCTTTAGCCATTAGAGATACAGCTAATTCCCATTAGTGTTTACAAAGAATTACCAGACTCATAGGAATTATACTTAGGTAAACAAAACAAAAACTATCGAGCCATTGCTAGGGTCCTCCCCAGTGCCTCCACAGAAAAGGTTTTGCCCATGCAAGCTGGAAGACAATTGAATGGAGAAGTATTAAAAGGTGCCCACAGAAGAAAAAAAAATGGCTTAGGCCAGGTTTGCTCATACCTTTATTCTATGGCGTTTGTTCCTTATCAGCCGTTAATTTAACAGAGAAGAATTTGGCCCAGAGTTGCTACAGTTATCTCTGATTAAGTTTTAGCTAATCTTGTGTGATAGAAAATGCATGCATGAAATTGCTGTGTAGTCCAGCCTGAAACACTCATAATGCCTTGATAGAGCCCTTTAAGCATGATAAACTAGAACAAGACTACACAGTAAATCCCGTCTTGCACTAAGGAGTCTCACAAATTCAGTTTTAATTTTTATAAACAGATTGCTTCTTGGGTTGTTATTATTAGTGTGAGCTGGACAGCTTGAATTAGAGAATAATTTATTCCCTGTGCATTTCTAATTACAGAAAAGAGGTTCACTCACTGACACACTTGTCCGTCTTGTTCTTTCCTGTCTTTCAGGCATGGCTGATTGCAGTTAAATAGACAGACCAGCACAAACTGCATAAGAAACACAACTCTGTCAAAAAAGGACTGAAGTGTTACCATTAATTATTCTGGACCATGTGCTCATTTACAACAGATCTAACATGAGAAATATTCTCAGAGGTGTCAAACAGCCTCAGTTTCATAGGTGCATGGGGGTAGCACTGACTAAATGTTTGAGTGACTGGTAGGATGTGACCTGCCAGAGACCCTTGAAGCTTGGGGATTTCATGTGCAATTTGTGTTTCAGCATTCAATAGATAATTTAAATTGGGCCACTCTCTCTGAGCATTTCTGAAGGATCTACATGCCTGAGCCTGTGTCGGAACTGCACAAGTATCTCAAAAAAAAAAGCATTTATGAGCATCTGTGCAAGTGATTATTTGGAATTCACTGCATCTTAAAAAGGCTCGAAGAAAGTGAAAATATTATTTTCTAAAAAAATGTCGAAAGGTAGGCGTAACAATCACTGAGCGCATAGGAAGGTAGCTTGAAAATGCTAACTGGGGGAAAGAACAAAAACAAAATCACCATGATTTAGTTAACCCTCGCTACAGCAGGGACTGTGATTTTAAATAACTGAGCAGAGAATAGTCCACTTTAGCCATTAATCAGATGAACAAACTTTGCAAAGGCAAGAATCAATTGACTGGTAATTCACATTGGAACTGAAAAGAAAAGAAGCACTGGATTTACTAAGTTATATCCTTCAATTATTTCAGCCAGAACTACAAGAGTAGTATTTGCCCTCCTCTTCCTGGTCAATTTTTTTAAAATACAGGAAATATGTACTTTAGGTGTGCCCTCACTGCCACTGTATTTAGTCTTTTTAACATCTGTGCAATCTAACAGACGAGACCTTCATCCACTCTCACATATTCTCATAAACATGAATTTCCCACCCCAGCAAGGAAGCAAGGAGCAGCAATCGAAACCTCTTCCATAATGAAGCAACACCATTTTCAAATAGGTAATAATCACCTTCCTCCCCTCTTGGTGCAGTTTGCTGCTCTCTCTCGTTGAAACTATTTGCTTATTTTCGCAAGACCTGCATAATTTCTGTACTTGGATCTCTGCAATGAAGTTTCTCCCTTAAGTCACAGACATTCCCTAGCTCTTTTTCAGAGAACACGTAAGGCAGAACTTTTTGCTGCTTAAGGTTTTACACAATATTCTCACTATTAAAGTTTAGTTTACAAACAGCTTAAGCTTAAAGAGCGTTTCCACTAAATGACAGCTCTTCACAAACAGTGACAAAGCTTGTTGAGGGGGTTATAATCTGTCAGCACGATATTAAAATCTCTCAGGTTTTTCACCTGAACATTTTAAAAAGGAACAATTTCAAGACAATAGGGAAACTTTATGAGCCAAGGTAAAGAAATTAAGAATTGCATGTAATGCTGGATTTGCTTTCAAGCGGCATCCTCTTGCAACCTTTGGTTTACTATTCAACATTTGTTTTGAATTTACGGTTTTGCTTGCTATCAAAGATTGCCTCTTTCTGCCAGCTAAATAGACAGTATCTTCATACCGTATTCATTGACCATCTGAAAAACACACCTCAGAGAACTTGCTGTGTCTTTTTACTAAGTGCTACTATAACTACTATTATCCCCAACCTCATCAGCGATCTTGCTTCTGAAGTTCACATGACATGACAATGAAAGCATTCAGGATCTGGTTTCAAAAGATGCTTTTTACCAGGCTACAAAGCAGGTAGGATAAACGTCAACTGCTTTAAGGTTTTTTTTGTTGGTTCCCCCCCCCAGTGGTTGGGTTTTTTTGTTTGTCGGTTGTGTTTCAGATTTCAAAACATTTCTTCTGATCTGAAAGGAAAAATTATGTATATATATTTAAATAATAAAAGGAGTATCCAGAAAATATACACACCTACATTCAGTCTCCATCTGGTCAGCACACTCTGCTGGGTATACAAGAGTCAGTTTCAAAACCTCTGTTCTAAGCTAAGCTGTTCCAGATGTGATAGAGCAAGCACTTGAACAGGAGTTTCCCATATTAATAGGAAAGAAGCCTAACCCACAAAATGTAAAGTTAATATCTTTAATATTTTCTAGACTTCCTTTTTTTCAGAAGTGTATTAGATAATACACTACTAGCTCTACACAAAATCCTGGTGTTTGGAAAGGTGGTGGACTACCCCCCAGCCAAACCGTAGATCTATCTACTCCACATTTTTTATTTAATCTTGGGGAGGGGGGGGGAACTAACAAAAAACCAACCCCAAAACAAAACAAACAAACAATACTCCACCAGCAAAACAAACAAACAAAAAAGTAGGAAAAGACACTGGTCATACAATATTTTAAAATAAGTTTCTGTTAATTTTGTTTTTGAGAGCATGTATCCCCCAACAAAACGTGTAGACGGTATCTACAATTTGGTAGTCTTAGGGTGCATTATCCAGTACTCTGCAGAGATGAAGTATCTTCAAAACACTGGAAAATCATTGTCAGAGCAGTTCCTTTCAGTCTTACTAAAACTGAGTATTAGAACTGATTAACTAACTTTAAGGAGTCAGCACCAGTACTAGTAGACTGCATAAGGTTCAGACGTCAACCTTCTCTGAATCAAGGAAATCTATACTTACGGTTACAGACAGAGACTGAAACTAGAATAATTTAAAGTACTACACCAACAGAATATTACTTCTATGGTGAGACTTTCTAGAGACCAGGTAGATAAAAAGGAAAAGATCATTTTTATTCTATTCAGAAGAGACGCATGATGAGGAGACTTGTGAATTTTTGATTTGGTTTTTTTTTTAAAGATTAAATAAAAGCAGACTTTCAAAACATGCCCTGGAAGGTAGCTGTATTTGCCCTTGCCAAGGCAATTCTAGTGCATGTTACAGCAAACAGATACCAAGATGAAGTCCAAAAGCTTTAGTTCCGCTCTGCAGCTCTGCTCTAGGGCCACAAGGAAGGCATTCTCCTACCTCATCTTTCCAACCCAGAGTTCCCACAGAAGCTGAACAAGACTGATTTTCATATCAAGTGCGTCACATGCCTCTTTCTTCCATCATTGGCAGAAAGCAAGTGATTCTAGAAAATTTACAAGAACTTTCAAGATGCAATAGTAGCTCCAACTAAAAGAAGGGAAAAGAAATCCAGCACCGACCCGGACAGCTCAGTTTAATGCTGTAAAATTACCTCCAAGGTATTTTAATCAGACACTCCCAGGGTTCTTTAAAAAAAAAAAAAAAAAGACTTCTGAATGTTATTCTTCCTTTCATACCAAGGGAACCTGACTGAAACAGATTAAATAACCTGCACAAGGACACTCAAAGCCTATGTAATGTCTGATCTGGGTTCTACCTTCTGACTACTACTGCTGAGTCTTAACAACTCCCTCTTTCCTCTGCAAAGCTGCAGGCTTCAGCAAACAAAGCATTCCTTATAGCTAATTGTTATTACATGGAAACTCAACTGCTCTTATTTACAAAACTACAGATTTATGTCAAGCAAAGCCAATTATGCTTAATGTTTAAACTATTGCAGGTGCTCAATGACATTGTTGCTAGGCAGTAGAAGTGAAATTGCTCTTTTAATGCATCTTGTTCCAACTGGGAGCATGTGTTTTATCATCAGTGCAAACTTAACAGATGGAGATCTCAATCCTCTCCAGCGAGCTTTCTTCACCCTCCCTCCCTCAAAATGGTGTCCCATGCATTTAGACTTAACTGAGGTGCTCAATGAACTGTCTGGGACGGAACTTGTATTTTTTGCATGTGCATACATGAGTACAGTATAAAACACTTTTAACCCTTAAAAAAACCCCCCAAACTGTACCAACAGTAATCAGCAATACATATGGCTATTCAAGGTTAGTAATGACCTCCGTTGAGCACAGCACCTACTCAAATAGTTATAACCAGAGCTGGTAGACAGCAGAAAAGCAGCTTCTTTCAAAGTCAAGACTGAATCTACAGAGTCCTTTATACTAATTTCACTGTGTGCTGGTACAAGATTTATAAAATTTAGGCAGTGCTCTGAAAGTACAAAGGATTTAATCAGCTTCGTATGGAGTCCCAGATGCTGCAGTTCAAGAAGCATCCCTGTGTGTTGGGTATACCTGCTAAATTGCTCTGTCATAACAGCGAGCATGATTGATAGACTTTTGCATATAGCTGCCTCTGCACCACCAGCTGAAATAAGTCAAAATCCAGCAATCAGTACCCCTTTTCTTTTGCCAGCCATTCAAAAGTCCAAATTCTTAACTAAATCCGATAGAAAAAGTCTTCCTCTAGTCCACGTGAAGAAGGCAGAGAGTTTTCAGTAGTCAGTTGTTCCTCCCAAAGCCCATTCTAACCCATGTCTTCCAGAGTACCTCTTTATGAAGGCTGCCCAGCTGCTTCCTTCTCCATGGCTGAAAGCCTTTCTTGCATCATTGCAAGACAGAGAGGTCCTGTCCAGGGAATTAACGAATCCTCTTTTTCCTGCAGAATGATCTTCATCAGACAATTAAACTGCAATAGCTGCATTTTGTTTTCTGCTGTCATCTATTCTCACATTTTGAT
>NW_008795252.1:4049728-4056091 GCF_000699145.1 Aptenodytes forsteri
AAGGTCTTAGGAAGTTTGAGGTCATTCAGCCTGAGCATGCACCAGAGGAAACACTTTATATTAAAAGAAAGTTAGGTTTCTTGTTCTCCTGTTCTTGATATAAATGGATCCAAACTGCTGTTATTTTTGCAGTTTAAAAAAAAAAATAATTATATAATTATCATTAAGTGTTAAAAGTGTCTCCAGCCCAGTTATACTCACCGGCTCCAATCTTAGATTTTACCCTTTTATTACATAGTTCTTCTTTTGTGTGTAACTCTCAAACGCATTGACAGCGACCACATACCTCTTGTCAGCAGACTCCAACCAGCATCTTTGCAGCTTTTCTGTGCCAAGACAAAGGTCAAGTCAAGTATTCAGGAATTTCTCACTTTTTCTTTATGGAAAGAAACTAGCAGTTTCGGTGGCTTAAAGCTGGGTTTATTGCAATACAAATACCATTTAGAAAATAATACCTTACAAGCAAATAACTGTCAGGTGGGATGGACAGATTTACTCAAATATGTCAAAATTAGTCTGCCTCTCACTCTCCGGTGCCCTTGGAGACCAGGTCCTTTAGACTTTCGCTGCCTCTCCCTCTCACCGGCCCAGCACCAGCCCAGATTATGCAGTCACTTTTGGAGAAAGAGGCTGTCCCTTGCTGGCGGGGCAAGAGCCAGGGCAAGGCAAGCAGGCAGCCTTTTTTTCCCCCCACACCACTTCTTACAGGGCAAACAGGGAGTTGTACACTCAGCTCCGCCATCAAGGCATGACATCCCGCACTAGTCAGAAAGCACGTTTGACATGGATGACTATTTCAGATGAACTTGTATGAAGACATACTTACTTATTCCATCTCCACCAGTGCATCCTAGCATCACGTTCTCTTTTACCACGAAGGAAGATGCAAGTTCCACAAAAAACTCGCTTCCAGATGGGTACCTCCCCTTTCTACAATATCTGTTGCCATCTGGGCTTTAACAGGTCCCTCAGCCACCTTGTAGCTCTTCTGCTGACCCTGATCTCCATCTTCACAAGTTATTTCCCATGGGACATGTGTCAAATGCTTTACTGAAATCAAGGCAGATCATCTCTACTATGTTTTGTTTAGAAAATGAATTCTCATTACACACAGACATTAAGGTAGTCTGGTAAATCTACCTTTGATACATCTGTGTTGCATTTTATTCAATTTTGCTTTTATCTCATGACTTTAAATATTCTCTTTTAATTTTAAAAAACCCCAAACCTTAAATACTAGCGAGATCAAACTAACAGCTCCTGACTGCCTTCCTTCCTACTTCTTTGATGTATTTACTACGTTTTCCTCCCCCTCCTGCAATGCCCAACCCAAAGTTACAGCATTAAATATGGTTAACAGTGGAGAGATGATCTCCTTTACCAGCTCTTTCATAGTTTCAGCTCACAAACTACCCTCTGTGTCACTTCAGTGCTTTATATTCCTTTAATGTATTTTCTTCTGTGGTACAGTATTCCTCATATCTAGCAAGCATTCTGGCTTGACTACCACTTCCAATACGAACATCTTGATATCAAAGTGCTCCTTTAGTTTTTGGGTTCAATATGTTTCCTTATCACATAAAGATGCCACTTCTATCCTCACTCTTTTTAGTAATATGACTTTAAAAAAAAAAATAAAATGTTAAGTGCTAGATTAGCATCGCTCACAATACCCAAGTCAGCCAATTCTGGGAGTGTTTAACACTGTTTAGATCTTTAAAGTGGAATGCATTTTACTAATAATTTTTCCACCCATTTCCAACTGCCTCTACCCTTTCCCAATCTTCTTTTCCTAACTCCCTTCACCCCCTGCAACTGGGCTACAATTAGTAATTTTGGTGTAAATAAATTCTAGTCTCCAGTTCTCCTACTAGTAATTTTCTGTATATCATCCTTTAGGAATTATAAATCTCACAGTGCTTCTGCCAAATAAAAGACTAGATGCCTCAGCATCAATGTTTCATGACATACTTTTGGACTTATTACTGGTATATAGTTTCTAATGTATTTTTGGTAGATCTCAAAGCAATTTGCAAAGACTGTTAATACAGCTGTGTCCATTTCACCCTCGGGGGAACTAAGGTAAGACGGGGGAACTAAGGTAAAGAAGCAACTTGCTGAAGGCTGGGTAGCAGATAAGTAGCAGAGCCAAGAATAGCACACAAGTCTCCCACCTTTGCAAGTATCAACTAGCCAATACCAGACTCCAAAATTATTTGTAAATGATACTGTCACAAAGTAATTTGCTAAACAAATGTGTACATGAGTTTATTATTTTTGAACCATTACTGAGTACAAATACATGTGGATACCTATCTATTTCCCTACAGAGATTAAAAGCTTCTCTCTACCAACCGTGCCAAGCAGTGAGCTCTCATTGTCCTCGACATGCATTATGACAGTGCAGCATCCTACAAGGCCAAATCCTATGACGACTGCTATTTTGTAAACTTATAAATAACATTATTATTTCTAAGATAATTCATAAATACATTGGCAGTTCCACTAGTACACTAGGTAATTTATCATTAGAAAGCTGGTTGGTAACACAATCAAAATCTAGTCAAACAAGCGAGAAATTTTATCAGGTTTTCTCCATAGGAGACAAAATGGGAGAACTTTCCAGGACGCTATCATAATGCTTGACGACTTTTTTATGCTTCAAAAGTTTTTCTTCAGGAAGACTTCCTCTGAATTCATTGGTGTATTCCCGATTCAGATTGTCATATCTGGGAGGGAGGATAGGGAAGGAAAATACTGAAATAATCATCCTTTCTGGGATTAGCTTCATCCATTGTTTATTAGGTAATATTTTGCAAGTTACAGTGCCTTCTGAATCCTGGACTTCTAAGCAGCCAAAAAAAAAAAAAAAAAAAAAAAAAGAAAAGGATAGTGGTATGTGCTTTCCTAGAAGCTTTCAGAACTTCAGGATGAGAAGTGCCAAACGGGATGCAGGTGTTATTAACACCTGTACTGTGTCATTTTAACAAATTTAAAAAAGAAACATGCTTTTTTCCTCAGAGAAATTTTAGTATATTTTTTCTAATTCAGAGTTTTAAAGCCTGATATCCCCCCACCTTTAAATCAGCGTTTATCTGAATAGTCCTCACCCTTTTCTCCCTGCTCTGGGAGAATTCTTATTCGGCACAAAATGAAACAATTACATTTGACTTCAAAAAACATACTTCATATAGGTTTTGATTGTCTTATTGAAAAATGAGCTACCTTGATTTTGAAGTGAAATACCAATTTGAAATAATTTTTTTTTTTTTTTTTTTTTTTTTTTTAGGAAGACTGGAGGTCAACAGATTTCCTTGTAAAAATATGTTGATTTGTAGCAAAATTGTCTGATAAGTTCAACCCAATTTTATGGCCAGTCTAACAACCAAAACCTTTTAGTTTTCAGCAGTAAGTGTCACAAATGAAAGTTTCATTCTACAGAAGAATAAAATCCCATTTTATAAAAGGAAGACAAAGTACATACAGGAGAAACATTTCTAATCATGACTCAGGTCACATTTAAAAGAACAGAATCAAGAACTAGCCACCGGAGTAAATGGACACTTGTGTCTCAGGTTACATTGAAATAATTGACAAGATGCTATAGTAATATTTGGTGCTGAAAAGTTAGTGCTATATGTAACAGAAAAGGCAGTATTTTTCTCAAGAGTTCTAGAAGTACACTGCCCTTGGAAATTTTCTGTTATTGTCATTATGAAATCACTCCTTCATCAAGGTTTCTGAAAGATTTCCATAGAACTGCAGCCTAATGTCTAAAAGAGAATGCCACTCGCACGTGACCCTTCCCAGTCGTGGTGACACAGGTTGCTTCCCTCCCTGTTCTTGACTACGAATATTACTTAGAACACTGACCACAGAAAGTTAACTGTGATTAAATGTTCCAGAATACAGGAGACAGGCCAACTTTCAAACCACCCTGGATGTAAATGGGGACTGCAGTTGTGAGTTCCTTGCATTTTACAGGCAATAAACCTAGGCTCTATAGGTGGCATAAAATTGCTTCCTGTGTGGGGGCTAATTAAGCAACTCCCATTGTCTCCAGCAGAAAGTTGCTTTTATCTCATTGACCAGTAGACCATCAGAAAATATTTCAGGGTTATTCTGTTGAAACCACTGCGTACAGCATTAACCAGGAGCGGTCTGCTGTTTTCTTGCAACCCCTTCACCTACTGTCCTATACTAAAGATGTAAGCTCGTTGAGACAACAGCAACGTTTTCTATATATTGGTACAAAGCCAAGTGCGGTGGAGGTCAGTTCCATGACTGAGATATCTTGGTACTGTGATCTAAATGCCATGCCAACATATTTACGTCCTTCTGTAAAGAATAGGGTGCTCTTCTTTCTTCAAGGCATTTTTATATTAATAAGACCCCTTAAATATTTAAGGCTAACTACATCAGTCTTTTTTTTTTTTTTTTTTTTTAAACCTTACCACATAATTTTTACTGTGAAATCTCTCTCCTCAAGGCAGATGAAAAATATTAAAGTCTGAACCCCGAATGATAACACATGATCTATTGCTACCAATTCTTTATTACACACTAGTTTACAGGTTTTGCAAGAATTTCTACCCATATCTACAAATGAAACATCAAGCTTTCATTTTCACACACATACCTGTGTGCAATGGTCCAGAACCCCAGGGTGTTCACCATCATTAAGGAAGCCAAGAAGAAGAAGAATCTCTCCAATTTGCCTTCATGCAGCAAGTGTGGAAACCAGCTGCCTGGCAAAGCAGACATTTGAAGCAGAATTAGTTTACCTTGCAGGATGAGACGTGGCTCAGATGAAAGACACGAAGATAACTCTGTGTAAGACACAATCACAGCAGGTGCTTTGAACCCCCCCTGTAGCTATTTATACAGACTTCATTCTCACAGCATTTATGTTTTTTTGAGTCTACAGTGTACTTTGCTCCTGCTTTGTGGACAGGCAATAGAGATCTAGAGAAACTGAAGAACTTTCCTAACAGATCTGAAGTGTACTGGAAAACCTAACTCTGCACAACTACTACTGTAATGATTGGGCCATCTTCCCTCTATATTATCCTGTGCACATAGCTAAATGATTGTCAGGTATGAAAATTTTAGGAAGAGCTAGAATTAAGGTATTCTGTAGAAATCCTTATTCACATCTCTCATGGTTTTAATAGGCCCTTCTTAAGACAAAAAAAAAAAAAAAGGCATAAAAAGCATTTGTTCAGTGCCTTGGATGGTGCTCCGTTACCAAGATGCTACCTGACATTTTACTTTACCTTTCTTTATAGCTGCCTTTAGCTGTGAGTCTGCAACGTGTCCTTGTCTTGCACACGGCATTTATTTGCGTGAATCAGACCTTCTTCTACGAAGGCTTTTGGCAATAGTGCCTGGGACATTTTCGCAGCTTAAACTCCATGCAGCAGAGGACAGTACCAGCTATATACACCCAGAGTCTTCCCTGCCTGTATTCTTGTGTGCTTTGGTTTGCAACTGTATTGCTTTTGATGTTGTCTGTTGCTACCAGTCTGCAAACAAGCTCGAGTGGTAAATAACTATGGAAATCAAGATGCTTAAAACAGAAAGCCAGCCCCAATCAGTCTGCATTTGAAGACAATCAGTACCTGAATTACCATAATCAACTACAGCAAAAACATAAAACCAAGGTGAAAAAGAAGTTACAGTAGATACAGAATATCAGAGAAAGCTCTACAGTCCTGTAACGACCTTTTACATTAGTTGGGAATACAGGGTCTTTATTGTCTTTGAAGAAAGAGAGACTGTCTTCATTAGCAAGTAGTGAAGCGCAATAGGAGCAAATACAGAGCGTGAAACAACTGGTGCTGAGAATACGAAGTCCACACTATACACAGCTCAGGGGGGGTCACATCAGACCAGTTCCCACTAACACCTGGAACCGATCAGGCACGAGCATTTTTTTGGTTTAGTTCCATCCAAAAGGAATGCAAGGTTTTTGTGCTCCAGGATCACTCTGATGCAAATCAGAGATGATCAGGAGGTTCAGATCAAAAACACACTTTTGATCTGACCTAAAACACCAGCATCGCTGTGCCCAAAGTCGCCTTTCTTTGCTCCCTCAAAGTCTGGTATCAAATCCTACCCATCTAAATAGAGTGGCTGCTCACCACTTGAACGACCTAAGAGGGAGAGGAGGAAAAACAGCCGCCTTTGCCAAAGCTGTGCTGTACAAACCTGATAGCCTTAACTGATCTTTTGGCCACTAATGCCATCTTTAGCCATCCAATGCCATTCTTAGCTTGTCAAAATTTTCTAATTAGAGAGAAAGAGCCGTTCCACAGCCCAGGAGAGCCAGCAGTCAAAGGATTACACTCCTCCCCCCCCCCC
>NW_008795252.1:4056117-4059744 GCF_000699145.1 Aptenodytes forsteri
GATACCCCCCCCCCCCCCCCCCCCCATACATATATTTACATTTTTCTCTTTCCTCCACATCTTAGAGTTGTAAACACATTTCTTTTCAAAGCAGTTACCTTTAGCTCTCCTGGGATTAACAGAGAACAACTGCCATCAGCGCAGTTTTCCCTAACTCCTCCGCAGTTTGCTCCATGCCACGTTACCTTTCTGCCTGTCACAGAGCACCACCTCACCTCTGCCTGCGCGGTTCCTTTTGTAGCATTATCTCAGAGCAAGTTTTAAAACGTATCATTTAACATTGTCAGTTGACTGAGCTCCTAGGTGCTATAACTTCATTTTAGTAGCTTATAAACTTTTACTGTCATAATTCACAATCAGGTAGTTTTTCATTTCACATCCCCCAGTGGCCAATAGAAGTCACAGAGAGATCGCGTGTATCTGATGAAAGAGAAAGCACGCATGGGGCTCGGCGCTACAGCTTGTCAGAGCAGAGTTCACACTGTCTGCTAGGTTATTTACATCAGCTAGGCTAACTATATGAGCAGCAGGAGCTTCCTAATGGAACAGCGTTTACAATGAAACCTGAACAGAAAATATGTACTTAAAAATACCACTGAGCGATTAAAAAAAAAAGAGGAATTTAGCAGCTTCTAAGAGAACGGAGTAAAATGGACCTTTGAAACTGTCTTAAAGCTAGCAAAGGCACCATACCGAAGCGTTGAAAGTGGGAATGGTTGGTTTTATCAGGGTGGGAGGGCAGCCCAGCAAACAGAAGATCTGGGTTTTGCCCCCACTTCACCACCGGTCTCCTCCATGGCCTGGGTCCAAGATCATTGCTCTCTCTCCTCTCTGCCTCTTTTACTAATTGCCAGTGTTTAAACAGTGAGGCCAGGATAACAACACAAAGCCTCTGGAAAATCCTGTATTATAAATGAGCAACAGCATAGGCAGGGCCAAAATTAGATCGGGCATGGTAAGACTCCAGCTCCCATAGCGCTCTCTCTCTCTCTCTCTCTCACTGCTCTATCCAAAGCAAGAGGTAGGAGCAAGACTTCCTTCTCCTTTCAGTGAGGGGCAACAAGGTTCATCAGGGATGCCTTTCTCTACAGAGAAATAGGGGTTGCAGCAGTCCTAGAGATATCCAGACTGTTATCCTACTGCCAATACGCATTTTCATCAGTGGATACAGCAAAGATTAATGTAACCATTTGCTATTTTCAACCAAAAATATTTACTTCTCCCTTCCCCCCGCCCCTTCTTTTTCCTTTTTAAATGGAAGTTGGTTTTCCATGAAAGAGGGGATAAACCTGGACTACATTTACTTCTACTTACACTCACCGCACAGAGAATCCTCTGCTGGCAGAAAGCCTTGGGAGAACAGCCGTCAGTGTTAAAACATCAACCATGTGTTTCAGGCAGCAAAACTCCCTTTAGACGCTTTCACCTCTTACCCCACTAACACCTTCCACAAGCTGTCTGCAGACTCCAGCACCCTCCACTGACTGGGTTTGGGGTTCATACTTCCAGGATTTTACTCTCAGCCATGAACGTCAGGAACTTATTGGGCCAGTTTGTTTGTTTTTGCTGGAGTAAGATGCCCTAGGCACTACTGTGTTTGTAGAGTCCAGCACCTTCTCATCCTTGAATCAGAATGCAATATGCTAACAATTCACTTTCCCCCAAAAGACACTGCCTTTGGGTTCTGTCAATCCTTTACTTTTCTATGGAGATTGCCAACAGAAGTGCCAATTACAAGGTTGGTTTGTCACATAGATAATTGCTTACTGGGAATTAACTTTCTACAACAAGCTCCTGATTTCCATTTTTATTCCAACAATGGAAATACTTTGTAGCATGAATCACTCAGAGAATCAGAAGTTTCCTTTAGCTGTGTGTGTTTTAAAGAGCCTTTTCTTATTTGTTAGAGGTGAATCAGTTATGCATTTCATGGCAAATTTAGAAGAAATTAGAAGATTAAGTCTAGGCAGAGTCAGTTCCTCAAGCCTGCTATACCATACGTCATTGAAATAAAGTGCCTGGTAAACTTTCACTGACATTTTGCAGTCCTATTGATTTTGCATCAAAAATGCTCAGGTAGTACAAGAAGAAGAAATATTATACAACACCAAGAGAAAACACCTGATCCTACCAACACAGGCAGAAAAGTAGGTGAAGCAGGGATTAGGACACAGACAAAAACCACTTTCCTGGGCTGTTTCTGGTGGATGACTGACAGCAACAAACTGCTGGCAATACTAGCCACGAAAGAAGATGTGGAAAGGGCTATAAGCCAGTCCTTGACATATACTAATGCACACAAGGTATCTGTTACTATGATGGCACCCTTGGAGCTCTCAAGGGATCCACAACAAAGCCCAAAGTTGCATAGGAAGGCATTCAGGTTGTTTACTGAATAACACCATCATGTTTTAGTATTGGGAAAACACAGAAGACAAAGCAAAACAGTCACATGCCAGAAGTTAGTATAGTCTGTACAATTCCTGCATTTTTACAGCTATCCTACAACCTAGACTATGATTATAGAAAAATTAAATTCACATCTTAGAAAAGGACTGTATTGCCTTCCATCATTTCATCAAGTTAGTGGGCATATATTTAGTGTTTAATCATATCCAAATTAAAGTCTCAGTCTGCCTCTAATCCTTATTAGCTAAGTAGGCACCAGTGGACACCACCATCTGGACCACAAGAGGTATCCTTTAGCTTTATCATGTTTTGTATTTAGAAACACACAAGGCTCCAAAGTGCAAAAAAAAAAAAAAACCAAAAACCACAAAAACACCCTGGTTCTCTAAATACAAGCAGGAAAAGTGTGCCTGGGGCAGTTTCCTTCCTCTGACCTTTTTTTTTTTTCTTTTCTCCTTTCTTACATATTTACATTAATATTTTTAGAGAAATGTATTCTGAAATGATTGGCATAGGAGGACAGGTTTTGTCTTGCATCTTCTTCTGTTAAAATGTTAGGAGAGGTAAGAGATCCAAAAGAAAGCAGTTTCCCAGCTTGTACTGAAAATATCACTGTCACCCGTCATCTGTTTGCACTCGTCAGATTTTAAAAAAAGTCTTTTTATCATATTCACACCATCCTCCATAGATGCGTTAAAAATGATTAATGCAGCTTTGACTGTGACTGATATCTGATCAACTTTGCCAATAAAAACCCAAATAAAATTCTAAACTAGTGACATGAAATAGGATATAAAATGTTTAAATTTTGTCAACACCCTCTGTGCTTCAGCACTTCAAAATACACACTGGAGAATCTACTTCACTGATTCCTGAATTGCTTCACGGCAAACATGGTCTCATTGCTTAGAGATGGGAGAACCAGAAATAGTCTTGGCTCACGTTTTGGTGAAACAAGAAGCATGGGACAAAAGCACCCATAGCCCAAGAGTCGCACACTAAGCCTTGTTAAATCTTGCAAAACCATTGCATAAACACTATCATCTTCTTTCAGCAAAAGAGAAAGAACTTTGGTCTTCCAATATAAATAAATTAGTTCAGCTTTTTAGGGAAGAAAAAAAAAAAAAAAAAGAGAACCCCCCAAACAGGAAGTTAAAAATTAAGGGAAAGAAACAGCGGGTCCCGCGTGGTGGGGAAGTGCGGGGCGGGGGCGGCACT
>NW_008795252.1:4059925-4065500 GCF_000699145.1 Aptenodytes forsteri
GTCGCACACTAAGCCTTGTTAAATCTTGCAAAACCATTGCATAAACACTATCATCTTCTTTCAGCAAAAGAGAAAGAACTTTGGTCTTCCAATATAAATAAAATAAATAAATGTTCAGCTTTTTAGGAAAAAAAAAAAAAAGAGTTCTGGGTGGTTTGCTTTACTTCCAGTTCCATAATTTGTGTCATTGACCTGAGAGAAGTCACAATTTTGTTCTCTGAAGCGCTATCATCTTTAAAGGGTTCAACAGGTAACCATTAGGTTTTATAAATTAAAAAATTATTATTTTGCTGATCTTAAGCTTTTCGTCACAAGCACCAAAGAACACCATAAGAAGCACAATGGAAGAGTTTGGAAAAAATACAGATGGAACAAGAGAATTTTGTAGATAACATTTCCCATCAAACTAGGAGAAAACCAAAACCAAGCCTAAATCCTCTTTGGTTTTGTTGGAGTCTATACCCAACTCCAAAAGTCTGATCCCAAGCCTACTTTGATTTATGAGTCATATTAGACAAAAGTCTAGCTGGGATGAGTAGAGGAATACTCTAAGTCTTCAGTCTGAAGCGTTGTAACACGAATGAAGATACAGGAGTATCTCCATTGTGGTTTGCTTTACTTCCAGTTCCATAATTTGTCCAAATACCAAATGTTTTACAAGCTCTTTAAACAGAACTGAAAAATAATACCAAATGTGAGTAATGAGGGCTTAATTTGTGTCATTTGACCTGAGAGAAGTCACAATTTTGTTCTCTGAAGCGCTGTCATCTTTAGAGGGTTCAACAGGTAACCATTAGGTTTTATAAATTAAAAAATTATTATTTTGCTGATCTTAAGCTTTTCGTCACAAGCACCAAAGAACACCATAAGAAGCACAATGGAAGAGTTTGGAAAAAATACAGATGGAACAAGAGAATTTTGTAGATAACATTTCCTATCAAACTAGGAGAAAAACAAAACCAAGCCTAAATCCTCTTTGGTTTTGTTGGAGTCTATACCCAGCTCCAAAAGTCTGATCCCAAGCCTACTTTGATTTATGAGTCATATTAGACAAAAGTCTAGCTGGGATGAGTAGAGGAATACTCTAAGTCTTCAGTCTGAAGCGTTGTAACACGAATGAAGATACAGGAGTATCTCCATTATTTACAAGCTGTGAATTGCATGAATTGTGGTAACTTGGAATAATTAATCTCTTTCAAGCAGGGAACACTGGGAAAGAGATACCCAGTGAGATTCCACTTATTTTTAGAAATAAAATGTGAGCGCCCAATAATATGTTGTTTACATACTAATATAGAAAGTAATCTCTAATGCCTCTAACTAGAGCAACAGAGCAAACATTAAACATTTTTCACTATATTTTCTCTAAAGCTTTTCAAGTTTTGCAGAGGACTTCCCCTATTTAGGGGCTTATTCAGTCCCATTACAGCACCTTAATCTGAATACAGACTGTCACTGAATCCCTTGGAAATTTAAGGGTGGCTTTTGCTCATAGAGAAAGTAATCTCTAATGCTTCTAACTAGAGCAACAGAGCAAACATTAAACATTTTTCACTATATTTTCTCTAAAGCTTTTCAAGTTTTGCAGAGGACTTCCCCTATTTAGGGGCTTATTCAGTCCCATTACAGCACCTTAATCTGAATACAGACTGTCACTGAATCCCTTGGAAATTTAAGGGTGGCTTTTGCTCAGGATAATGGTGCGGTCAATTCCATCTACAGGAATGACAGGTCTGACAAAGTTAAATAAAGACCTAAGTTATACCTTTTTTTTCAAAGCTAAGTAGAGAAGTTTGCCACCCAACTTCATAAAAGTGAGGAGTATTTTAGCCAGGAAGCTTTTTCAGTTTGCTCAAAAATCTTGAGCAAAAAGGGTTAGAACATGGCAACTGCAGTCTGTGGAGAATTTGGAGAGTTCAGGCTTTTTGGTCCCAGCCACGATGAGAATTTGAAGGCTCTGATAAAACAGTATTTCTGGCAAGAAATGAACATTTTCTTTTTTGAATCAATTAAATGTTTTCATACAGACTTACAGAAAAAGAATAAATCACCCTGATAAAAAATTAGAACAAAAACTACTGAATTGCAAACCAAATGCAAAAATTGATTTTCTCTATCACTTTGTATAAAATATTCTATAAAGGAATAAATTATATATATAGTGGCACAATATAGTCAAAATGTTTTGATGCTGACATTATGCTTAATTATTTTATAAATATTTAATTATACCCAAAGTCAAATTGCAGTAAAATATGTCAATTTTACTAAAACAAAATATTTCAGCCTTATCAAAATTAATAATTTCCATACTTTTGGGGGGAGGGGAAGACAAAAAGTCAGCAACATAGTCTTTCTTGAAGTGTTAGTTTCATTGAACCCATATTACCCAATGAAAAAAAAAAATAAAATCTATTCCACTGGGGGACATTCAAGGAGCTCTGCTCTCCACACTAGATGTCTTGGTACTTATTAGTTCTTTGCCTGACTCATTTGGGTAAGCATTCCTGTTTTTTACCCATCTCTAGGTGATGCTTTTATACCTCATAATAAAATTTTAATTGAGTTAATTTAAAAACAGCACTGCATGTCAAAGAACCATTAAAATTTCTTGTCATACTTTCAAAAAAACCCACTTCCCCTTGTTTTTAAGTTACATCGTTCTTTATGTAGGAAAGAGAAGAACCCAAAACTTAACCATGAGCAGTTACAAAATTCTGCAGCCGTGGTAACTGCAATGGTGTCGTGCATTAGGGCCAGCAGTTGTGCTCTGTAAGAGAACAGTTCTCTGTAACACAGTGACAAAGCTTATCAGTGGAAATCATCTTTAGAAGTTCTGCTTCAGCAAGTGGAACTATTTCAGATGTGTGAACAAAGGGAACCCTGTCCTTTGGTTCAAGAACTCAAGTGCTTTACTTTTTAAATTTACTTATGAAACAAGTCTTTTCTGTATTGAACAAAGATTCATCAGCAAAGGAAAAAAGACTTTAAGAAACTCTTGGCCTATCTTGAAAGTCAGCAACCCAGAAAAATCTCCAGTTCAGGGCTTACACTAAATAATCCTCAACAGGCTGACTCTGAAATAACTCCTTTTGAAACAGTAAGTTCTCTGGAAATTGCAGTATTCATCTGCAAAAGGGTAAAACCACAGTGAGGCCATATTGTCACAGAATCTGGTTCTTCCAGTAGCTGGGCAAAAGGGAGAGGCGTAAAGGCGGCAAGAGAGAACTAGTAGGTCTAGGGGAACAAATTCCCTAGATGCCTTTGAAACACTCGACTCAACCTCCTTTCTGCTACGACACTGTGGAACAGAAAGAAATGCATGTTCTCCATTCTTTGAAGCATTAATCTTGCTCTCATGGCCAGAGGCTTCCATGTAAGTGTGGCTAACATAAATGTACTTCTTCATGAAGATAAAAAGATGCTTCCTAGACAGTTTATTTTCTTGTCTTCCAGAACAGAAGTATAGAGATTGGAGGTGAGGGCTTCCTGCAAGATGCCATCCTCTAATTACTCCAACTATCAAAACTAAGATGACTCATTAAAATTGGATGAATACAGCTGGAAGGCTATTTCCTATCTTAATTCCATCTTAATTGTGAGAGAAAAATCAATAAAACTTTGGCATCCCCTTTAATTCTGCTGCCTAATTCTCCAAATCAATAATATTAGAAAACTGCTCAGGAACACCAGTCATGAGCATATTCTTACCTTGAGTGCCTGCGTGGGCTGTCTGAACAAAGAAAGCTCCCATAAAGCAGCCAGCTCCATTAAAGAGAGTTAAAAAATGCATGGAAATCCCTCTAATTCTTTCTGGCACAAGCCGGAATGAAAGTAAGGAACCTTAGAAAGGAAGCAGACACAGTTACAGGTTTAAAAAAAAAAAAAAAAAAAGTAAATGATGGTAGAAGGTAGATAAGACAGAAAAAAATCCAAAGTGTCTCCAGTAGGGACTTTCCATATTTTACATAGAGAATGTACTTGCTGCAGAAGGGCAATCGGACATGTTAGTATGTACCCTATCAACAAAGGATTATCTAAACTGTTTAAATGAATCTCTGTTACAAACCATCCCATGTACAACTATCGATATTCCACAAGTACGTAAAGATCTTTCACCCAGGCAGTTGCTTTCACCTTTTAAAACCTCAGGCATAGCGAGACAAGAGAAACACCACCGCAATCAGCAAGGATGAAGTCAGCAGATGTGATATTTAACTGCAGGACAGTGGGACCTCCTATGCCAGAGCCAATGCAGCATGGCTACTAGTAAATACTTCCAAAATCCAGAGCTCTACCTTAACTTGGACAGTTACCTTGCTCTAACTTAAGGCTTTACAATGCTCCTCTTTCCCAGAGAGCAACCCCCAGAGTCACTGGCTAATTTTTAAGACATTGTCTTCACTTTCTTGCCAGAAGATTAAACCAGAAGAAGCAACAGCTTTGGTGGTGAGGGGGAGCTGTAGCACGCTGTTGTAGTATGGATGATTATAAATAATCCCACCAGTTGTAATTTGGCTAAACTAGGTTAGAGTAACAGTAAGTCTTTATGATAGCTGCTCTTTTTGAGTAACTTTCCCTGATTATCAAAACCTCTTGTTTGCCAATTTCACACCTTGAGCACTCATCCACACTTGTTTTCCAAGCCCCGGTGTCTCCCAACCTGCTCTATTAGTTGAGTTTGAATGACCTTCAGCTTGCAACACTTGTCAGCAGAGGATTCTAGCTTGAGACACTTGTCAGCAGAGGATTCTATTTGGATGCTGAGTTGCCTGAAGCATCTCTGAATACAAATGAAACTTTACAATCACCATCTTCCACCCTTTTTAATTTGGATGTCCAAATGAGAGCTTTGGAAACATATTAAAGAAAAGAAAAAAATACTATGGGTAGTGTTTTTTCATCATTCACAATGGGAACTAGAAGTCTGAGGGCAAGAGAAAGCAGGTGAGCCTGGGACACCATCTGTAGATACAACAGTACAGTCTGAAACATTGTACAGTCAGCGTCCTAGCTAATTTGAATCACTAAGAGCCTAAAAAGTTTTTGGTTATTCCTCCCTTCTAAAAGCAAGGGTGCAAAACATGCATCTTGGCCAGATTCAGCTTGGGTAATTGCATCCTACTTACCTAAATTACCCCTGCTGTTTCAATTGTATACTCCGTTCCTCGCTTCTCCCACGGTGCTGCTGTGAACTATTAAACAGCTGCTGCGTTTCACCCTGGAGACTATTGCATTTCATCGGTGGGTGAAGTGATCCCCAATATATCCTTTAACTAACAGAGCTGTTTGTTACAAGGCTTCCCATTTCTAAGTGCTTTGAGACATGTTGATGGGCAGATGTTATTCTTGCAGCACTTCAGCAAACACTGCAAATCTGCTAACATTTTGTAGGGCAAAGCACTTACAGTGCACCAGACTGCTTGGACACTGGCAGCGTAACACAGCTGCTGCGGCCAGCAGGCTGGCTTCCCATCACCAGCAATCTCATGCACTGTGGGGGCAAATACCTGCTAATATTGTCCCACAGGATGGATTTTGGTTTTTTTTTGTGGTGGTATTTTTTTGTTGGGGG
>NW_008795252.1:4067660-4068762 GCF_000699145.1 Aptenodytes forsteri
AAGACTCAATAGGGAAACATTAAATGCTGATGTTATTCTAAGAGATGCTCATGCCACCTGAAGCAGATGATTATATAAAACTCCTATCAACAAGATAATGAAATATATTGTATAAACACAACTGTAAGTATCAAGGCTCAAATGTAGATAGAGAGTTCAATATGCCAAATCTAGCTCCTCCTATGCTGATGTTATTCTAAGAGATGCTCATGCCACCTGAAGCAGATGATTATATAAAACTCCTATCAACAAGATAATGAAATATATTGTATAAACACAACTGTAAGTATCAAGGCTCAAATGTAGATAGAGAGTTCAATATGCCAAATCTAGCTCCTCTAACCAAGCACTTCAGAAATGAGATATCTCCTCTATTCCCTCTGATTACAAGTGTGAATATTTCTGTCTTCAACTTGGATCATGTACTTTCAGGTCAAGTAAATTATTATGATAATTGAATTTGACCTTCTGCATAACAAAGGCAGTAAAATGTCAGGGAAGGTGAAACAACTATTTAAGTGTCTAGGCTGTCATTACCATCCATGGAGATCCACTGAATGGTTCCTGAACAGCAATTCAGTTCAAACTGAAGTAGAAACCTAGAGCTCAGTTCAGTAGTCTGAATACAGACGCCCAGTGCTGCCTGAAATGCTCCAGTGCACCTTAGCCATCTGCACGGGGCTGTCTGATAAGGTGCAAGACCTACAGGAAAACCATGTTCTTCTCCAGCAGCAGCTGGAGGCCACACAGGTACCGTAAAGAGCCTGCTTGCCCGGCGTGCATAGCCTAGATACTCCATGACAAATGATGCCAGACACTTATGTGTGGGCAAGTGAACGGAGGCCTGCATCCCCACCGACTATAGTAGTAATGTACTATTTTAGGTACCTACCTTTATTTTTCTACCTGCAAATCTCAAATTCAGACTTAGTCCCATTTACCGGGGTTCTTGAATTGTACCTCTAACTGCAGACCTTAGCAAGATGCTTAATCTTTATTTAAATAGGGAAGACAATTTTTCTTCCTAAGAAATTCTAATCACAATCCTTTAAAAAGATAAAAAAAAAAAAAAGAAAAAAACCCCCCAAGACGGAGCTTTTTT
>NW_008795252.1:4069707-4087758 GCF_000699145.1 Aptenodytes forsteri
AAACAAAACCCTTAAAAAAAAAAAAAAAAAAAAAAGAAAAAAACCCCCCAAGACGGAGCTTTATTTCTTTTCTAAACGCTAATGTCATCTTCTAGTCATTGGACTTCTGTTGTGTTCCAGTGTGCTAGATTAAAAAGCCTTATTCTATCAGCAATATTCTCATGTTTCTGTATGAGAAGACTGTAAGCAAGCCACCTCCTAACCTTTTTTTTTGTTAAACTAAAGAGAGAAGGTCACACTTTTCAGTTACACTTAGCCTGTAACCTAGAAACCACATTACCTGCCTAGAAACCTGTCTCAGTTAAGTACTTGAGAGCTATCGGATGAAGAGGCATTATGAAAGTGCTAAGTATTTAAAACTAGGGAAAATTACCTTTTTAGTGACAGACCGTGACCCACAGCTCTCAGTAGTCTTAGAGTGTGAGAATGAAGCTGAGACACTGAAGTTATTTCCTGCTCTTAAATAAAAACCTGAACATTTCTGGGGTTGTACTGGAACAATAGACACTCAACCTGTAGAATTAAATGCCTGCAGAGATCAGCTAGTCAATTACTTTACTTGTGTCTCTTTAAGTGAATGTTGATTAGATTATTTTTGTAATACATTTTTTTTTTTAAGCTCTGCGAAGTAAAACACTGGTAAGCACTCTGTGTGCTCCTCAGAAGAAAATAAGCCTCAGGAATGTCGGCGTAGATGTGGAAAGGTAAATTATGGAAGGGAGAGAAGGTTCAGACACACAATCAAGAGCGCGTCTTCATAACTTGTGGATGGCAGGAGTGAGCTAAGCTCTGCCTGTGCTCTGTGAAACAGGAGTGTTTATCTCTGGCTCCATGCCACAAGCTAAGGCATGATGCTCTCTGCAGGCATGTTTGCATGACTCCCAATTGGAGCACAAACAAAAATCCTGCATCTGCCTACAATATTCTCCAGGTTAGCCTGTCAGTTGAATTGTGTTACCCACCTACATATGCTCTGTGTCAGTGAAAAAGGTGTAATAATTCTATTAGCTGGGTCCACAAATGAAAAGTGTTAAGCTAAATTGCTTCACCTTGCTTTGACTGTGGCCTAAAAAGTGCTCACAGACCGTAACCACAGCTCCGCTGTCATGTGCGTATTTGTTCTGTCTCAAGAAAATAATCACAGAAGAGTTCAGGTCAGAAGGCACCTCAGGAGCTCATCCGGTCCAGCCCCTGCCTGAAGCGGGTTCAGCTTCAAGACCAGTCACGCATCTGAGCCCAGAGTGCCACCGCTCTGATCATTCCCCTGCCGAACGGTGGATTATGCACCCCAGGGACCTGTGTCACCTTCCAGTTAATGTGGAACAACGTCATTGCTCACTGAATTACAGCCAGCGAGACAAATTATGCTACTCTGAAGCAGGTAAAGCACAGATCTGCTCATTAAGCCTGTGGAAGAGAGCCAGGGTTAAAATATCAGATGACAGTAATTATTTTTAGGAAGCTGATATAATTCTCTGCGAATCAGGACACTCTCACTTTAGCCTATTAGATTTTACTTACAGGAGGGAGTTACCAAAGCTTCAGCCACTCCAAGTAGGATGTACTGAGGAGCTAAGTGGAAGCAAGGCATGGAGGAGACCAGGAGAACCTCCTCGGAAAGCGTCTGCTCCACCTGAGGGAAGTGTTTTCGGTGTATTTCAGAGAAGCCAGCAACCATCACGGAAAGTGCAGCAGATAACTGACCTACAACTGCGTAAAGAGCACAGAGAGCATTCACCAAGGTTGTAGTTATTGAATTATCATGTATTTAGAATGAAGCAGAGTCCCAGGAGATGCAAAAGAAGCTTCTCCTCTTCCTCCCCCTCCCCAGTACATCCTCCCTGGACACAAATGTGGACAAAGAGTACTTGCTACGCCACAAGCCTAACTCTAAATATATGGCAAAGGGACACCAGCTCAACACAGAAAGAATTTAGGGATGCAGAATAAATGAGAGAGGAAATACTTTTCTGAAGAGCAAAGTCACAAACTTTTTTTTTTTTTTTTTTTTTTAAGACTGGGGGAAGGAAATACTTTGAAGAGCAAAGTCACAAACTTTTTTTTTTTTTTTTTTTTTAAGACTGGGGGAAGTAAGGAAGGAGGAGAGAGAAGAGAGACGGCAGCCCTTCCACTGGGGGAAGTAAGGAAGGAGGAGAGAGAGAAAAGGCGGCAGCCCTTCCAGGTATCACAAGAGATTGGGTGGGAATAAGACTACGCAAGGGAAATGCTCCTATTCAAGCAGCAATAAGATTCTCAGATATACGCATACACCATATCCTTTACCCATTTGTTTTCTACACAAAGAAGTAGTGCAGGCAGTTGAAATGATGGGAGAGAAAGAGATCAGCAGTGCATATCACACCTCAGGAGATCAAGCATTCCTACATTTTCCCCTTTCCCTCCACTATAGAGCTCTCCTGATGTACTTTTGAAAGTTTGTTGGATAGTCCATTTGCTGGACTGTTTAACATTTTAGGATGAGATGAGCTGCATTACTGGAAAAGATAATCTCCAGCTCTCTAAGTTTTTACACATAAGCCATTGGACTACAGTTGCCTCCTGCCTTCTTCAGTTGTCCTGAAGAAGTACCACCGCATGATCCATAATATACTGGATCCATAATACATTTCAATATATTACTGCACATGCAATGTGTGGAGTCTTACTGCCTGCCTCAGTGGTAAGGCACAAGTACAAGTACTGCACAAGCACACAGGTCAGGAAAAAACCCTATATGTTTAGTCTCATAATGCAAGAAAAAGCTTCTAATAAACTCAGACGTATTTTAAATACTGCACACTTCACCACACATTGCATAGAGGATACTATTTAAATAGATTATATTTCTTGATGCTGACAGTATGAAATGGTTGTAGCCTCTCAGAAAAGAAAAAACACAGAATGCAAAGTTTTCAAGTAAGTCTCCTGAACTTGAAACATTTATACTTCTAATGTTTTGAGCTCCCATTGATTTTGACTAAGTTTGTGATTCCTCAGCATTTCTAAGCTATAATGTAAGTACAGCTTACATTACAGGAGTGAGAATTTGGTTTCTTTTGACAGCTTTGGCTCAAATACCTGGACTGTGCACTGCTTTCCCCATAAGAAACCTCATCTCACTTCATGACTGGAAATTGTTACGCTTACTAGATTTGATGTCGACATTCAAAGGCTTTTGTTTCATTTTATATTTATTATATATATAAAGTTTGTCTCTTTGGATGCCAGGACAGAAGAGGCAGAAAACTCATATAGCTAAGTGGCCTTAGCCTTGTTATGTTTTTGCATGCTTCTGTGTTTCTTCTCTCAGCAGCAAACTCTCACACCCTTCCATCAGCACAGTTCTCCTGCGTTTGCAGAACTTTAAATATCCTCCCCTGTACCTAACCTGAGGCCCGGAAGCTGGTTTGCTGTTAAGGCCCTTCTAGTGCTTAATGAGAACATCAATGAATTATTGCTTGAAAATCGATGATGAGAGGGAATTCAACAGCATTTTCTAGCCAATGCACCTTATCAAGGCCAGGTATAAAGCCCTCAAGGAGCTTCTTGTAATCTACCAAAGCAAGAGTTCTCCTAGTGAAAAATTGTGTTAGCACTAAAGAAACCTCAAGCAGTTCAATATTACTACACAGTGCTATATTTTAAGCATTTTCCTTACTAAAAGCCAAAACATTTCAGAAAAAGCAACCTCTGAATGCCCAACAATTGCAATATTTCTTTTAAGACATTATGTGGCAGAGGAAGAAACTGAGACACGTGGAGACCTGGTTTTCCTCCTACCTCTTCTCCCTTTATTCCTCTTTAAAACAAGCAGTTTGGAATGACCATCTGAGGCTTTGGTTTTACAGGAGAACATGCTGTTTTAGGAACACTTGGGGCTGATTCTAGAACAAGGTAGTTTATATTATCCAGAGACTAAGGTTGCACTGGACATTTGTGATTACTTAATCTCATACACTGAGTAAAACAGGTCAAAAAGCTTTCCTGAAATTAATACTTGTTCAAACTAGAACATCTTTTAGGGAGAAGTGGTCATCATCAACTCCTAAATCACTTGAAATAGACATTGGACTGGAGGCTTGCTTTTATGTACTGTACGGAGAGCTATTCCCCACATCGCTCTTGGATGGAGTAAATCCAAGATTTAAGACACTTCAGTATAATCAGGCATTAAGAATACTAGAGCAAGAACTTCTATGGCTCAGGTACTTCAGCTAGAGCCTCTTGCCTGTAGCTGATGGACAACTACCCAGCAGACACATACCTTCTGTTCTCTGCTGAATCTTTTATACTATTGACTAAATCAAGTAGCATAAAATATATTAAAAAACCCCAAAACCAACTATGAAACTGGAAAAACT
Source organism: Aptenodytes forsteri (assembly GCF_000699145.1). Lineage (NCBI taxonomy): Eukaryota > Metazoa > Chordata > Aves > Sphenisciformes > Spheniscidae > Aptenodytes > Aptenodytes forsteri. The sequence goes on from NW_008795252.1 coordinate 4,074,069, forward strand.
AAGTTTACCAAATACTCATGTTTTTCATAAAGAGGTCCAGATGCTCAATATATTTGGGACACAATCTAAATTCACTTTAAGATTTTAATGTTTTTTAGATCATACCTAACTTACAAATAAACCAACAATTATAGAGAAATAACATAGATTACAGTTTTCATGTAGATCCTTATTACAGAGCAATCAAGTATTTCAGTTCAACATTGTCTATATGGCTCATCCCTGAAAAAAATTATTCTTAACATACTGAAAGTTTCCAGAAAACTATTTAAATTTCTTCCTCTTACAAGACCTGAATTAAAATATAGTTATAGGCTGGCTTAACACCAACAGTCTATTTATACTTTTAATTTTGTTCCTGAAAATAATTGTGAACCTAATTAACTGTTGGCAAAAATATTGGCATTTAGAGGTCTACCATATTTGCAGGTGCAGTCATATACTTGGATATCCAAAGCCATCGCCTGTACTCACAGGTACTTTTTATGCCTAAGGTAATTTATCACCCCTAAGAGGAGGCTATTTTAATAAATGAAGCTATTAAGAATAAACCACTGCATATATTTTACTGCTGTTCAACGTAACAGGATAGAACATTAATACTAACTTGAAATTTCCATGGTTTTAAGGAAAATTATTATCCGAATGTGCTTTTTGTGTTTTAATGCAGATGTTATTTTAAAAACTAGGGTAATCGCAACCTGCTGCGTTATATGCATCTGGTTTGTATAGTTATTCTTAATACTGAAAGTTTCCAGAAAACTATTTAAATTTCTTCCTCTTACAAGACCTGAATTAAAATATAGTTATAGGCTGGCTTAACACCAACAGTCTATTTATACTTTTAATTTTGTTCCTGAAAATAATTGTGAACCTAATTAACTGTTGGCAAAAATATTGGCATTTAGAGGTCTACCATATTTGCAGGTGCAGTCATATACTTGGATATCCAAAGCCATCGCCTGTACTCACAGGTACTTTTTATGCCTAAGGTAATTTATCACCCCTAAGAGGAGGCTATTTTAATAAATGAAGCTATTAAGAATAAACCACTGCATATATTTTACTGCTGTTCAACGTAACAGGATAGAACATTAATACTAACTTGAAATTTCCATGGTTTTAAGGAAAATTATTATCCGAATGTGCTTTTTGTGTTTTAATGCAGATGTTATTTTAAAAACTAGGGTAATCGCAACCTGCTGCGTTATATGCATCTGGTTTGTATAAAACTTAATAACACTCTTAATTAGGCTAATTTAGTCAGATTAATACCTCTGCGTGTGTCAGTACTCACTGTGCTGCTTGCCATGGGGCACTGAATTAATAGTAGCACACTGAGAAAATAGTCGTTTATAAATATTTTTGTCTGAGGTTTGTAATAGCTGGAAGATAAAAAAAAAATGTAGGAAGCTTAATAATAGTATCTACAAGAGGGAATAGTTTTAAGTGAATACAGAACGGAAGCTGCTTTTCTGGTGGTGTTAGATGGAGCTGATATCAGAAGAGGGTTTTAGAGGATCCCTTCAGATCCTGGAACATAAGACGTTTGGGGGTAATTAAAAAAACCAAACAAACAAACCACAAACAGAAGGAGGCCCAACCCCTACTAAAGCCATCATTATTTCTAGGCTATGAATTTCTTCAAATGAGCGCAAATCTGCAAGCCTGAGTTTACAATGCTTACTGTTGAAAACGCTGGGACTCACAACAGAGAAGACTTCTTTGTACCACTTCTATGAGAAAGAGAGAATACTTCACCTCTGTAGATGCCTCTTTGCTTTACTTTAAGTGAGTGTACAGTAAGGTATGTTTCAGTTTAGGATTTTAATAAATAAAATTACTAAACACCTGGACAATTATCCCATACTAGATATTCAAATGAAAATTCTAGTACTAGAGAGGAGAGCTGTACCTCTCCAAGTAACCTTCCACCTGTGAAATGTTCAGCCTGCTCAAAGGGAACAACAGTTCAGTGATATGCATCCATTTGTTTTATGTAGTTGTCTGCATGTTTTCTTTTGCTCACCAGTTCTGAAAGCACCTATTGCAGACACAGAATTAGACTAGGTACTTTTATTTCACTTGGGATGAAATTGGAATAAACTGTATTAGTGATAATACAATTTCACTCTTACAAGTTGCAATCCTAATGTTGATGCAGTTATAGCACAAAAATGTAAGAAAAACAAAGCCTTTATTCATAACCTAATTATTTAAATCCAAACTCATCATTTTGAGCAACAGAACATTTCTCCAGTGTCAGAGAACAATTGAAGGACTCTCCCATCCCCAAAACAGACTTCCAAAGTAAATTAACTTTCCAAAAATTAATGGATAAACAAACATATAGAAGAGAACCAAGTCAGAGTAAGTCTCAAGCCTAAATGATTAGTACCGTTTCTCTCACCAATTCCTTAGGATGACTCCTAGTTATTTGTGAGTGTCTCTCAAATTTTTTTATTTGTCAGAAGAGCCTCAATCTCTGTCCTAAACAAAAGCTATCCATTTTTTTCTTTATATCTAGTATGTTTTTTCAGGACTGTCCTTTCAACAATTCCTTTGAAACATATTCACCTCAGAGTCATCCCAAAACAAGTCCATGTTAATATTTATAGTCAGAAATAATTGTATAGGATCATCCATCTCGTACTGCAGTTTCTCTTTCAAAAACAGAATATATATCAAAACTGTATAAACACATGTACTCTATACATACCAATGTAAATGGTTGGAGAATGTCCAGTGTCCTTGGAACTAAAGAGACACGAGTTAATGCATTCCAAAATAGGAACAAGAATCAGTAGTGGCACGATGCTTATCACATTCATTGCTGCAACTGGCAAGACAAATCCACTGAAGTTCAAGTTGGAATTCATGGTTTGGAGATAATATCCTGAAGGAATCTGTATTGAAGAATAAAACCCCACTCCATTAGTATACCAGTTACCTTTCACAGATAAGATTTTTTACTGTATTTGGAAACCTCTCCAACTCTTTTCCTTCTGAAGAAGTCACAGTAAACCAAACACCTGCTGGCCAAAAGGAACGACCTTTCATGATGAAAGCCTTTCAGACAGTGACATTCTCATTCTCTGCCAGAATGTAACATTTTTCCTTCTATTGCATTTGCTCCTCAGTTTAACAAATGTAAGCAGCAGCCATTCATAGTTAGAGCTATCAGCCAATATACTAAATGGTTCTGCCTAATACTTTAGTCACTACTTCTTCATAGACAGTGCTTAACAAAACAGAATTTTAGAATAGCAAGATGCAGAGTTATTTTGAACTGCTGATTATGTGCTCAAGGTGGGAGTAATTTTTAAGACACTCGTACCAGCACATGGCTTTAAAAGCTACAGGGAAGGAAGATTTGGCCACAGACTTGGAACCAGCTTAATGTGACTGACAGCTATATAAAGGACTTCCTTTTACTTCTGGGAATCGAAAACAGAAGAAAACAAATAATCAGATGAGCAACCCACCAATGGCAGTCATCAGGGTATGAAATGAAGTAGATTTGTAAGGCTGTCTCTCACCTCAAAAGCAAGTAATTTCTCCTGCTTGTGCGAGGCTCTACAGAAGATCTGTTGAATTTATTAAAAAACCAAACCAAACCAAAAAAACCCAAACCCCAAACAAACCACAATGGCTTCTACCAACAGATTTTTCAGTTTGGTTTTTTTTTGAGGAAGCTTGATTAACTAAGCATTGCAATTTCATGTGCAGCTGGGAGTTATAATCCACTCCATTTTACAGACTGATGGGAAAGGAAAGAGAGGTAACTTGAGCAATTCACAGAATACAGTCATGACAGAGCTGGATGTAGAACTTGTTTCTTTATTTCTGTTTTTAGAGAATTCTGGATTCCTGCAGTATTCTGCATGGCTCTTCAACGTGACTGGCAATGCCAAATCTAGGTAGAATATTACTGCTTTATAGCTGTCTCAAAATTAATGTGTAGTTAGTAACTGAGCTCATCTAGTGTTTCTTATCAATGGTTATAGTCAACCCTACTCACTGGGAGTCTGTTCAGTGCTAAACAATTACTCAAATGCTAGCTGCTAGCTCTGAATAAAAATATTTTTCACCTACATTCCACCTCCAAAAGAAGATATAAATTGTAAAAGGGTGAATAAGTGGCAACAGAACTATGGAAGAGCAGAACTGAACCAAATTTTGTTGGTTTCTTCTTTCCACTGCCTACTGCAAATCAGAATTGACTTCTTAATAGGAATTAAAATATCATCAGCATAAATCACAGGCACTGAAAACTGTTAACTTAATAATATGGAGAAAATACTGTTAATCTTTACAAAAAAGATACTGATCTATCACCTAGTCTAAGAAAGAGCCTTAAACTTATTGGAAATTCTGCCGAAGGAATAAAAGTCATCTCTTTCAGCAGTGCAAATACTTTTATCTTTTCTAGATATATACCTGATTATTACAACTCTGATTAATGATACCTGGTTCATTTCCATCTGGTCATTAATGCATAGTCTCAGCCATATGTGTGCATTTTTTGCTTAGGGTGGGGATTTTTTGTTTGCTTGGGTTTTTTGTGCTTTTGGGGGGCAGGGAGGGAAGAGGAGAAAGAATGAGGCAGATGGATGGGAATGTAGAATGATGGCAAGAGGGAGTGTCAGTAAAGCAGTATACACTACACATTTGTAAGAATTTCCTTAAGCGGCATTTTAACACCAATAAGTAGAAATGAATTTCCAAGCCAGCACATAAATTTGTTACGCCAGTTGCCAGGGGGTAAGCTACCTCAAACTCCTGCTTAGCCAGGATCATCCAGACAGAAATGAATCTGAAGGAATCATGTCAGCTTAAGTAGCTTCCTGACACATTTACATTTATATAACATACACGCACTCAGAAGTGGAAAGAACCATGTAGCCTGATAGAGAGGCTGTGCAAGGACTGTTTCTTTCCACAAATGGAAAACCACTCGTTTCCAGTGTAGGTACACTACCTACACGATCCTGCCAAAACAGCAAGAGAAACATGCAACCAAAAGAGCAAATAAAGATTTTCTACCGCTCCCAAAAAGTGAGCGAACATTTAAGAAACTGGAAAACTAATTTTTTTTCAAAAGAATGCTGAGCCTGAGTCTCTGATAACTGTAACATGGCGGCGTGAGGAGCACAAGACTCTAGCACTAGATGTTTCAGCCAGTACGGGTTCAGAGAAATAAGTAGCAAGCAGTCATACAAGCTCCTTTACAAGTCTTGATCAAGTTGATTTTACCTATTTGATGAGATGAGAGGATATAACAAGGTATATTCTCAGGTAATTAAAACTACTCTGCAAAGTTGCTCTGCTGGTAAAGCAACAGTTAAAAAAAAACATGCCTAGAAACATAGTAGTAAACACGTCACAGTATTTTTCAAGATTTTTTTTAAAAGCTGTGTACCCACCTGCATAATACACGTTCTGTACAGAATTTGGAAAGCAAACAACGGGAAGAGCCTGGCAAGCGACTTTATGCTTTCCACCTGAGTCTCGCTGTACTGACCACCATAGTTTTCCTTGGCATGATCTAGCCAGTTTGTCACGCCTCCGCTAAAGTAGTGATATCGCATGCAGCACATTTTCAGTGCGCTAGCAATTACCCCAAAAGTCGTCAGCAGGGAACTGTCTGCAAACAATCAGAGACATTGGTATGTCTTACTTGCCGCCAAAATAAACAAGACAAGACAAATCACTTTGGGAGGGAAATTACAACCCGAAATATTCACCTTTATGTCTTTTTGGGGAGGGGGAAGGCAATAACAGTCTGGATTTGTTCCAAAACATTCTTTTTTGGAAGCCAGTTGGTTCACAACCTAATTGTTACAAAAGCAATTCAGCCCAACATCCACAGACAAAAGTGCCTTTTGCTGCCAGTTATTTAACACACACCACAGCAATTTGTTGCTGTGGTTGAGCAGGTAAAGTCTTACTTTGCTTTGCTTTTGCTTTCTATTGATTGAATGAGGTTAGTTTTTAATTCAAGATAGTAATGAAATATTGCATATCCGCTGGAGTTCAGCAAGGGGAGGGTAGTAGCGAAGTGAGAAGGAAAAGGAGTTCAAAAGAGGGCTGATGAGATAAGAGAATTTTCATGGTTGCATTTCAAAGCCAGAAATAATATCTCGGGACTTCCAGGTAGCATCCTGTGGGAGAGAAGTTTCCAGTCTAGCATTTGGCATATTAAAACTTGCCCACTGGTTACTGGGTTCAGGAGTTGCTAACTTGATTCTTAGACTCAGAGGCAATGGAACTAAAACAAGGATAAAACTGCTAGCTTCAGCCTTGGGAATGCAGATTCATTTACCTTTGGTAACTTGCCGATCCATGCAAATAGGGGTTATAGCACTTCTCTGCTTTTCTGAGAGTGTTGGAGCACTACAATAATTGGGGTATCTGTAAATAAATACTTTCCAAAAACTGCAGTGAACTAAGAAGATGGTAGAGGGAAAAATGTCTCCCTACTATCTCTGGTATAGAAATTATTTTCCAGAAATAGCAAGTGGAAGCATTTGCTCTGGAGTATTAAGAAAGGGAATTTTATTAGATAACTAATATTTAAAACTCTGACTGTTTAGCATTAACCTGTAGACTGTTGGCACTGTTGAATAAAATCTGAAATAGAGAGCATATCAAAGCTTGCAAACACAGAGAGTTGATACAGTTTTTATTGTTCTGTATGACTGTACTAGGCAGCTATTCTTACCACTCATTGTAAGTGATGTTTAAGTTTAGGATCTAGACTATTTCAAGACCAAATCTGAAGGCTAAAAGAAAAATATGCAGACTTCCAGAGTGACTTGGCTAAGAAGCTAACTAGAAAACAAGTGGGACTTGGGGCTTTTGTCAAAACAGAGTTATTTTCAGAAGTAAAAAAAAGGTAGCAGAAAAGTCAGTATCAGCTCAACTCATTGGCAAAGCTAGTAATTACGTTTTAGATCAGAGAAGTGATAACCTTTTGCTTCGCTGTATGCTAGAGGTTGGACATTCACAAAGAAGGAATTAAAAGCAGTGAAGCGGTGTTATTACTGCTCCACAAGGGTTTGAACCCAGTCAGTGTTGAAATTGGAAGACACACAGAGTACCCCATGACATGATTAGCAGGCAGCTCAAACAAAGCGACAACACGGCTGTGTCCTGGTTTATCTGACCTAGTCTCAAAGATGGCCATGGCCATCTCCTTTCCTTTGGAATGGAAGATGTTGGGCAGACTCTTCTTACTTACTCTCACTGAAAAAAAACCAAACCCTAAAATAGACAACAACTCCTGACATTTCACTGCCTTTCCTAATGGATCAGCGGCCCTCTTTAATGTAATTTCATTCAACTACCTAGGAAATATTATTTTGTATGAGGCAAAGAGACAACTACATTATTTAGCTGTGGTTCTCACACAGCTGGAATTCCAGCAGATTATAAGATCTAATAAACTGGGAAGATAAAGCTGCTTGAAGTTGTAGTTCAAAAATCAACTTGAATGACACATAGATCTAATCGGTATCAAGAGGATTTTGCCAATGATGTGGTTCGAATGAGGCAAACAGACAACTATATTATTTAGCTGTGTTTCTCAGCATGGAATTCCAGCAGATTATAAGATCTAATAAACTGGGAAGATAAAGCTGCTTGAAGTTGTAGTTCAAAAATCAACTTGAATGACACATAGATCTAATCGGTATCAAGAGGATTTTGCCAATGATGTGGTTCGAATAAGTATCTCGTCCCTTCTTTAAAAGAAAACAAGTAAACCCCACAGAACTCCATAGTGGTGAATTCTTCAGATTACAAATCTGATCAGCTAGTAAGAGATATGTTTAAAAGCATAAATATTTATATCAGTATACATTGTGTAGATCAACATCAAACAGTCTATACTTTTATTTCTAATGTTTTCTTAAAAAAAAAAAAAATCTATATAGCTATTAAATTGCAACTTTCAGAAGGCAATTTTCCTTCTCCTTTATACTTCAGTCCTTGGCTGTAATGTTCTGCTACTTTGACCTTGATCTAATCATGAATATCTATGCTACTTAATTACAATAAAAAGCCTGCACTGCACCCTAGATGGTAGATACACATTTTTTCCTCATCTCTGGTCACCTGCCAGTCCTCAAAGTTATAGCAGTGGGAGGAAATGCAAATGAAGTCCATGCTTGACAGCTAAACATAATTGAATGCATCATTCATATTTGAAGAGTTACCTTAAAATAAAAAAGGCAGCATATATAAAAATCATTTAAGGTCACCTATGGATTTGAATTACACTTCCAAAGAATTTCCAATTACATCATCTCACTGGAAGGTAGAAAGTATATTATATTATATTTTATTTTGACCAAGGAGATAAAAAACTTTGCAGATATTAGTAGAGAGATTGGCATTCTTCAAAGACTTGGAAAAATATATGATAAATCAAACAACACTCACAGGGAAAAACATTTGATAAAAAAAATCTGCTAGTTTTGTTGATGGCCAAGATAGATATAATCTACAAATTTATGTTATTCCACTTCATAGAATTAAACTAGTTAGATGATAAACTACAGATTTTGTCCATATGAAATAGTCCAGCTCAGGGGTGGATTCTAATGAATCTTTTCACCTTCTCAGGTTGTGAAACCTGTAGTGAGCCCCAGCGAGCCAGACAGCCACCATTCTCTCTATAAGAAGCTAGCTAATTTGATGCTAGTCTTTGCAGACCTCAGTTGCATATTATCATGATGTTTTGGGGGCATTGCGGAGGTGACGTATTTCTTTGGCTCTATTTGTTTTGAATAAACCTCTCTAGTGATGTCCTCACTATGATATTACCAGGCACTTGATTCATGCATTCATTCCCTCACTGCTAATACATTTTTGCTTAGATTATATTTATAACAAAAAGACTGAAATAACAACTTGCTTTCAGTTTCTGAGTTCTATTGGAAAAAGAATAGCAAGGTTTGGGCACTTACAGCCTTATTCAGGTCACCTAGGCTCCTCTGACATTTCTGTGCTTGGTCAGCGGAGAGGGGTAGTTGCCATCAAAGGATTTTGAAGAGCTCAGGTACTAACTAGTGAGGCCACAGAAGTGTAAGAACTTCTTCTGTTTTAAAATATCTCCACAGTCTGCACAGAAACTATTTAGAGTTATTCAGTATTTCTAGTTATTTTCAAGTGTGTAAGAACACTTGATGTTGTATAAACAAGTATGCTGAAATAACAATAAGCATCAGACATTCTGCAAGATAAAGGCATTATATGACAACTTTGCTACTAGTGCATATTCCTGTTTAGCTGACTAACCACACTGCTTGGCTGCTGGGTCAGAGTTCAGGCAAAGCAATGGAGCACACTTAAGGGAGAAAATACAAGCGTGCTTGGTGCCTTAGCATAGGTGTAAACTCTACTTCAGCTGACCAAGACACATTGGGCATAGGTTGAACCAAACATGGCAAAATAAAGTCCACCAGCAGCATGCATATGATACCTCTTCCTGCACAGACAAATGCTTTGATACATGTCTTGACATGACAGAAAACGTACATAAGTTTACCAGAGACTGCTTTCCACTTTTTCAGCCTATCCAGAATCTCCAGGTCTATCTTTACAGAGGATGGATGTTGCCTTTTATACACAGACCTTGTAGAGCTAAAACCTATGTATCTCCAACCAAACAGGGCAGTGTTGTGGAAGAACTCATTTAGATATGCAAGTTGATCTCTTCTGTGAAAATAATCTCTAAAGATATTTCCCAAGATATAGTTGTCTCTTACCTGTTTTGGGTTTGTAAATCATTTCACCACGCACCATGTGAATTGTGATCATAGCCATAAGTACAGACACAAATGGGATAAGAAAACCAAGGTTCCTGGCCACAGACTGCTGGATATAAGAAATGCTGACAAAGACAACTGCTGAATTTAAGTTAATCAGCCAATAAAACCTAGTACACACAGACAAGAGGGAGAAGAGTGGAGAGGTTTAATAATATAAGGCTGTTACAGAAGATTAAAACATTACATTAAAGGCATGGTAAGTATAGTAAACATGGACAGCATCAGTACCATGCATACACTGACACAGCAATTAACATCAAATTTCACTTGTCTCAGCTCCAAGAGGTATATGATTAAAGTAACTGTACTAAGGCAGTAGAGCTGAACAAATTATCAATCTAGTACTGGAAATATTCTTGTGGATCAGACTAAATACATCAACATTTACCATTTACACATTTAATATCTGATAACATAAGTTTTGTGTATGCAATATCATCAAATCACATACTTTAAGCTTAAGAGAGAAATGTCTTAATGCCACTATCCCTTGCTTAAGAAGAATTAGAGTTTGATTTATCAGAAGGGATGGCTTTTCCATTAGTTGCAAGGCTCAGCTTGAATTTTTGTTGGCTTCTGGAAATATCTTGATAAGGAGGTTCCCCAACATAATTTGCTGTGAGACTGCCTTTGGCAGTAGAGGTGCTTCTCAAGTAAGTGCTGAGCCCCTCCTATGCACAGAAGATATTCAAATGAAAATCACATACTCTTGGAAGCAGATGGCGTACCACTAATGATAGGCCTACCGCAGTTTGAAACCCCTGACAATAGCACAATAAATATGCTTTAAGGAATTATAAGGATAGCAAAAAGCAACCCCCAAAAATAAAAAATGCCCAAACAATGCATTTCCCTGATAGGATGTAAAAGGATAACTACTTATTTTCTTTACCCTAGCAAATGTGTTTATATCTGCACAGTTAGGAGTATATCGTCACCACACTTTTTTCCTTGGATTCTGACTCCTACATAACACATTAAATCAGGAGTTCTTGTAAAATTCAGCTTTTTCAAGAAGTTAGTTAACTGTATAGCTATTTATTAAAGTGAAACATAAGTGAAGTGAAACAAAATGTACTGCTTATTCTTCTATTGCATAACCCTCTTCTCACAACATGACTGACCTATTTTTACCCTACCATTCATAACTACAAGTGTTTCACTTATAAACCCTCTAAGTTCTTTTCAATTCTAAGGTACTCCCCTTACACTGTTCTTCAAGCCACTTGTGTTGTCTTTTTGCTTTAAGGAGAGCTTTAACCAAGGTTTCCCTTCAAACGTAACTCTCACGCAAAACAGGGGTTTGAGGCTACAGAGCAGGCTCAATGAATATTCAGTATCTCAGAGTAGAGAGATCAGATTTAGGGAGGACCTGCTTTGTTGGAGTCACAGTTTCCAAAAATACTAACTGTCGGGTATCAGTGTAATACTTCATCTGAAGAGTCAGAATCTGTCACTCAGAAATTTTTGCTTCAGATTTGACTCTGGCTTGCAGACTTAGCCTTTGAAATTTTAAGTTAAGAATTTTAACTTTGACTAAACTTTCAAGTTCCAAGTTGGCTTTAAAGACGACAACTGTATTTTAAACAAAGAAGAGGGATCAATAATGGAGTAGTACTACCTCAGTATATCACAGATTACATTTTGTAAGCAACTGCAAGAGGAGATTCCTTCACCTTTGCTGGAACCTTAGCAAAATGGTTTCATTTAAAAGTGAAATATACATTGATACATAATTATACAGCTTAATACATATTGCTTGAGGAACCAAAGCTTGCTTTCTTGTTTGGTGCCACTTCTGCCTCATGTATGCTATTTGGACTTGAGTATTTGTCTCTTAATTCATCTAGAATTACCTTCTCAACAATAAAAGAGAAATCTTAACATGTTGTAGAAGACCGGTTACCCCTCAACAATCCAGCTCCCAAGCTTTCCAGCTTGATCCCTCCTCAACTGCAAATGAGTGGGTAGGGCAGGAGTGAGGTATCAGCCCACTATTGCAGCTCCCTGTATCAGCAATCACAGCAAAATGTTTTGAGCTGAAAATCCTAAGAGGGGCGTTGCAAGTCTCTTGACACCTGGGAGACTTCCTCAACGCCGTTTAATTAATTTAAAATGACTTCTAGGTGGCCTGTCATAATTGCCAAGAGAAACCATAGTCATATTGCAAGTTACAGTATTGAAGTGCCTGCTGTACTCCTTCCGCTTGTTCTGACATTGCCCATTACCTGACATCTAGCTAAAGCCAAGAAAGCAAAACCTTTATCATGACAGAAGTACGGACCTTGGTAATGCTACTCAGGTCTGTTCAGTTACAAAGTCAACACACTCTCACTCTGCTACGGGATGGGAGATGACCACAGGGCTGTGCAGCAGTAGGCACAGGAACATGCTTATGCAGCTTGCCTCACAGGACCCAGGGCAAGCGGCAGAAGAAAAATGACATACTCCACCAGGGCAAACTCAGTGCTGCCGAGAGCCATGCAGTAGCAGCTCTCCTGGAACCAGCAAGGACATGCACAGCAGTGAGCTCTCTTGCTTCACGCATTTCTTTGAAGTCACGCCAAAACATGGCCGAAGTTCCAGACCAATTACTGTTTCCTTAAGTAATTTACATTTGCAGGAGATGATACTCATCAGAATTGTAGACTTTTACCCTCCACCAAAAGCAGTCTCTAGGGACTTTGAAATTATGTTATTCTGTGATGATGGTGTAGTTGGAGGGATTTTGTACATACACATGTTGACCCCTGTTCAACTAAAGCTTTTAGAAAAATACAGTTACACGACTGGGCCAGCTAGAACTTGTGTAGGAGTTTTGAAACAACTCCTAACTGACAATTTTTAAGTTAGAAGTTTCAGTGGCTGTTTTCCAAACTTTCTAAAGAAGTCTGCCTAAGCTACCTGAAGTCCTGACGCTCTTCATGACTCTACGACTGTTTCACTGGAAGTAGGAACCTCCAAAGAAAACCCTTGAGTACAGGAGAGTGCTTTTGTTTTTCACCACTGTATAGCAAACTACTGTAAGATTGAAATGTAAATCTCCTGTCCTCTCGCAGAAATGAGAAGGAAAAAACCCTAATGTGTCTTAGCAATCCCTATGGGCCAAACAAGAAAGACAAACTAACCTCAATGCACACATCAGAATTTTGGGATTTGCTCATATCATACTGACAGCAGCAGATCAGGACCTACACAAACAGAAACACATCTTGCTAGCTCTCATACACCACAGCTATCTAATATTGCAATATTTGGACTTGCATTATATAAAGTGTCTCAGACATCCCAGTAGGGCACAGCTGAATTAGTTAAATACATCAAACTGAATATCATGTCCAACTTTGCAGGGAACAGCTCATTCCTGGAGCTTCAGCACTCTGAGGTCTCCTCACAATGAGAGCCAAATGCCAACTTGGGAGGTTCATTTCATGAATGCAGTCCAGATACAAACCTAAATGTTATTGTGACATGCCCATAAAAACCTAATAATCTTATTATAACATTTTACAGAAATGTATTCATTGTTATAACTTTAAAGAACTAACATCCAGATGACTTCTTATTTAAAAGTATTTATTATGTTTATACAGTATTCAAAAAGTTTTTACTTAATGTAACAATTGAGATGAACCTGCTGAATGAAACAACCTGAGATCAAGTAAAATACATGAAAGTATTCTAAAATTGACCTTTCGTCACTTTTTGGATTAATTTTGAAGACTCAGTAGATTTCCTGTCACTTGAAATATTATTTGCTTTTATTTTTTAAGCATGCCTAGCTCTCACAATTTAAGTTCTGATTTATCCAAACTCAGACCCAGATATTCCATGTATGGACCAGTATCCCAGCT